>NC_092700.1:35371227-35699107 GCF_964275005.1 Diadema setosum
AGAGGAGATATCTTACGGCTGTCCCCTAACAATACTAATTGTGAGAATGAAGTTTAGCTTACACGATATATTGACAAAAAACTGACAACTGCCAATATTTCCAGCCGAATCAGAGACATTTGCCGTAACTACAGTGACGCCAAGATCGAATCTAGATCCTGGTGAAATCGGCGAGTATTCGATGGTTCCAGTAGAGTCGACATTATCGGTGAAATTAGCTGAAAAACTGACCACGTTTGTTGAGAATTCAAAGATGTCTTCGGGGCAGGTTACGTTAGGTGACTCCTTGTCTTTTTACGTCGTCATTGTTGGTTTGGAATAAGAAATAGAGAGATATCCGAGTAAAGAAAAGAATCATATGCAATCACATATATGTATGTTTTGAATATTGTTTACTAAAGTCAAGCTTTACATCATGTTGAAGTGAATGTGCTCGATACAAAATCACGCAAAAATAATCAGAGCAGCAAAATTTGGGTGAAATTGGGCAAGAGAGACATTTGTGTATTTTTTTGTTCTCTCGAAACTCTGATGATCAGAGTGACAGCGTTATAATATCACAATTATATGCCCCCTTTTTTTTTTTTTGGTATGTACATCATAAAACCATTTTGTATAGTAAACCTGAGTGTTTGCTAATCAATAAAACCTGCTTCCGAAATTCTGAAAGTTATATCAATACGTGTTGTGTGAATCTTTAAAATCACAGATATCAAACTTGAATGGATCTAATCGCATATTCATTGGAATGAAAGAATGAAAATTCAGCAACTGCCGAACTCATACGAACCTTCGACGAAGATGTATGACGTGCAGGTCTTATTCAAAACGTCATCTGATATAACAGTTGTCAC
The DNA here is from genome assembly GCF_964275005.1 of Diadema setosum. Classification (NCBI taxonomy): domain Eukaryota; kingdom Metazoa; phylum Echinodermata; class Echinoidea; order Diadematoida; family Diadematidae; genus Diadema; species Diadema setosum. The sequence continues at coordinate 35,372,082 of NC_092700.1, forward strand.
AGTATGGACACCAAGGCCTACAGCACTGCCGGGAGGTTGCCCATCGATGCTCATAGTGACATAACGCCCGCCACCGACGTACAGGTAAGATATCCCACGTATTCTATCGACATCACCAGCATAGAACGTTTGCACAAAAGTGAATGTGTCCTGTCCAGTGTCAGTAGCAACTGTGTCGTTCAGATCTGGACATTCAACTGGGAGCTCAGTTACTGAAGAGCAGGACAAAGAGATTAGAGAAACGTCGTATCATTCAAAAGATAAGCAAACTTTTTTTTTTTGCTACGTGTTTATACAACTATATTTGAACGGAGGAATATGTTGCATCATGTTTTGAAGTGAAGGTCAAAGTCCTCAGGGTTGTTTTGTTTTGGTTTTTTTTTCATTGAGGTTTTTATGCTTCTGTGAACCTGCAGTTTGCCCAGAAAGCGATCGAATAATTCAGAACACACAACCAAGCTCTCAATCTCCAAAACGATTACTGGAGAAAGGCATACATGTTGATCATGGTTTCCAGATATATGAAGGTTTACGTCTCCAACTGTAGACAGTTCTTCCATGAAGTCTTTGAAGTTTTGTGTAAATATGCCTGTTAATACAAGCGGGATTACAAGGAAAGACAGCTACAGTATTCACCCAGTGTATCCAACACTGCAACGGAAAAGGCTACTTGGCAGACTCGGACTAGGAGGCCTAGGAGAAAATCCTAAACCCTAACCCTAAACCTAGCCCATGCAGTGGAAGCAGGTTGTTTGACCAAAGGCAGAGGCTTTTTTCAGCTTCTATTGCTAGCAAACGCTCGGACATTATCTATGCATCCTCATTTGAATATTATTTACTGAAAACCGTAACTTCTTGAAACAAAATGTTATTCTAATTCTGTTGATGTGTAGACAGTTTTGATCTTTCAAAACACTATTTGCCTATTGAAATTATTCATATGCCCGCCTCACTCTTTATACCATTAAGACTTTGAGGTTTTGTGTAAATCTGCCGGTTAATACAAGCGGGATTACAAGGAAAAACAGCAACGGTATTCATCCAGAGTGTATCCAACACTGTAACGGAGAAGGCTACTTGGCCGAAGAGAAAATCCCAAACATGTTGATAGCCCATGCAGTGGAAGCAGGTTGTTTGACCAAAGGCAGAGGGTTTTTGCAGCTTCTATTGGTAACAAACGCTCGGACATTATCTATGCTTCCTTATTTCAATATTATATACTGAAAACCGTAACTTCTTGAAACAAAATCTTATTATAATTCTGTTGATGTGTAGACCGTTTTGATCTATTGTAACATTATTTGCCTATTGAAATTATGTATTTACCGCCTCAATATTTACCATGAAATAATATCCAGGGGAAATTGAAGAGGAAGCGAACTTACATGAGTTAAAGACGTAAAAAACGCATGTTGCTTCGTTGCCGAAAGTGTCTCTTGCTGTAAGAGTAACTGCAGTGTATCCTGGAGAATAACGATGACCGGTAAATGAAGTTGGGGGATCGTAGCTTATTCCGTTGTTATCAGGGTTTTCATCATAGTAGGTGTATTGCCCTTCAGATGGGGGAGAATCTTGTGTTCGAACCAAGCCCCAAAAGATGTTTACATAACGTCCAGTCAATGTTGTGTTTGCGCATTCCACATCTGGAGGTGTAGTGTCTGTGGAGTAGCAAGTCGAGGTATGAATCTATACCCATGTCGATTTATACAGTATATATATTATATATATTATATTTTATATATATATATATATATATATATATACATAGTATGACATCTATTTTATTCACTGCACAACATTCACTTTCTTTCACTTGTGTGTGTGTGTGTTTTGTTATGAAAAATGTGCACATATTGACTAAAATATTACAAAATTATTCGAAGAACGATTACGGGTCAACTGTTTTTTGCCTAAGCACTTACACGTCCATGATGCAATGCAAGCAAGTTCAAAGGATGTTTTCTTCTTCTTCTTCTTCTTCTTCTTCTTCTTTTGTCTCTACGATGCCGATGAGAGTCATTCGTAATTTATTCTTTTTTATTTGTCTGCTGCCGACACCAGCACTTTCTCACTTCTAAGGTTTTATTTGAGGAGAGTGCCGACGAGGAATTTCCAAGTAAACTCTTTGCTTATGCTGCCAGGACCAATAATAATAACAACAACAATAAATTAAAAAAATCTTCTTTTATTTAACGATAATTGCTAGCCAAATTAGTTTTTAGCAATTTTTGGTTATCGTCTAGTGAGTCATCAATGCACAGTGTGAAACAAAGCATTACTATGTGAATACTCTGTGAAAACCACATCACAGTGTGAAATCATCTTCGTACTGTAAAATTCAAGCGTTTTCACCTAGTCAACTATGTGAACACACTGTGAACACATTGTTGGACACTGTGTTCTTTCCAGTAGGGATCATCATTGCGATATACGATAAGAGGTCAGAGATGATGGTGAAAGAGAAAATGATCTGCATGATCTGTAGGGGGCGTAGTAATGCGCGCAGCTGTTTATCAAGTATAAATTCACAGCAATATCAATAACGTGATCCGTCTATCAAGATATTTGTAATGAATCAGTAATACAAAAAGAAGCTATTTGTTCCTTCAAAAATTGACTGTTTTGAGGAGAACAATATTACAAACACAATTTAAGAACCGGGAATGCATCAATAAGATGTAAAAAGTCTTCATAAGTTTAAATTCATAGGTAATAGTTACAGAGATGGCATTTAAAAGATAGTTTCCTACGAATGCTTAAATTGTGAACCGAAAGAGAAAAAGTAAAAAAAAAAAAAAAACTCTTTCACCCTTCCCAGATGCCTTCTATCTAGAAATGAGTGAAAGCCAAGTGATATCGGCACGATGTTATTATCAAAGACCTAAACTCGCATCGTTCTTGTTATCCCCCCCCCCCTTTCCTATTTTACGTCATAAAACGTAACACCATGTACATGCTTGTAGTCAGCATTGAATGGCGCTGTTCATCCTGTCGGTCTCGTGGGCCTTCTTTGCCCAGTGTCAATCTCGTGGCCCTTCTTTGCCTTGTGACGGTCTCGTAAGTCCACTTGGCTTAGTGTCCGTCTCGTGGGCTGTTTGCCTAGTGTCGGACTCATGAACCTTCTTTTTTGCGTAGTATTGAACTATAATGGGGTTAACTTTCCTTGTGTCAAACTCTGAGCTGTATGACTCATGGACCTACCCTGCTGGAAAGAAAAAAGTCTCCAACAATGCGAGAACCACACTGTGAACACAGTGTGGAATCTCTTCACCTTGTGAAATTCGAGCGTTTTAACAGTGTGAGACAAAGTATGACGATAAAATACTCTCTGTGAAAACAACATCACCAAATCACAGTGTGAAATCATCTTCGCACTCTTAGGCCCGAATTTACAAAGGTGGTACAAATGAAACCATGGTTTAAACCATGGACAAAAACCATGGAACGCCAAGTGTCGCACGAAATATTTCGTTACGAAATTGGTCATTTCATCGACAAAATGACCGTTTCGTTAACGAAATTATCATTTCGTAGACGAAATGTTCATTTAGTTACAAAATGTTGTCATTTCGTTACAAAATAATCATTTCATCGACGAAATATTCCATGCGACACTTGGCGCTCCATGGTTTTTGTCCATGGTTTAAACCATGGTTTTATTTGTACCACCTTCGTGAATTCGGGCCTTATAGTCGAGTGTTTTCACATGGCCGAATATATGAACACACTGTGGTACACTGTCTTCTTTCAAGTAGGGTACTTCCAATGTCGTTCTCGTGGGCCATATGACTCGTGGACGTCGACCTCGTGGGATGACCCCCGTCTGCTCATTCAGCTTTTAGCCTTTTTCTTGAAAATCGATCATCTTTGGGACAAAATTTAATGCGTCAACCTTTGTTGCTTGCTGAGATGGAATGAGGAGCCGGTCGCTTGTTTATGACAAGAATTATGAGTAGTAAACATAGCTTCATGCTCTGGTGAATTTCAAACAGAATCTTCCCTGTGTTTGTGCTCCCTTCTATACCCGCACATAAATCACACACAGTATCACACACATGCTGCCAAACAGTAGACGTAGACACACAAACACCTGGGACAGCCCATCCCCATCCCACCAACACATCATACGTTCGTCCTAAGACTGTGCCATCTATTCAAGTGGGATGGAGGGGAGTACAGGGCGCCAAGTGTTGCATGGCCTATTTCGTTACGAAATCAGTCATTTCGTCTACGAAATGACCTTAGGCACTTGGCGCCCCATAGGGGAGGGGTTCGATACGTCTCCCCCTCTCCCAGTCAAACAATCTCCTAGAAAATGTTTCAGGTCCTCTGTAGACCTGCATTATGTGTGTGTAATCCTATCATCTCCTCTAGTATACCTGGACGAGTGTATGAAGATGTGTGTGTGTGTGTGTGTGTGTGTGTGTGGTATACAAATTCATTTGATTGCTGTTCTTTACAAATGAGCAAATGCCTTGTGCATAATTCGTAAACCTCGTGAGCGTTGTGTCGGGTTTGTGTGTGTGTGTGTGTGTGTGCTTTCATGGAAGCAAAAAACAGGATAAGTAGAAAGGCAATAGGGGGAAAAAATGATTACCTTGTACTATGATGACAGATCTACAGGTCTTTTCGAGGATTGTGTCACTGATAACAAGAATGAGCTCATGAGTCCCAATGGGTATGACGTTGTCTGACGTCACGTTGGTGGAAACGTGGATGGTAACTTCGTCATAGAACTGGTAAGAAGGAGGGCTCCGCGTCAGATTTGTTGCAGTCAGATTAGGATACGTGTAAGTCGTCTCGCCTTCGTCTATTTCGTGCACTTCATCCCCAGGGCAGATCACAGGCAACACTGATACTATCAAATTAAACACGGAGAAAACAAAAAGTAAACAGTGATTAAGAAGTGTCTGTGTTTCTTTTTTCGCTTGTGCACGTTATTTTGATGATGTAGACTTATATCATTTCAGAAATTCTCCGCCTAATTGGTAACTTAATAACGACATGCACACATTTAGAAATAGAATACTTATAGTAATACGGTTACGTGGTAATAGACAAAACATTCTATTGCTCAGGCTATCTATCAAGAATAATGCTTACTGCTACATTTAAAAAGCGAAAAATGCCCTTTATCCATCTTACAAGCGTGGCAGTCCATCATTAAGGCAGAGATATCTATGTGAAAGAGACACATCAGCTTGGTAGAGGAGATATCTTACAGCCGTACCCTAACAATACTAATTGTGTGATAATGAAGTTTAGCTTACATGAAATATTGACAGAAAACTGACAACTGCCAACATTTCCTGCTGTATCAGAGACATTTGCCGTAACTTCAGTGACGCCAAGATCGAATCTAGATCCTGGTGAAATCGGCGAGTATACGATGGTTCCAGTAGTGTCGACATTATCGGTGAAATTAGCTGCAAAACTGACCACGTTTGTTGAGAATTCAAAGATGTCTTCGGGACAGGTTACGTTAGGTGACTCCTTGTCTTTTTACGTGGTCATATTTGGTTTGGAATAAGAAATAGAAAGATATCCGAGTAAAGTAAAAAATCATATGCAATCACATACATGTTTTGAATTGTTTACTGAAGTCAAGCTTTACATGCTTCACATCATGTTGAAGTGAATGTGCACGGTACAAAATCACACAAAAATAATCAGAGCAGTAACATTAGGGTGAAATTGGGCAAGAGGGACATTTGTGTATTTCTTTCTGATCAGAGTGACAGCGTTATAATCTCATAATTATATGTTTGTTTGGTTTTTGGGGGTATGTACATCATAAAACCATTTTGTATAGTAAACCTGAGTGTTTGCTAATCAATAAAACCTGCTCCCGAAACCCTGAAAGTTATATCAATACGTGTTGTTTGAAGCTGTAAAGTTATATATCAATTTTGAATGAATCCAATTGCATATTCATTGGATTGAAAGAATAAACATTCAGCAACTGCCGAACCACGTACCTTCGACGAGGATGTATGACGTGCAGGTCTTATTCAAAACGTCATCTGATATAACAGTTGTCACAGTATGGACACCAAGGCCTACAGCACTACCGGGAGGTTGACCATCGATGCTCACAGTGACATAACGCCCGCCACCGACGTACAGGTAAGATATCCCACTTATTCTATCGACATCATTAGCATAGAACGTTTGCACAAAAGTGAATGTGTCCTGTCCAGTGTCAGTAGCAACTGTGTCATTCAGATCTGGACATTCAACTGGGAGCTCAGTTACTGAAGAGCAGGACAAAGAGATTAGAGAAACGTCGTATCATTGAAAAGATAAGCAAACTTTCTTTTTTGCTATACGTGTTTATACAACTATATTTGAACGGAGGAATATGTTGTATCATGTTTTGAAGTGAAGGTCAAAGTCCTCAGGGTTTTTTTTTTTTTCATTGAGTTTTTAATGCTTCTGTTAACCTGCAGTTTGCCCAGAAAGCGATCGAATAATTCAGAACACACAACCAAGCTCTCAATCTCCAAAGCGATTACTGGAGAAAGGCATACATGTTGATCATGGTTTCCAGATATATGAAGGTTTACGTCTCCAACTGTATACAGTTCTTCCATGAAGTCTTTGAAGTTTTGTGTAAATATGCCTGTTAATACAAGTGGGAATACAAGGAAAGACAGCTACAGTATTCACCCAGTGTATCCAACACTGCAACGGAAAAGACTACTTGGCAGACTCGGACTAGGAGGCCTACGAGAAAATCCAAAACCCTAACCCTAGCCCATGCAGTGGAAGCAGGTTGTTTGACCAAAGGCAGAGGGTTTTTTCAGCTTCTATTGCTAGCAAACGCTCGGACATTATCTATGCATCCTCATTTGAATATTATATACTGAAAACCGTAACTTCTTGAAACAAAATCTTGTTCTAATTCTGTTGATGTATAGACAGTTTTGATGTTTCAAAACATTATTTGCCTATTGAAATTATTTATATGCCCGCCTCACTCTTTACCATTGAGACTTTGAGGTTTTGTGTAAATCTGCCAGTTAATACAAGCGGGATTACAAGGAAAAACAGCTACGGTATTCATCCAGAGTGTATCCAACACTGTAACAGAGAAGGCTACTTGGCCGACTTGGCCGAAGAAAAAATCCCAAACATGCTGATAGCCCATGCAGTGGAAGCAGGTTGTTTGACGAAAGGCAGAGGGGTTTTTCAGCTTCTATTGCTAAAAAAATGCCCTTTATCCATCTTACAAGCGTGGCAGTCCATCATTAAGGCAGAGATATCTATGTGAAAGAGACACATCAGCTTGGTAGAGGAGATATCTTACAGCCGTACCCTAACAATACTAATTGTGTGATAATGAAGTTTAGCTTACATGAAATATTGACAGAAAACTGACAACTGCCAACATTTCCTGCTGTATCAGAGACATTTGCCGTAACTTCAGTGACGCCAAGATCGAATCTAGATCCTGGTGAAATCGGCGAGTATACGATGGTTCCAGTAGTGTCGACATTATCGGTGAAATTAGCTGCAAAACTGACCACGTTTGTTGAGAATTCAAAGATGTCTTCGGGACAGGTTACGTTAGGTGACTCCTTGTCTTTTTACGTGGTCATATTTGGTTTGGAATAAGAAATAGAAAGATATCCGAGTAAAGTAAAAAAATCATATGCAATCACATACATGTTTTGAATTGTTTACTGAAGTCAAGCTTTACATGCTTCACATCATGTTGAAGTGAATGTGCACGGTACAAAATCACACAAAAATAATCAGAGCAGTAACATTAGGGTGAAATTGGGCAAGAGGGACATTTGTGTATTTTTTTTCTGATCAGAGTGACAGCGTTATAATCTCATAATTATATGTTTGTTTGGTTTTTGGGGGTATGTACATCATAAAACCATTTTGTATAGTAAACCTGAGTGTTTGCTAATCAATAAAACCTGCTCCCGAAACCCTGAAAGTTATATCAATACGTGTTGTTTGAAGCTGTAAAGTTATATATCAATTTTGAATGAATCCAATTGCATATTCATTGGATTGAAAGAATAAACATTCAGCAACTGCCGAACCACGTACCTTCGACGAGGATGTATGACGTGCAGGTCTTATTCAAAACGTCATCTGCTATAACAGTTGTCACAGTATGGACACCAAGGCCTACAGCACTACCGGGAGGTTGACCATCGATGCTCACAGTGACATAACGCCCGCCACCGACGTACAGGTAAGATATCCCACTTATTTTATCGACATCATTAGCATAGAACGTTTGCACAAAAGTGAATGTGTCCTGTCCAGTGTCAGTAGCAACTGTGTCATTCAGATCTGGACATTCAACTGGGAGCTCAGTTACTGAAGAGCAGGACAAAGAGATTAGAGAAACGTCGTATCATTGAAAAGATAAGCAAACTTTCTTTTTTGCTATACGTGTTTATACAACTATATTTGAACGGAGGAATATGTTGTATCATGTTTTGAAGTGAAGGTCAAAATCCTCAGGGTTTTTTTTTTTTTCATTGAGTTTTTAATGCTTCTGTTAAACTGCAGTTTGCCCAGAAAGCGATCGAATAATTCAGAACACACAACCAAGCTCTCAATCTCCAAAACGATTACTGGAGAAAGGCATACATGTTGATCATGGTTTCCAGATATATGAAGGTTTACGTCTCCAACTGTATACAGTTCTTCCATGAAGTCTTTGAAGTTTTGTGTAAATATGCCTGTTAATACAAGTGGGAATACAAGGAAAGACAGCTACAGTATTCACCCAGTGTATCCAACACTGCAACGGAAAAAACTACTTGGCAGACTCGGACTAGGAGGCCTACGAGAAAATCCTAAACCCTAACCCTACCCCATGCAGTGGAAGCAGGTTGTTTGACCAAAGGCAGAGGGTTTTTTTTCAGCTTCTATTGCTAGCAAACGCTCGGACATTATCTATGCATCCTCATTTGAATATTATATACTGAAAACCGTAACTTCTTGAAACAAAATCTTATTCTAATTCTGTTGATGTATAGACAGTTTTGATCTTTCAAAACATTATTTGCCTATTGAAATTATTTATATGCCCGCCTCACTCTTTACCATTGAGACTTTGAGGTTTTGCGTAAATCTGCCAGTTAATACAAGCGGAATTACAAGGAAAAACAGCTACGGTATTCGTCCAGAGTGTATCCAACACTGTAACAGAGAAGGCTACTTGGCCGACTTGGCCGAAGAGAAAATCCCAAACATGCTGATAGCCCATGCAGTGGAAGCAGGTTGTTTGACGAAAGGCAGAGGGGTTTTCAGCTTCTATTGCTAAAAAAAAAATGCCCTTTATCCATCTTACAAGCGTGGCAGTCCATCATTAAGGCAGAGATATCTATGTGAAAGAGACACATCAGCTTGGTAGAGGAGATATCTTACAGCCGTACCCTAACAATACTAATTGTGTGATAATGAAGTTTAGCTTACATGAAATATTGACAGAAAACTGACAACTGCCAACATTTCCTGCTGTATCAGAGACATTTGCCGTAACTTCAGTGACGCCAAGATCGAATCTAGATCCTGGTGAAATCGGCGAGTATACGATGGTTCCAGTAGTGTCGACATTATCGGTGAAATTAGCTGCAAAACTGACCACGTTTGTTGAGAATTCAAAGATGTCTTCGGGACAGGTTACGTTAGGTGACTCCTTGTCTTTTTACGTGGTCATATTTGGTTTGGAATAAGAAATAGAAAGATATCCGAGTAAAGTAAAAAAATCATATGCAATCACATACATGTTTTGAATTGTTTACTGAAGTCAAGCTTTACATGCTTCACATCATGTTGAAGTGAATGTGCACGGTACAAAATCACACAAAAATAATCAGAGCAGTAACATTAGGGTGAAATTGGGCAAGAGGGACATTTGTGTATTTTTTTTCTGATCAGAGTGACAGCGTTATAATCTCATAATTATATGTTTGTTTGGTTTTTGGGGGTATGTACATCATAAAACCATTTTGTATAGTAAACCTGAGTGTTTGCTAATCAATAAAACCTGCTCCCGAAACCCTGAAAGTTATATCAATACGTGTTGTTTGAAGCTGTAAAGTTATATATCAATTTTGAATGAATCCAATTGCATATTCATTGGATTGAAAGAATAAACATTCAGCAACTGCCGAACCACGTACCTTCGACGAGGATGTATGACGTGCAGGTCTTATTCAAAACGTCATCTGATATAACAGTTGTCACAGTATGGACACCAAGGCCTACAGCACTACCGGGAGGTTGACCATCGATGCTCACAGTGACATAACGCCCGCCACCGACGTACAGGTAAGATATCCCACTTATTCTATCGACATCATTAGCATAGAACGTTTGCACAAAAGTGAATGTGTCCTGTCCAGTGTCAGTAGCAACTGTGTCATTCAGATCTGGACATTCAACTGGGAGCTCAGTTACTGAAGAGCAGGACAAAGAGATTAGAGAAACGTCGTATCATTGAAAAGATAAGCAAACTTTCTTTTTTGCTATACGTGTTTATACAACTATATTTGAACGGAGGAATATGTTGTATCATGTTTTGAAGTGAAGGTCAAGTCCTCAGGGTTTTTGTTTTTTCATTGAGTTTTTAATGCTTCTGTTAACCTGCAGTTTGCCCAGAAAGCGATCGAATAATTCAGAACACACAATCAAGCTCTCAATTTCCAGAAAGGCATACATGTTGATCATGGTTTCCAGATATATGAAGGTTTACTTCTCCAACTGTATACAGTTCTTCCATGAAGTCTTTGAAGTTTTGTGTAAATATGCCTGTTAATACAAGAGGGATTACAAGGAAAGACAGCTACAGTATTCACCCAGTGTATCCAACACTGCAACGGAAAAGGCTACGTGGCAGACTCGGACTAGGAGGCCTACGAGAAAATCCAAAACCCTAACCCTAGCCCATGCAGTGGAAGCAGGTTGTTTGACCAAAGGCAGAGGGTTTTTTCAGCTTCTATTGCTAGCAAACGCTCGGACATTATCTATGCATCCTCATTTGAATATTATATACTGAAAACCGTAACTTCTTGAAACAAAATCTTATTATAATTCTGTTGATGTGTAGACCGTTTTGATCTATTGTAACATTATTTGCCTATTGAAATTATTTATATGCCCGCCTCACTCTTTACCATTGAGACTTTGAGGTTTTGTGTAAATCTGCCAGTTAATACAAGCGGGATTACAAGGAAAAACAGCTACGGTATTCATCCAGAGTGTATCCAACACTGTAACGGAGAAGGCTACTTGGCCGACTTGGCCGAAGACAAAATCCCAAACATGCTGATAGCCCATGCAGTGGAAGCAGGTTGTTTGACCAAAGGCAGAGGGGTTTTTCAGCTTCTATTGCTAACAAACGCTCGGACATTATCTATGCATCCTTATTTCAATATTATATACTGAAAACCGTAACTTCTTGAAACAAAATCTTATTATAATTCTGTTGATGTGTAGACCGTTTTGATCTATCGTAACATTATTTGCCTATTGAAATTATGTATATACCCGCCTCAATATTTACCATAAAATAATATCCAGGGGAAATTGAAGAGGAAGCCAACTTACATGAGTTAAAGACGTAAAAAACGCATGTTGCTTCGTTGCCGAAAGTGTCTCTTGCTGTAAGAGTAACTGCAGTGTATCCTGGAGAATAACGATGACCGGTTAATGAAGTTGGGGGATCGTAGCTTATTCCGTTGTTATCAGGGTTTTCATCATAGTAGGTGTATTGCCCTTCAGATGGGGGAGAATCTTGTGTTCGCACCAAGCCCCAAAAGACGTTTGGCCAAGATGCAGTCAACGTTGTGTTTGCGCATTCCACATCAGGAGGTGTAGTGTCTGTGGAGTAGCAAGTCGAGGTATGAATCTATACCCATGTCGATTTATACAGTATAAATATCATATATATTATATATATATATATATATATATATATATATGTATATATATATATATATATATATATATACATAGTATGACATCTATTTTATTCACTGCACAACATTCACTTTCTTTCACTTGTGTGTGTGTGTGTTTTGTTATGAAAAATGTGCACATATTGACTGAAATATTACAAAATTATTCGAAGAACGATTACGGGTCAACTGGTTTTTGCCTAAGCGCTTACACGTTCATGATGCAATGCAAGCAAGTTCAAAGGATGTTTTCTTCTTCTTCTTCTTCTTCTTCTTCTTCTTCTTTTGTCTCTACGATGCCGATGAGAGTCATTCGTAATTTATTCTTTTTTATTTGTCTGCTGCCGACACCAGCACTTTCTCACTTTTAAGGTTTTATTTGAGGAGAGTGCCGACGAGGAATTTCCAAGTAAACTCTTTGCTTATGCTGCCAGGACCAATAATAATAACAACAACAATAAATTCTTTAAAAAAATCTTCTTTTATTTAACGATAATTGCTAGCCAAATTAGTTTTTAGCATTTTTTTTATCGTCTTGTGAGTCATCAATGCACAGTGTGAAACAAAACATTACTATGTGAACACTCTGTGAAAACCCCACCACAGTGTGAAATCATCTTCGTACTGTAAAATTCAAGCGTTTTCACATAGTCAACTATGTGAACACACTGAGAACACACTGTTGGACACTGTGTTCTTTCCAGTAGGGATCATCATTGCGATATATGATAAGAGGTCAGAGATGATGGTGAAAGAGACAAAAACTACTTGACTAAAATGGTTACACATGGCAGGCACGAAAAGAATATGTATATATAATTTACAGTTATACACTGTTGCAAACTTGGCAAATCTCCTAAATACAAGCATATCCCAGGCATGAGTTTTTTTTTAACAAACTACTATAGAAGTCGGTACCCTACCGAGTCAGCTTGTAATTGTGCCTGACTGACGTTGTGTACTTAAGGACAAAGCACCCTGATATGGCTTGTTGATAATCTTTGCTGAAAGTTATATCAATTATATGAGACAAAAATGACTTCATGCCCCGGTAGATATCAGAAGAGTGTCTGACGACCTATTTGTCCTTGTTTGCGTGCTCCTTACAGCACGCAATCATACACACCAAAGACGCTTTCTACGTTAACCACAGACGCTTAACTTTGAGGGAGTGTAAACCGAACTGTTTTTCTTTTAGATCATGTTGTTGCCAATTTTTTACCTCCACGAAATAATCCTTATTACTTTAAAATATCGTTCTTCAAAATAATCCCCTTAATTGAAAAAAAAAAATCTACGACTATATGGGAATGAATGATGTTTGTTCCTAGGTGTACTGAGTTTGTATCTAGCTCTCTTTTGTATCGTCATGTAGGGCAACCATTTTGTTTCCATTTTTATCACGCGCCTTCCTCCAAAGAGATTTTTCTCCTCCCCAGTCACTGGGGAAAATCTCTTTGCGAGCCTTCCTATCTTCTTAACTCTACTATCTTTGCGCTTAACTGAAAAGACAGGAAAGTGCGCGGTAATCATGAATGGATTATCAGATTAATGAAGGAACACCTAATGACACTATTCTACAAAAAAAATATTTTCCAGAAAAAAACTGCTAAAAACCCAGTTTCCTTTTCATTTTATGATCCCAAACTTTAGTATAATGTAGAAGAAGACTTGCTCTTTCAGAAAATATATAAAAAAAAAGTCAGGATTAGCTAGGTTGACCTATTTCATCTATTTTCAGCTCTCACACAAAATCAGTGCGTGCGATTTTTTGTTCGTTTTGTGATGCACGGTCTAATATGCGCCTTTTTTACAGGCTGTGCCTTCGTTACAATTACTTTAAAACTAATTCATAGCTTATTTGTCTTCTCACTCTCCCCTCCATTTCTCTTTCTTCTCGTTCTCGTCTCCATAATTCCTTCATGCTTTGTTCACATGTCGTACGAATATATTTCCGTATGTCTTTGCGGGTTTTTTTTTCTCATTTTCTGTTTATTTCTTAATGTGTTTTTTTTCTGAACTAGGCCTATATGTTACTCGTATTTCTTTTATTGTTAATTTGTTTAGGTACTTTGTCAACATTTTTGTGTCCCTCTCACTCTTCCCTCTTCACCTCCATTTCTCTTCCCTCTCCTTCTCTCTCTCTCTCTCGTCATATTTCCCTTTCTTTGTTTTTTTTTCACCATATATCGTGTATATATTGTATATTTCTGTATATTTTTCTTCTTTTTTCTTTCCATCAATCGTATTTCATTCTTATTTATTTTGTTATAGTTGTTTTGTACACTTATTCAAAGTTATTTGCAATTCTGTATTATTGAATTAATAATGTGATATGTGTTTGTACATTGGACTCTGATACCCAGAGTATGGGTTGTTTAGTGGAATAAACTTTCAACCTTCAAACTTTCAACTTTCAACTTTTATGTACAAAACAAATGGACAGCGCGCGGTCCTCAAGCGCATTACGCACATCACTGAGACGCGCTGTCTCTTGATCGCAAGACTTGAGACTTGAGACGGTTGGACGTGTATTTGTTGAGCTCCGGAAGATTGGACTTTATTTTCGCTATTGGCGTCTGGTCGTGGATATTTGCACTTCATTTTGAAAAGCACAGCGAGGTAAATTCGATTAGTTCATAATTTTGTAGATTGCGTTATTCTGTTGGAACGTTTACAGCGAATTTGGTCAATTATTTGGCGTTTAATACGTACTCAAAAATTTCGATTTTGTTTGCCTATTTGCGCAACTCTGCATCATTGGTGCTCACAACGCATTGACCCGACCTTGGCAACTACGCCGTCTCCATAGCGACAGGAGACTAACAGCATCCTTCTACAACGCGCATCCTTTCCCGTTGCCACGCGCATCTTGCGCTATCAAGATCTGAATTGTGACGTGACAATGGCTTCTGGTAGTCGATTCGACGTATTGGACGATGAGGTTGCCGTGAAAAAGACTCCATCATGCAACCTGAAAGATGCCGTATCTTACGCTGTGGCAGCTGCAACAAGTGGTAAAGAGTCGGTGAAAGATGAGAGTAAAGGATCAGCTGATGGTGCCATGATGGCTGAAATGGTGAGCAAGGTCCTCGTCGCGATCCAGCCCGTCATTATCCAGGCGGTAACTGAAGCGGTGAGAGTAGCTATGGAAGCGGCTATGGAACGCATGAAAGCAGCAATGCCGGCGCCCTCACCACCAAACGGCTCGAGTCACTCCGTTGCACTTGATGGTTTGGACCGACTTGAGCAGTATGGGCGACGGGAGAATATCCGCATCTTCTGCCTCGAGGAGTCAGCGAGGGAAGACACAACGGAGAAGGTGATACAGCTTGCGGCTGACATTGGTGTCACTGTCAACAGGAGTGACATCAGTGTAAGCCATCGATTGCCCAAGTCTCGCAGGAGCAAGGGGCCCCGACCGGTCATCGCGAAGTTCGTCAGAAGGGAGACAAAACAGGAGATTATGAGAAAGAAGAAGGAATTAAGAAAGAAGGAGACACGGAAGGCCGTTTACGTGGAGGAGGATCTAACTCCTCTGCGCAGTCGCATCTTACGCGCTGTGAAAGGAGACCCGGGCGTGAAGACTGCGTGGACGATCGATGGCAGAATCCATGCGTTGTTCAGCCACCACGGTAAAGAAGAGAAAGTGACCATCGACACTCCTGACCAGTTGAGCAAGCTGGGATGGAAGCCTGATAAGATCAAGGACGTCATCGGCTACTAGGAATGCGGAGGTGACATTGTGGAGCAAAAACGTAGGTTCAATTCACTAACTAATCAATTTTGTAGGACCCAACTAAATATTTTGAGCATAAATGTGTGCGGGCTGCATTCGAAACTTGAACTTGGTATTTTACCAGAATGTATTAAAGATTTTGACATTGCTTGTTTTAGTGAAACTAAAACGGACTGTGTTGATGAAGAGTTAATTCCATGTGGATATAAAGTGTATAGCAAAGAGAATAATGATAGGAAACTACGGCATGGGGGAATCCATGGATTGTGTATTGTTGCGAAGGAAAATTACGACGTACAAATATTAACTGATTCAAACTCAAAATATGTTTTATGGGCCAAAGTAGTGATTTCTTCTAAAGTGTCTCTTATTTTAGGAGCAGTTTACATACCCCATGAAAAATCGAAGTATGGTTGGGGCACCACCTATCGACAGGGCACCTTCCCATCGACACCCTGCGTATCATGGCTGTTTGCGTATAGAACGAAAAAGTACGCGCGAGATTAAGTGTCATTAGCTATAAAAACAATAAAAACGAAGAAACGAAAATCAAACTCAAACAAACCAAGCTAAAAATTACACATCCGATCAGTAACGACGCATGGCTGTGAAATTCACGTGTATTACCTATGGCCTGTGAAATTCACGTGTATACCTATGCTGTGAAATTCACGTGTATACCTATGGAGGAGAGGGGGTGTCGATCGCAAGGTTCCCTTTTTAGCTGCGCGAAGAAAACGGAACGCACGCACTAAAATTGCGCTATTTTAAAACGGAGATTCATAATCAACGAGACGGTCACGACATTCAAAACTGCAGTATTTATGGCATATTTGAGGTAAGAATTAGGCGGATTTGTATTATATTTTTAGAATAAACAAGCTACAGATCCTTAGGGTGTCGATACGTGGTACCCCCAACCCTACTATGAATCGGATATGTTTGAAGATGTTGCATCCTCTATTGTTGATATCAAGGGTAAATTTGAGCATCCTGTGTGCTTAATTGGAGATTTTAATGCTAGAACTGGTAATTTGGATGATTTCGTACATGAAGGTTATGGCGGTATCAATACTGATTTTACGCAAAGTTCAGAAACTCCAACTGTTGGTACATTACCTGTTCGGCGGAATGTGGATTCTCAAGTCAATTTGAATGGAAGAAAGTTGTTAGAATTATGTAGAGCGTTCAATTTATCAATTTTAAATGGGCGCTTTGGAGACGAATCAGGTGTGTATACCTTTGATAATTCAAGTACTATAGATTATTGCTTGATATCTAGTGATTCGTTTGACACTGTAAAGAAGTTTGAAGTGGACTGTTTTGATGATACACTATCTGATAAGCATAAAGCACTACATGTTAACTTTGATTTTGATTTCGATGAAATTAATGATGAAACTACATGTACACATGGAGAGTGTAATGCAGTCCAAGGGTCGACAAAGTTTGTGTGGGATCAGGCAAAATGTTCTGATTTCAGAAGTGAAATTAACGAGAGCATCGTAATAGATGACATCTCCGCGAGAATGGACTCTGCTGAATTGAGTAATGTCAATCAAACCGTGATAGATGATTTGTTCGTTTCATTACAATCTATATACTTTACGGCAGCTTCAAACACAAATATGGTTAGAAGGTCTGTAACAAAGGCTAAGGGTAATTTAGCAAAATCTTCAGATAATAAACCATGGTTTGATGAAAATTGTAAGAAACTTAGGAAAATATTTATCAAATTGAAAAAGAAATGTAAACGTAATGGATTCAATCGTGATGTAATGGATGAGTTTGAAAATTTCAGAAGATTATACAAGAAAACCTTGAAGAAAGCACAATACACGTTCTTTAAGGACACTCATGAAAAATTACGTACGTTGAAGTCTGAAAATCCAAAGGAGTATTGGAATATACTAAATCCCTCCAGAAAAACGAAATCAGAGAAGTGTTCAATTGACATTGGAACTTTCCAGAAACATTTTAAGAGTTTAAATGATATTAATGATGGTATGCTGAGATCAACACCGACGAGTTTTGCAAATACTTGTAATACAGCACATATCCCTCTTACCATGCATATTGAACATGATTATAATGACCGAATATCTGAAGAAGAGGTGACTGCTCATATAAAGCAATTGAAGAATAATAAGGCACCTGGTTTTGATTTGATATTAAATGAATTTTTAAAAAACAGCAATGCGTCCCTAGTGAATGTAATAACCAAATTATTTAATTTAGTTTTAGATAGCGGAATAATTCCAACGGATTGGACGATTGGTATGATACGCCCTATCTACAAAAATAAAGGTTCTGTTAATGACCCTGATAATTATCGTGGCATATCGTTATTAAGTTGCATTGGCAAATTATTTACTTCAATAATTAATGATAGATTGACAGATTTTCTCGATGATAATCATGCCATTGGGGAAGAACAAGCAGGATTCAGAGAGACTTATTCAACTGTTGATCATATATTTGTGTTGCATTCAATTATTGACTTGTATTTATCACAGAGAAAAAGATTATATTGCGCGTTTATAGATTATAAGAAAGCTTTTGACTCTGTCGATAGAACATTGCTATGGAACAAAGTTGCTAGATGTAACATACAGGGAAAAGTTTTTGATGTAATCCGAAATATGTATAAAAATCTAAAGTCATGTGTTGTCAACAATTCAGAGCGTTCTGACTTTTTCAATTGTAATATTGGAGTGAGGCAAGGTGAAAATCTCTCTCCTTTGCTATTTGCATTGTATATAAATGATTTTCAAGATTATGTAAGTTCCGCATATAATGGTGTTGATTTTTTGCCTAATGATTTGTTGACCGTATTACATGATAAAGGAATAGATGTATTTTTAAGACTCTTCTCATTGATGTATGCTGATGATACTTTAATCCTAGCTACTAGTGAGAACGAATTGCAATCTGCACTCAATGCTGTAAGTGATTACTGCAAATTATGGTTACTACAAGTTAATGTCAGTAAAACAAAAGTAATGATTTTCTCAAGAGGAAAAGTTAGAAAATTCAAGCCCTTTATGTTTAATGAGAATGTTTTAGAGGTTGTAGATGAGTATACTTACCTTGGAGTGGTGTTTAATTATAAAAATTTTAAAAAGGCCCAAACTAAACAAGTTGATAAAGCGAAACGAGCAATGTATAGTCTAATGGTTAAGTCTCGAAAGATGCGGCTTCCAATAGATATCCAATTAGAATTGTTTGACCGGCTTGTTGTACCCATTCTTATTTATGGTAGTGAAGTTTGGGGATATGAGAATTTAGCACTCATAGAGAGTCTACATTATCAATACTGCAAACATTTACTGAGACTAACAAAAAATACTATGGATAGCATGGCTCTGGGAGAACTAGGAAGGCTTGAAATAGCCTGTACTGTTAAAGAAAGAATGCTTAATTTTTGGTTAAAGATTATTACAGGAAAAGAAAGAAAATATCCATCTATTGTATGTAATATCATATCACTTTTGCATAATTATAAGATATATTCATCACCATGGTTGTTGAAAGTTTATGATACACTAAATGAGTTAGGAATGTCTTTTGTTAGGAATAACTTTGAAAACGTAAGTTCTTCGTGGTTTAGGTGTTCGATAAAACTTAGATTAGGAGACGAATTTGTACAGAATTGGCAGTCTAAGATAAGTAACAGTTCATGTTGTACGAATTACAGAATCTATAAAACGAATTTATGTTTAGATCCATATTTGTTAAAAATCCCTTACATTTTCAGACAACTTCTTTCCAAATTTCGCTGCGCCAACCACAGATTGCCAATTGTAACGGGTAGGTATGCTGGTATTGAACATTGTGATCGATTGTGTAATTTATGTAATTCTAATAGACTAGGGGATGAATTTCACTATTTATTTGAGTGTCATACATTGAATAATGCCAGGAATAAATTCATTAAATCCTATTATAAAATAAGACCAAACACTTTAAAGATGTCTCAGTTATTTAATTCCCAAAATCGTAGTGAGTTGATAAATTTAGCTAAATTTTGTAAGGAAATAATGAAGCTCCATAAGAAATAATAATTATTAATATCATTATTTGTATTTTTTTTTCATGTAAATATAGCTTTTTACAATGTTTAGTTTTATATTATTGAAATTGCTTCTATCTGCGTTATTGTTGCCCTGCTTTTTTTTTAAACTGTTTTGTTTGTCTTCCTTCTCTCTTTCCTTCTCTCTCTCTCTCTCTCTCTCACTCTCTTTCTCTCTTCTGGGTCCTGCACCATTCTGTATATTTTGTATATTTTGTAAATATGCAATTTTCTGTATATATATGTAATTTACAATGTATTAATGTATTAATTAACTGATTTTATCTGTTACGGTGTTTATTTTTGATTTTCTTCAATACCCTGACGTTGGGTGACATGAGAAAATAAAAAAACCATTGTCATTGTCATTGTCATTGTCATTGTCATTGTCATTGTCATTGAAGTTTTTGTTGTTGTTGTTGTTGTTTATCAAGTGTCTGATCGTTTTTAGATCATGTTGTTGCCAAATTTGGACCTCCACGTAATAATCCTTATTACTTTAAAATCTCTTTCTTCAAAATAATCCCCTTAATCGAAAAAAAAAAAGAGCTACGACTCTAATTTTTAAATATTTTTAAGAAAATGAAAATAACACTACCTCTGGAAATGAATGATGTTTCTAGGTGTACCGAGTTTGTACTTAGCTCTCTTTCGTATCGTCATGTAGGGTAGCCATTTTGTTTTGTTTCAATTTTTATCACGCGCCTTCCTATCTTGTTAACTCTACTATCTTTGATACACACCCACACGTACAACACGCGCGTTTACACATACGTCACATCCAAACATAAACCGTCGAAATGTTTCCGTAAAGAGTGTGAACATAGTATTGGAAAGGACAACCATTCCAGCTTATCTGAAATTATTCTGATGAGAAAGAAGAAAATTTTGTAAGCACGATAGTAACGATTTAATGAAAATCTCATAAAATTTTAGGTAGTTATCAAATTTTGAAATCCTTGAGATCTGTACTAGTCAACTTAAATATGCAAATGAGTGAGTGGATGATTTCATTATCCTCCTAATATTTCTATTAGTTTGCACACAAAATCTTGAAATTTCCGATCATTCTTTAGTTGGTGGCAATGCTCGATTGTGCCTAGTTTTACTCTATAAGTTATATACCATGACTTATGCCAATTTATTCGGCCAGGAATGACGTTATGTTTTACACTTTTATCACAGCAGTAAAAAGTTTCCCTCAATTTTCCTTTTTCATGTACACGACAGATGGCAATTAATACGGGAGGTGACGAAATAATTTATGACATGGTTAGCTCACTCATTTGCATATTCATATCAACTGTACAAGAACTGTTTTGAAGAAATTAGCAAAACTTCAAAATGTCATAACTTATTTTTCATCCGATTTCACTTAAATTTTTACCATTGAACTCAGAAGACTTTACTTGTTTTTATAAGACTAACTTATATTTTGGACACATTGTTGGACTGCATTTTCCCTTCAAAAGTACCCACTTTGCTCCTCTTCGAAAACGCAGGATGAAATCAACGTGAAGTATCTGCAAGAATCGTCAGGATCAAAGGAGGCAGATAACTATGAAGAAGAAGATCAGCGAGCACCAAAGAAAGCTGTCCTTTGGGGCACAATTTTTGCTGAACCTTGTTCGTCCTTCACTAATAGCCATTTATCTATAGATGTGATTAGGATCACTCATTCTGGTCTTAAACTATATATAATATGAAGAGCTTGCTTCCAAATTGCTCTTAATCATTACTGGATTGAGCGCCTTTTTGTCGAAAGCTTTTCATATGTATATATATATATATATATATATATATATATATGAAGAGTTTGTTCGCAAAAACCGATAAGTCCATATTTGCCAAATGGAGATATTTGCGATCATAGGTCAAGAAAAATAAAGAGAATAATAAGAAAAATTTTGCTTCTTTTGACCATAACTTCAAAATAGTACATTTATATGTAGTGACCAATATATCATTTAAAAGGTATTATTGTGCACTTTATGACAGAGACCGTACTTCAAAATCTTCAAAAATGGACTTATCGGTTTTTGCAAACAAACTCTTCATATATATTTATTTATCTATTTATATCATCATAATAATAATTGCATAGTAGAGTAGAGGAGATAATAACAACTTATCAGAGATGACAACTTTCATGAGAGGTTCCCTGGTTCACAATTTGCCATGAGAGGAATATTTGGAAATTGTCAATCAAAAAAGTAAGATGGTACATTGATTATTCATCTACAGAAAGATAAATTTCATGGTTGTAATTTGTTTATTCATGCACTGATCAAATTTGTGAAACGATTTGAAAAAGGAATACCTCTCAATCGCAACAACCAAGCAGGGAGAGGGTGTGTTCCTATTATTTTTCCTGTGAATATGAAACTCTCTTACTCCTGTTGGCGAAGTGAAAAGTAAACATATGGGCATAATATACCGGTCTCTTCAGGGTTGCTTTCATTTCTTTCACTCACTCTCTCCTGCCAATGCCTTTCTGTCTCTGTCTGTCCGTCTATTTCTCTCTCTCTCTCTCTCTCACACACACACACACACACACTTGTACTCTTTCGCCCTGTATATACGTGCATGAAAGAATAACTAGTATCTGTCTCTATACATGAGGGTGTGTATGCATTCAGTCTGTATGCATAGATCGAACGTCTCTGAATAACGAATTTTTGTGTGTTTACGCCTATTAACATTAATCGACTTGTTTTTTTCCTGTTTCCAATTTGCTCCTCAATCATTCAGCTCAAAAACCCGGCTCCATTTTAACTCCATGTGCTGCACGATTCAAAATTTCGTGTTAAAGATTCGGTGCAGGTTCACCAAAGTTTTCAGTGTATTATAAGAAGAAGATTTTTCAAGGGAGTTGACATTAGGCAAATCTTGCCCCTTCTGACGAGAGCAAAAATTGCAATTGCATTATGGAAAAAACAAACACATAGAAAACATGATAATCGAAAATTTAGGATTTGGATAGACAGTTTTCAGCTACTAGTATATATTGTGTTGACTAAAAAAGTGATTGGTCAAATGCAGTCAGTGATTTCAAATGAAACCAACATATATCATTAATGAAAGGTAAGATATTGTATCACAAATAATCAATACTTTGTTATTAGGCTAAGAATATATTTGCTGACTTTATATTACCAGATTGTACCTTACTAGTCATAAAACATTATTGTGAGGGATCATGCATGAAATGAAAATTTACTTGCAAGTATATTTTGGTTGCGAAAAATAATAAATGCTTCTAGGAAATTAACATATTATCATACAAAATAATCAAAATATGTATCATCTATACTTTCTATGAACAACAGCTGATTGTAATTATACCTTATCTGCAAATAATTTTCGTGTATTTCAGCGAAGAACATTATTCAGAGTCAAATTATATATGCATATTATTTCTATCCATGAAAAGATTACCAGAAGACAGACGAACAGCGGGTTATGGCTTTAAGAAAAATTGAAAGAAAGAAAGAAAAGTATTACATGGACTTTTGAAAGCAAAGTAATATATATATATATAAATATATATATATATACCCATTCAATTTTACTATTACAATTAAAAGAGTTCGTTTAGCTTTAATACTTCACAAAAATTTGAATGCATTTGACATCTTTGCTGTTTGCCATAAATTTTGTTTTGAGAGTCTCAGGATAATTATTTCTTTTGATAAATCATAGACCTGACGCAAAAGAAGTTATGTAGTCTGTATTTATAATCACTGTCATATCCACCCATAATTCTCCTTAGCCTTGTATTGATATGCAATGCCGACGTGTCGTCAATATTTTAGTTTTTAGTTTTAATGAATGTGCTTATTTTTATTTCAAAAGAAACTGCAAACAAACAACTTATTTAGTAGTGTCAAAGGAAGATATGCAAGCCATCTAATTTGAAATTACAAACTGCATATATCTTTAGAGGGCTTTAAAGTGAAAATGATGAAATTACAAACTTTCAAATAATCATGAAGAACATATACACCATCACATAAGGAAAGGATATATCCTTTAATCAGTTAATACCTCGTTCTTTCATGTTACGTACCATTTTCTTATATTATATATCCACACGTTTATACGCTTAAAAAAAGCTTTTATGCTTACATGTCTATACATTCATATAGCAATAATAATGGCATGCATGGTTTAGACTTTTTTTGTTTATATTCTATTATCCGGTCAGTAATAGATGAACCCATTCATTCAACCTTACTATTTGCTTTCTGCGTGGAATCGACACAGCACTGACACGACGGACGAAGTGATGACGAAAGCCGATATTCTCCGTGCCAAGCATGCATGCATGCATGCATGTAGTCATCGGGGCACTTTTCTGCTCACCGCGACAGGGAATTGTTCGCCAAATGTAGTCGCCAGCCATGTGCTTCACCTTTTCCAAACTTTGCCCAGGAAATAGACTTTGAGCACTCGAGTTACGATGGCGTAATTTTCCAAAGCATATCATCATAGCGTGTTTTAGTCACCGTTCTGGAATGTTTGGGTGTTTACTCTAGATAATGCAGACATTCCTTTCCAATATAATGAGTAATATTATGAATTATTTGAATTTAATAGTTGAGGTTAAGCACTGACAACTGAGTTTTCGTTGTTTTGTCTCTTTGAGTGGTGCGCAATTTTTTTTTTTCACAATCAAAATTAAATGTATACCCAAGATCATTCGTAATTATTTTGTGTTATGATTTGTTGGAAAAAAAAAAGAATGAAAAGTAAAATAAATTGAACTGACTCGTTAACTCATCACAACTTTTCTTCAAACAAATTGAACTGACTTGTTAACTTATCACAGCTTTTCTTCAGTAATAATGGCGTTATCGACGAACGAACGTAAAGCTTGAAATTACTTTAAGAAGCAATAACTACATCAGTTCTACCTACGCGATTTAAGTACATGTACCTTATTGAAATCTGTCTGAAACATGATTTACTGCGATGCCTACGACATGCACAGGGGACAGCTTAGTCTTGTGCGAGGTGCATGGCTACTAAGCTATTTTCAAATCTGACTTTCATGTCATATGATAGAATAAGATACTTTTTTATGACAGCCAGTAAATACACTCATAAAAAGTGATACTACAAAGTATTCACCGTCTCTCAAGAATCGTGAAACATTGAATAAACATCCAAAGATACTATATTCATTTTTTGTTGTCATTATCATTACTTCAATTACCATTCTCATCATTGTCCTAGAATCCATGAAAGTGCTAGCTTATAACGACATGACTTTGTTTCGTCATGATTAAGAATAATGTGATCATTTCTCTTACAATTTCTTCAATTAATTAGCATTGCCATCATTATCGAATTTTTATAATGAGCATGCATGTTCCCCATTCACACTGAAGGCTTTCCGTTGTAGACCTAATATTGCATTATGTGACCCTGCATCACAAAACAAACAAAAAGTCGCCAGACATGGATTTTTTAGTTAAGAGTAGATTCTGAAAGAGCAGATTTTAAGCTGTAAAATTTTAAAACTTTAAAATTTTTAACCTATCTAAATATTGAAAAGAAAGGACACACTCTGGAAAGTATGAACTGAGAAAACAGGCTCTGAAGTACATGGTGTATTCAAGCGCTTAATCTTTACCAAGCTATGCTAGCTGCTGTGGGATGAATTGAACAAAAAACAGGAAGTTGACCACGGGAGCAACAACAATGAAGGGGCTTTTAGATTAAGCTGAAATTAAGCATGCTTCATTACCACATTTTGTACATGATAAATACCAACTTTCAATGCAGTAGCATCATGCTTTCCAAAGTTATTGGAGTTGAAAGTGAAGTGTATGGACAGGGTGTTTGAGAACTGGGAAGAAACAACTAATCACACTAATCCACCAAAAAGTGTAGAGAAAAAATGCTGAAAACACAAGTTCCTGTTCGTTTTATGATCCCAAACTTTGATATAATATAGAAAAAGACTTGCTCTTTCAGAAATAAGAAAAAACTCAAGATTGGTTAGGATGACCCATTTCACCTATTTTCAGTCCTCGCACAAAATCACTGTGTGCGACTTTTTGTTCGTTTTGTGGTGCACGGTCATATATAATATATAATTAATGTATATATATCATTTTATATATATATATATATATATATATATATATATATATATAGCAACGAAATGTTTGAAAAGTTGAGATGATCCTACAAATGAATAGCACTACACCGAAAGATTCACTTCTGTTCGTTATTTATCAGTGACTACCAGGAAAGGCTGGTTG
Organism: Diadema setosum; assembly: GCF_964275005.1. Classification (NCBI taxonomy): domain Eukaryota; kingdom Metazoa; phylum Echinodermata; class Echinoidea; order Diadematoida; family Diadematidae; genus Diadema; species Diadema setosum. Next base: position 35,398,101 of record NC_092700.1, read on the forward strand.
ACTATCAGGTAATGTCTGATTGACTATCAGGAAAAGTCTGATTGACTACGGGAAAGACCGTTGACTATCGGGAAAGTCTGATACAGTATTCCATCACGGACAAGGCACAACTACTGGCTGGGATGTCTCTATGGGGGCCAGAGGTGTGAGTTTGCGTCAGTGGAAGACAAGATGAGGTGGGTCTCTGAACCGTTTATCTTCGTGATAGTAAATCGGAGCATGACGTTGGCAATGTAAGTCCATTGAAAAGCTATCAGGGATTCATGTTTGTCATGTTTTTTAACACTGATTTCATCCTTTCCTCTTTGGCTCTTCGTGGAGGGAACCAGTCCTTGGATGCGTCGTTGCTACGCCAAACGCGCACAGACACACTGCGCGGTTACCATGCACTGTGGCAGCAACTACCAGTCTAGACGCATTCCATCCCAAGCAGGTTAGTTTTGAAATCCGTCCGACCAGGAGCAGACGTATACCCTTGTGTGTATGTTCTGCTTCAGAAACGGATTTTTAATCTAACATCACATCGCATCCTGGTCGCTGATGAAGAATGCGATGACTAACCTGTTTGGTGTCTTGTTTCTAAAACATGCGCTTTCCTCGCCAGGATAAAGCGTTTTAGTGCCATTTTAGGTTTTAATCTCCTTTAATCTCATATATATAGCAACGAAATGTTTGAAAAGTTGAGATGATCCTACAAATGAATAGCACTACACCGAAAGATTGCGCTACGCAGCTTCGCGTATTTTTTTTTTTTGTAGGATTTATACACTTGGTCATGCGTGAGGAAAAGCACGCACGAATCATAAAGATACGTACATCGAAATTTGTTGAATTAATTACAAATTCCCATGGTAAAAGGATCGGTTACTTTTGATAGGGGATCCTACCACAAAAATGCAACAAATAACTGGTTCCTTATTTTGTCATTAAAGGCATAATTTACCATTTGCAGATGAAACAGAAACCCAACATTAGTGCTTGAAATTACTTCTGATATGTGAGTCAGGGATAGGAACAACCGCTGTGAAAAATTGAATCGGTACAATCAATGTAGGCTTAAGTCTTGTTGATTATACAAAATGTGAACAATTATAGTCGTAATAAAATGCTCCCAGACTAAATCGTCTACAGTTACGGTTTAATGGAAAAAAAATAAAGATATATCCTTACATTTTCGGCTTTATCTTTTTATCTTTTCATTTTATATGATAGGATGTTTTGTGGCACAGCAGACCTACACATATGCATTAAATGTCATGTCTTGAAAGATTTTCAATTCGCTGTTCCCAAAGGTAAAAAAGACTTTTGAGTGGTTGAGAAGTTCAAATGCTCATGGATGTGTATAGTGACGAATTTATTGTTATTATCCTCTTTTTCCTTATTTCTCTCATTCCCAATTCCATAGTCATAATCTTCCTAACCTAACATTGAATACAATAAAGACTGCAATGATTTTTAAATACAGTTACGTACTGTGTCGATGTATTTAATGCAGCAATCCTGTTTTGAGTTAAACACTTCAACTTCTGACAATAATTGTTATACAAATACGGAATTTATTGAGAATTTTAGAAACTCGAAGAATTTTAGTTCGTTAAATGTAAACTCCTGGAGTTTAGATAGGAATTTTGAATCTTTTGAAAGCTTTCTTTATACCGTGGATAGTGTCCTTTTCCCAATTATTGGTTTCACAGAAACTTGGCTACAGTCTACTTCAGCAAATTTATCAAATTAATATATATATATATATATATATATATCATAAGCTACAACAGACCGTGAAGGAAGGAAAGGTGAAGGCGTAGCGTTTTACACTCATAAAAACTTGCAGTAAAAAGCTAGAGCTGATATTTAATTTGAAGAATGTGAGGTATTTGTAGAAATAGATCATTAAATAAATACGACTGTAGGTTTGATTTACAGATCCCCTAATAGCAATTATAGCCAGAATGAGTTATTTTTTGAAGAATTTGAAAAACGTTTTGCCGTGTTTATTTCCGTGAAAATAAGCAATAATATAAAACGGTTGATTTTAATGTTAATTTGGTATCTTAATATAGGTTTTCCTATTTCGCACTTTTGTCAGTCCATTTGATAAAAGGTTCATTCAATTTAGCTAAAATTCTCGTCAGTGCACATTCTGTCATTCAAAATTGCAAGTTGTTCGTTCAATTTAGCATTTCGATCAATGAAATTTGCACTTTTGCCTTTCGAATTCGTAAAACAAGCATTTAAATTGGCACGTGCTCTTCAGTCATTCATATTCGCCAGCACTGGCCGAAAAGGGTATTTCAGTCATTCAATTTTGCGTATTGGCAGTCAAATTTCAGACATGTTCATTCATGTTAACGTTATATTGTTTGTTTGTTTTTTTGAAAAGGTTATAACATTTAAACGCGTATTTTTATGTGACTTTTGGTTTCATCCACGCACTGTTAAGCAGTAAAAGTATCATATTTTTGACCCTATATAACTCGAGTTTGTTGTTCTGTAACGCCCCTTTTCTTTCATACATTTCATTTTAGGCCTACATGTACCAATACTACTGATTAACTTCATCTTCTCTACAGTCATGACAGCACAAATTAGATACAGACGTATTTCTCAAGAAGACAGAAAAAGAATTATAGGAACATTTGATGATCATAACCTTGACTTCCTAGAACTGGCCGACACACTCAGAATAAAGCCAGATAAGTTGTGGCCACATGATGCACTATCTTCGGATTAGAAGACTCACTAAGCACATTGAAGAAAAAAAAATGTTGCCAAAATCTCTAAAACGAGTACGAAAAATATGAAATGTAATGGCGCTTGCAAAACAATAACTATGTTGAAGAAAAAAAAACAATTAAGAAAGAACCAAAGCATAAACATGCGTGCTAAATTGACTGCAAAAGATGTTAGATTGGATGCCCAAAAATGAATTTGAATGAACGAGTTCAGCTTGTCCGTGATCACGTGACTATATCATTCTAAATTGAGTGAACAAATAACGAAATGGTGCTTGTTTTACGAATTTCAATTGAAAAAGTGTTAATTAGAATGAGGCTAAAGGTAATATGAATGCTCCAAAATGAATTTGAATGAAGAGATCATAAAATTGAAATACCGAACATGTCATCTACGCTAAATTTTGCTAAATTGAATGCAGCAATTAGGAATTGGACTGACAAAAGTGCGAAATTGGCCGGGAAAACCTATAAAATAGTGATAAGGAATTTTAAAAAGCTTCTTCATTTCTTAATTTGATGCATTCAAATGGTTGTTATCCGCGTCAACAAGAATTAATGGTATTTCATACACTTTGAAAGACAATATTGTGATATCTTCCCATATTTACTATATGTGTTTAAATGATACCTTTTAATATAGAAAACCCATCTAAACTTGTAATATATAGAAAGGAAACACATCTGAACAGCTGTTGATGGTTTGATGATTACAGTGAGTTTGATGGGAATATTTCGTATGGGTAATTTTGATAAAGAATACAATATTATTACGATAAAAATTGCCCATTGGTTAAGTTTTGAAAAACAATAAGCATGGGAAGATGCCATGGATAGGAAAACCGATTTCACACTCTATACTTACAACGAATTGGCTTTATTAGATTTAAATAAATGATCCTATTGATTTTATTTTGAGAAAATATTGGATATACTGAAATAAATTAATTACTTCACGAAAAGTGTGTTACTTTGATAGGTAAAATCAGTTAAACCAAATATGGAAGCACATGGAGAATGATAAATGATTAAATGGAAACAAAGAGCAACATTTACCAAGCAATAATTTCAGTGTAAATGATATTCTTATTGATCAGAGAGATTCAGAAAATACATTAAATTATTTTCTTTATTTTTTTTTCAATTTAAATTTTATCTTCATATTCTTCAATGAAATATACATCAAAAACAACAAAATTAAATAACACATGATATCCAGCTACGAGGCATGATATTGCAAAATGAAATAGGGCCTATATGATATCCAGCTAGGAGACACACATAGCATATTGCAAACATATAAAAAGATAGTGGTCGATCAATGAAAATTGGAATTTGAGAATGAATGCTAAAGAAATATGACGGTCGGGGAACCTACTGAAAAGCAAGCTTGGCAAATATTTTGCTAGCTTTGGTCCTAGTCTTTCAAATAAATTTGATTTTGTAAATGGAGATTTTTTTTTTATTTCTTCCACAACTAATCTCTTATTCAAATTCATGAAAATTCTTCCGTCGATATGTTTCTCATTGCAACTGATTAACAAATTGCCCTACATCGACGTAAATATGCACTGAATTGATCAGTGTTTTTTAGTAGTAGCGGTGATGAAAAAGTATATCGAGTATGTACGCCCATTTTTTTATATTAATATTGCTTAAAATATAAATATTCATTTAGAAACAATTTTACAAATGGTTCTTATAATGACCGATTATGTACCTCTTGAAAGTTAAAGTCCTTTTAATTTTGTCTCATCGATGAAAACCTAACTTGGAATGTTCACATACGGAATGTTACAACCTTTATTTCCAGAAATATAGGTAGTCTTTGTGAGACTAAAAGTTATCTTCCTGAACATACCGTTTTTTATGGTTTACAATTTCCTTATCCTACCGTTTACTCTGTATTGTAATCTAGTTTGAGCTACAAGTGCGAAGACTAAAGTAAAATCTATTTAATTGCTGCAAAGGAAAGTCATTCGCACTTGTACCGGTTCAGAATATTTAGCCCACGCAAATCCGCTCTTTAAATAAAGTTAAAAACATTTAATATATTTGACATAAATATATTTGAGTGCTGGATCTTTTTATCTAAGTATTATTTTATTATATTCTTTTTCACGAGTTCTTCAAACTGAATAATACTGCTCATTTTTATATACCACTCGGAATTTGCAAAATATTTGTTTAGTAAATCACAAGTTATTAATTGCACAAAAATCCATAAGACAAAATGGACCAAAGCTGTTTGAGCACATTTCCAGATTATGTAAAATCATGTAAAACGTGGACAGTATTCTTTTAAAGATAGATTGAAAACTACGTTACTGTCAGACTTCAATCTGTGAATATAGAATCTGAATATGGATTATATTTTGTTTGAATACATTTTTTTTTAATGTGAATTAGATTTGAAACTACAGCAAATATGTACAATGTTTTAGTGTCTACCATTTCTTTTATCCCCGTATTTACCTTCACCATCACAGCCATCATTTTCATCTTAATTGCCACATTTTATTTTCTCATCATCACCCTGTTATCATTTTAATAATTTCCCATATCTTTTTTAATACCTAGTGACGCGAATATAAAACAAAATCCACTAGTATTTGATTTGATTTGATTTGATTTTATTGGTTCCTGCATTATATCATTGCTCATGCAGATACATGCACATGTATATCATATACATTGATGGCACATACATATAAATGGATATACATAAACATTAGTTGCTAACAAAGTAAGTTTCTTCATTACCTATACAGTAATACAGTTTCTTCATTGCCTTTACAATGTACAAAAGAACATATCAGCGATGCAATGAATAACGCAGAAGGGCTACAGCTTAAGCAATGCTTGATTTGCATGCAGCCCTCGTACATAATACATATTATATAGGAAAATAGGGGAGGGATGACTTGCATAGAGATAGGATAGGAGAAAGGAGAGGGGAGAGGTCTGTCTGCTTTCGCAAATACACAAAATTAGATCACCTGGATTACTGAATAGTGAAGTATTTTCTTACCGAGGTACAGGTGAACAGTTACAGGTCATGGTCGGTTACATAACATTACGCAAGAAATTCAGAACGGCGATAATTCCACGGGGGAATTTCATATACAATACAATTACAATGACATTATAAGATCACTGATATCCAGAAAGCAGCATTGTCTTTACAGCTTTCTTGAAAGAATACATAGACTTTAAAGTTCGAATTTCTGAAGAAAGAGAGTTCCAAATATCAGGTCCAGTGTGTCTGATAGATTTCAGAGCCATCACCGTTTTTGGATTTTGTAGATGAAATTTATCAGATTGCCTTGTGGGATAAGAATGTATATCCTTGTTTAAATGAAATAATGAGAAAAAAGAAGATGGCAACTGACCGTTATACAAACGAAACATAAAAAGTGAATTTTGCAAAAAATTAATATCATTTACCTTTAGTGTTTTTAATTCTACAAACAAAGGATCTGAATGGTCCCGATGACCTGAATTGGTACATATACGTATAGCTTTCTTTTGTAGAAGCAATATACTGTCAATGTTACTTTTTGCAGTTGCCCAAACAATGTTACAATATGAGATGTTCGATAATATCAATGAATTATAAAGCATGAATAAAATATTCTTTGGGACATAATACTTAAGCTTACAGAGTATACCAACGTTACGAGATACTTTATCTGAGATGTATTGCACATGAGCATTCCATTTCATATTTTCACTGATATATATTCCAAGGAATTTGACACTTTCTTTTTGTTCCAATAATATACCATCCACCATGATATTCAAATGGTGCATTTCATTGTTATGCTTCTTATTATGAAAATAAATAAAATTTGTCTTTTTTAAGTTGAGTGACAATCTATTGCTCTTAAACCATGTAGATAATTTCGGCAATTCAGTATTAAGAGTTCTTAAAAGCGACTGAAAATCAGTATTGGAACAAAATACATTGGTGTCATCGGCGAACAGAATATATTGCAGTAACTTAGTAGAATTTGTAATATCATTTATATACACTAGAAATAGTAGTGGTCCCAATATCGATCCTTGTGGGACGCCACAATGTATGGGTAGAACTTCAGAGTTTACCGATTCATAGTATACGTATTGCTGTCTATTTGATAAATAATTTTCAAACCATTCCAGTGGAATGCCACGAACTCCATAACAATGTAATTTGCGTAAAAGGATAGTGTGATCAAGAGTGTCGAATGCCTTGCTTAGGTCCATGAACACACCAATGACATGTTTTTGTTCAGCTAAGGCAGTCGACACTCTGTCATACAACTGGGCTAGTGCCATATCAGTAGAATGAAATTTCCTGAAACCATATTGGTCATGGTTCAGTATATCATTTTGTAACAAAAAATCATACAGTCTGTTATAAACGAGTCTTTCTATGACTTTAGAAAGACTAGGAAGAATAGAGATAGGTCGGTAGTTCGAAACGAAAGAAGAGTCATCTTTTTTGTATATTGGAATAACTTTTGCAATTTTACATGCGTTCGGAAATACACCAGTTGACAACGACAAATTACAAATATGTACTAAAGGTGTCAATATACTCCCAGCAATTTGTTTTAAAAGGGACGTGCTCATTTCATCATGACCACATGTATAACTTAATTTTAGAGAATGCACAATATCAAGGATCTCACTAAAATCCGTTGGTTTAAAAAATAATGAATTATCATTTGACGTGCCCAAGTACTGCGAGAAATCTGTCTGTGTATGATCAATCTTAGAAGCTTGACTAGGACCAACATTAACAAAGTACTCATTAAAACAACATGCTACATCTTTAGGAATACAAAACGTTTGTCCATTATTCGTAATTTGAGATGTTGACACCTTCTTTTTCTTACCAATGACGTCATTAATAATCTTCCAAGTGGCTGACATATTTCCAATAGCATTTTCAAAAGCTTCCGCATAATACATTCTGCGGGAAAGCCTGATAATCTGTGTAAGTTTATTTCTATACGATTTATATCGATTAACATTATCATTATCAGAATACCGTAAACTATTTTTATATAAAATATTTCTTTTCTTAATGGAACGGAAAATTCCCTTTGTTATCCACGGATTTTTGATTTTTTTATTGTTTTTCTTTTCAATTGTGGGGATATGTTTGTCAAAATAAGAAAGGAATGTATTCCAGAAGGTGTCATAAGCAATGTTTGGGTCTGCAGAAAGTAATACATCATCCCATGTTTCCGTGATTAAATCATCATTGAGTAATGATATATTTTCTAGTGTGAATTTCCGCTTCTTCTTACGTTCTTTTTGCTTAATATAAGAATTCTGTGTGTCGCCACAAATGAAAAATATAGGTAAATGGTCAGAAATATCACTATACAAAAGACCAGATTTCGAATAATCCGTGTCAATATTCGTAAAAATATTATCGATCAACGTTGATGAGTTGACCGTAATTCTCGAGGGCTTATCGATTGTAATATTACAAAAATTTGCTCGCAAAATATTGCAAAATTTACTTCTAAGAATGTGCTCTTCTCTCAAGAGATCAATGTTAAAATCACCCATAATATATACATCTTTGTTTTCTTGATTAATCCGCTCTAATAAAACATCAAAATTATCCAAAAATGAGTTACTATCTGTATGAGGGGGCCTGTATATTACACAAAGTATTATATTTTTTCTATTATACATATTAATTTCAACACATGTGCAATCAATTTCATTTCCATTGTATATCAAATCAGGCCTTTCTTTATACGATAACGTGTCTGATAGGAACAGGGCGACTCCGCCTCCTCGTCCGTATTTCCTATCAGAACGGACAACAGAATACCCATCAATGTTATATAAAGGGGGAGATTTGTCGTTAAGCCATGTTTCTGTATATTTGGTCTTTTCCTCATTCTGTTGACTGAAATTATGTAGGTAGGTTTCCTGGACTGCCAAATGTTCAAGCATCTGCTAATAATGGCAGTCCTTCTTCTGCATAATTTCTCAATTAAATGTTTGCAAATTTGGTCGTACGATATATATTTTGTTATGGAATTAATTTACGTATTTATTTTCTTTCTTCGAATCATGTATATTGTCACCTGTATAATGATTTTTTTGTGATATACTAGAAACTGAAATTATTCTTGACTAATAAATGAAATACGTTGGAAGAAAAAGAAACCAGTCAATCAATCAAAACAAAATATACATCTACATATAACAGCATGCGTTTGCTAGTTTTCATTGTATAGTTTGGTTGATGATGTTGTCAGTTAAAATGATCCCGCTTTGAATAGATGATACATTATAACCACCCAAAGAAAAGAAAAATATACTATGCGGCTTATCAATCATGTGCTTTAAACATTTTTTTTCTGAACAAGTCAAAATCATACTGTTGTTGGTCATCGTGCTTCACTTTCTATTTACAAATTCTGACAAAATACGTTTTTGTTTATATTTCTTATTACATGGCAATGATATAGATTCTGAAATTATGAAAACATCAAGTTACAGCAGAGAAACAAACATGACAAAGAAGGATTGCAGTTTGACATTTATGCGATTTTAGTGGCACTTCAGTGAGCCAAGATGTTTGAAGATTTTACGACCCTCACGAAATTCTCAATTTATTCGCTAAATATCATGTTGGGACATAAAACATACTCCTTCGTTGTATCAATATTGGGCTGAAAAGGGATACGCAAAGTCAGAAAAAGGAGTAATCTTTGTGTCTTTTACTTTTATAAGTGTTTTTTTCAGTCAAATAAGCAAAGTATACGAAGTAACGTGATTACACGGCTTGTGGATGATACCGTCCCTATTAAGAACGGAATCTTGGTGAAGTTTATGAATATGGATGGGTATGTACCTCAAATTTGTAGGTCTTTGAATTACCATATCTAGATTTTGAGTAGGGTTAAGCGTTGTACAAAAAAGACTCGTGACTCACTGCTGTTAAGGCCTAAGTTGGATATCGTTTAGGCTATTGCAAATCCCCGCTCAATGGCATCACAAATGAGAATTTGAGCTGTCTTCAATCCTCGAAGAACAAAGCTGTCAGACTTCTATATGACATGTAAATGCACCAACTTCCCCCTTTAGCTCAATTTCGACCCCTGCTTAGAATACGCGAAGAATTCAGCCTAAAATATTAACCATTATCTTTAAATTCATTCACGAAGAATCCAAACAAGACATTACTGAACTACTCCGTACCCTTCATTCTCCCACCATTGGCAAATAGATCACCAACTACTAATTCATTGTTCAGGGTTCACGGAGCATTTAAATTTCCATCGATTTGTGTAATGCTTGGAAATATGACAAACTTATTTTTGTCTTTGTGTATCAATGTTACTTTATTATGTCTCATATTATGTTAAATTGCTTACATGTATAGAGTGCATAACACTTTTGCTTCAGTTTTATTCCAATAGATAACGTTCCAGCTGGCAAAAGTGTAAGAGTGTAACCCATAGCCAGCAGTGACACCATTTGTAAATAACTCTTCCAGTTTTCAGAAAAAAAGAGGTCGATTTACATGATACTCACCAGGTTCTGGAGTTGTTAAACCTAGGACTGGGCAGTTGATGAATATACTGCAAACCGAACACACTATCAAAGCGATCCGTAAATGCATTGTGATCCTGCATATGAGCCCTACAAGTCTCGTGGTGTAAATTCCCAAGTTTGTTTTACTTAAATATACCGTCCCCTCTAGCACGAGGTAAAATCTGACAGTACAGTAAATTGGGCTCCCATGTGTGAGCAAGTCACAACTCGGTCACAAAAGCCAACGATTCCGCCTTACATCGCAAAGAGCAGGGTGAACTGGTCCGCCTCACACCAATCTGGAACGCATGGGAGACTAGCTAGCCCAGCTGCTGAAAAGGGCTACCTGGCCCTTTTCTCAGGGTAAAATGAAATGAAATTCGATGTTCGTGTTTGCGCGTGAATATTGACTTGCACTAACTATTCTGAATGGGTTTTCGTTCATTCAGTAAGTCGAAATTTAATCGTGTTTATATCACTTGCAACCAACAAATTTGTCTGAAGGCAAAAGAATCCTGGGGTTCATTGTCAATGGCAGCTCACCCTACAACGTTCCGTTGAATGATGAATTAAGCCAATGGCTCGTCTGCTTTTTAAAAGAACACTGAGAAGTGAGCACCTCGCAGCACGTAAAAGCTCGTTTGTTTACGTCTCGACACCAAGTACTCCCCCATCGGGACGCATATCCTACGTCTGATGTATAAATGGGGCGCAGTATTCAAATATTGTCGAGTGCTCGTCGATTGTGGAAAATCATCTCGCTCGACGGCGTATGGAATTCTGGAGACCTTGCATTGTATTGCACTACGCGTTAACTCATGCGAAAGCTGGTGAAATTTGAAAACACAGGGCCATGATCTGTACAAGAGTTCATCTATGGTTAGCAAGTCCACCGTGTTGTTACTTTGAAGCTCTTAGTTGTATCTACAAAGAAGAGAAAAGACATCCACGAAAAAAGCAACTTACATAAATCTTAATTGTAAATGTTACATGTGTCACGACAATTCCAGATTATGGCGTAGGTAATCTAGCTCTCATGAAAAAGGATAGTTAAATGTATAGATACATGAAAGCTCACACACAATGTAGAAGTTTCCAGTAGAATTTTGCATTGATTTGTACATGTATTTGCATGAGAGTTACAAAAAGAAAAACAGGCGTGTATATGTACATAAAGCACAGTGGAAAACCATTGGGAATTAGCGTTCAAAGTATTACCACAATTGCCTATATCTCTAGATGCATTACTTTATTACAATAAGGGCATGGTTAGCTGTAGTGATCGCTAAAACAAATGCATAAGCATTTGGTTTTTGTCTCGCATTTCTGTGATTCATTCTGTAATCATTCCCCTTGATGTTTTGATCCTTTTAGTTATCGTATAGTCTGGAAGAATACCCCGTGGGTGCAGAAAACTGAATTTCGCCTTTGGTTGTTGTCGTCTGAGTATTTCAACACCATCATCTGCAGTTTATTGTGTCTTCGCAGTTATTCTAAAAGCTGCCTCATATTACGTGCCTGGAAACACCTCTTCTGAATACGCTTTACTATCATCTTTATTCCAATAGCTGCTATTACTTCATTATTATTCTTATTGTATTCTTATCTTTTTTACATAGACATGGGCCGCAATGTTCAGGTGTTGTATGAGCTATCTGGAAAGAAGAAATGTTTTGATGTTATTCTTCAGTTGCTCATTTCTAAGGACGGTCTTAGCCCCCCCCCCCCCCCTCCTATCATATATGACCCCCCCCCAAAAAAAAAAAAAAAAAATAGCCCTTACGTGTGGGAATTGAAGATACCATCAGTGACGTTGTTCGGCGCAGACATAAAAGGGAAGATTTTTTTTTCGCTAAATATCGTGATCGTCATTTTTTTTTTCTTAACATGTACTGCTCCCTTGTAACCGAAATTATATATACACATTGTACATCATGTTATAGCAACATTCACATACATTGATTACTGCCGGTGAGATGATGTCGTAATGGTCGAAAGAGTGTGTTCTAATAGCTAGACAGTAAAAAAGTCTTTATGATAAAAAGTGTTGCATTTAGCAAATCAAAGACCACAATTTTAAAACAGCAGTATTTTGTTGACATTACCTCAACTAGGTGTAATACGGGCCCGGCTTTTGGCAATCGAACCACTGCTCAACATAAAAACTTTAATGGCATTTATGATCTCATCCAACTTTCAAACTCGATGAAAAAAAAATCCGAAACTTTTCCCCATGCTCTCATTCCCTTTGTCTGATTTCACTTCATTAAATGAATTCGATATATGATATCTTTGTATAAAGTGCTCATATACATAATTACCAACTATATACATAGAATATCCATCTACACACACACAACACATATTTATATTATAAGCACCATAAGATATATATATATATATATATATACATATGTTTATATATGTATATATATATAGAGAGAGAGAGTCATCTTGATTATTTTCATCATGGTTTATGTCGACCCTGGTGAAGACGTATGAATGCGTCGAAAATTTGATCTGAATAGATAGCACTGTTGGACTGAAATGCATTACTATTCTACTTCGTCATCTTCAATATATATATATATATATATATATATATATTATATATGAAGAGTTTGTTTGCAAAAACCGATAAGTCCATTTTTGAAGATTTTGAAGTACGGTCTCTGTCATAAAGTACAAAATAATACCTTTTAAATGATATATTGGTCACTACTAAATGTACATTTTTGAAGCTATGGTAAAAAAAAGCAAAAATTTTCTTATTATTCTCTTTATTTTTCTTGACCTTTATTCGCAAATATCTCCATTTGGCAAATGTGGACTTATCGGTTTTTGCAAACAAACTCTTCATATATATATACATTTATGTACAAATAATGACCCACACCCATGCACTGCCCTCTATTTCTGCATGCAAGCCCCTTCCACTCACTCTTCAGACACCAAAAAACTCCACAGATTAACTCTGCATCTTCCCAACACCTTTAAGGTAATCACTTTGCTTGGTTATGCCGTCAAATTTATTGTAGGCAGTATGCCTTGATTTACTTCATTGCAATTCCCCCTATTCTAATATATATATTCATGCTACATTACTGTTTTATTGTTGATATCAACCGTGCATTTATGACATATTGTTGTTCTGCTGAATTTATGTCATGTTGCTTTTTTATTTCGTTTGCTTTATATTCAAGCTTTATTACTTTTTTTAGTTAAATTTTGTCAGGTCATTTCTTCTTCAAGAATCTTTAACGGTACAATACGTAAAGATTAAGCTATGTAAAAACTGAGGTTAAAATAAAATTCAATTGCGTTAAGATACACTTGCACAATTCAGTGAGCTACTCATATGCAGGATGACATTTTCTCATACATAAGCTTAAATTCAAACTCAAACTGCATAAACATCTCTGTACAGAGAAATCAGCTTGATATTAAAACAAAAATGAATGCTCCTAGATTTCTTCTTCTAAAGCTGAGTAGAATTTTCACCAATCGGTCAGCGAAATTTTGATAATTTCTCAAATTGAGTCGTTGCAATTCTAGACAGTGTGTGGACACGTTTGGAATCGTTAGGTATGCTTTCATTTGCCTACCTATAATCAATTTTTACAGCTTTATAGGTTGTGTAAAATAAAAAGACGAAAATGAAAGGATGTTAAAACAATGTTAATAGCCAATTCTAATAGTCACTGAAGAGGAGCCCAGATGATTCCATACACAGGTGGTTCCTTGATAGAAAGAAAATTACAACTCTGGATAAGGACCACTGTAACTCCTTGGACTCCTTTAACTGTAACTGTAACTGTAACTCCTTGGACTATCATCAAGTCTGTATTATCTGTCTGGCACATTGTGTATACCAGATAAAAAGAGAGCTGGTATAGACAACGGTGCATTTTTGTACAATGGTTCATTGTGAGTGGAGTATTAATACCACTACCCACGCTCACGTCCCTTACATGTATGCGGCAGTGACATGTACGAAATCGAATTCTTTAGAATTCGTCTATCTGGCTCAGAGTGGTACCCTCTAACCTTATTCTCAACAAAAAGAATCTTGAATCACACACGCATGACTGAATTTATCAACTGAAAAAAAAAAAGGTCATCAAAAATTTTGATATGATGCAAGCTATGCGAATCACGCATTACGAATTATACTTTTTGGAAAACAACATCGTGTGCACCCTTTGTTGAAGGTGCGTTGTATTATAGTGAAAAGTGAGCAATGTTTGTGTCCTGGAGACGGAGGCAAGTTACCAGCTATAGGTACATCTCAAACGTACGCCGATGAATTACCGCATTTTTCATCCAGCATTGCTTGTCTCAATAATAAACTGTATATAAGCCTACAGGGCTCACACGGGTAATTAATTCCCCATAGAGACCTGTGTTGAAATTCAAAATTCAAAAGATTCTGTAAGATAGCTGGTAGAAATGAGGTGTATCATCTTCAACAACCTGAAAAAATAAAAAAGGTGAGATATACCCTTTCAGCCATCAAATTTCCAAGGGGGTTCTTCCGCTCAAACTCTGTCCAAGGGTTTGCAAAGCCAGACTGTGAGTTTTGTCACTCAAATAATCTCATATTTTCTGTACATGCACCCAGTGAAATATAGTCCCTTGAGAAGTATAGTTCCATGAGAAAAGCATCTTCAAAACAGAATGCAGTTTGTATAGGAATTCATACTCAATATCTCCAGCTGTTTAGTTTTTGATTCGTTTTGTTGTTTTTTTTTGGGGGGGTGGGGCCGTGGGTTGTTTGTTTGTTTGTTTGTTTGTTTGTTTGTTTGTGTGTTGTTGTTGTTGTTGTTGTTGTTTGTTTGTTTTTTTTGGCCAAACAGCATTTCTGATTTTTTGTTAATTTTTTCTTCACTTATCTAAGTATCTTTGGTACTATTTTGTGAAGCGGTCAGGGACATTCCATTTTATTTACAGGTGTGAGCCCTATACTGTTGCTCCTTTTGATTAAGCGTATGTATGTATTACAGCAATTCCATTGATAATAATGGCCACAATTGAAGTGTTCCATTTCTGAATTGTTCAATAAAAAAGAATGGTGCGTACAGGTACATTATCATTTTTATAGTGCTTGAATGATATTTGATCGTATACGTAGATTTGAAAAGCCATCGCACAGATGAAAACGGTGCAATAGGTCCCACTCAATATGACTGTTGTGTTATATAATTAAAGAAGAAACTTTTGAAAATGTGGCACCTGAATGTACTGTACGCCCTTTAAAAATGTGGTTGGTTTCATTTCGATCTGTTTTTAAGGTATCATTTTTGTTTACTACCTTATGTTTCTCATTTAACTGTAATATGCATCTGTAACTTCCTCAAACAGTTGTCGAGGCTTTATAATATTATCCTAGGGCTGCCTTTACGCATAGTTTTATTGTTGCCGCATTTTTACAGCCACTTTGAAGATGTTATATTCCCGTGATTAAATCTGAAACCCGTGAATTTCGTTCATTTTTGTAAAAGTGGGATGTCGCTTATAATGAAAAAAAGAAAGGTTTGTCCTTTGCTGCCTAAATCCACCCTGCGAATTCTAGCTTTTCCAGGGATATGCATGCCTTTATCAGTTTATCAGTTCTCATTCCAAAAATCCGATCATGATCACTTGATGATCCCTGCTGGAAAGAACACAGAGTGAAATCTCTTCACACTGTTAAATTCGAGCGGTTTAACAGTGTGAACACATTGGGAATCATCATTTACAGTGTGACACAGAAAATTATACCGTGTATACACTCTGCGAACGCCAAACCATTGTGTGAAATCATCTCCACACTGCTAAATTCGAGCGTTTTCGCATAATTAACTATGTGATAACAATGTGAACACACTGTGGGACACTGTGTTCTTTCAAGTAGCGATTGCAGCATTTTAAACGCTTTTTTAGACTTTGAACCTTATGCTTCATTGTGTATGCAATTCGAATACTTTAAATTGAACCATTCTGGCGTTCAGGTAAATATTGACCGCATTTCCAAGCAGTTTGCGAGAGCATCACATCAGTGTGCATACACACGCTAAACTATACACGGAACCTCTCATTATATTTTGTCATAAGAAGGCATGATTTACCATTTGCAGATGAAACAAAAACCAAGCATTAGTGCTTCAAGATAGTTCTAAAATGTGAGTTAGTGATAGAAACAACCAATCTTTCAATTTGAAGCAGTATAATCGATGCTAGATATCGTTAAGTATACAAAATGTGAACAATAGTATCATAAAAATATTTCCAAACTAAACCATTTGGAGTAATGGTTTAATGAGAAAAAATGGTGATATCTCCATATGTTTTAGGCTATAGTGCAAAAATCTGGTAGGATTTGTGATGAAGCTGACCTACACATATGCATCAAACGTGATATCTTGAACATTTTTTCATATCACTGCTCCCAAAGGTCATTCCAGTAAGAGTTGCTATCATATCAACTTTTTATGAAATGGGGCCCTGGAGATTTACATACGCGCGCTAAAGCGCATGCTCTGTTGATGACGTAAACAAAATGTTGCCCGGCTTGGCGGAGGTCTGCCCTCTCCGAGTGCTTTTCTAGTTTACAGATATTTGCAAACACATGGATAGCAAATATGAAGAACAGAGACTAGCCACTGTTATATCAACCGTCAGTGTTGACTTCTAATCCTGTCAAGTGCCTGCATACGTCCTCAGACACGATTTTTTTTTCTTTGGGTAATGATACTTATATGGTAGAGCAGGTGCAACACTACAAAGCCTACCCTAACAAGATGTGATGAATTTAATTCCAAAATGCACTAAGCATATTCGCCATAACGACTGGTGGTCATGCCTTGAAACATTTCCATCCATGTTACCTATTGATACGAAGAAAGCATGCATCTTTTTTTATTTTTGCGCCGACCAAAGAGATTATATTGCATTGCATACCTGTACATGAATGTGCATCGTCTTGCCTACTTAATCGTCTATAACAGGTTATCAATTACTGCATGACTTGAGGAGCTATCTAACAATGAATTAAGGTATACCTTTCCGAGTTCCAGGTGTGTAGCGATGTTCGCTGAGAGTAATAAATTATATTCTAGTGAAAGGACGACAAACTGATTTTTTTTTTCGTTTTCCGTACAAAAAAAGTATCTACCATGAAAACAAATAATTTTCAGGACATGCAGGACCCAATGTCTGGATTGATCAGGACAGCGAAATAATCGGACCACTGTCCGTTGATTACATTACTGCATGCAGGAGCTCAATTCTTCGTTCTAAATTAAAGGGATCGTACAGATTTGATTGGGACCTAATTTCAGGTTTCTAACATTTTTTGGTGAGATAATGAGAAAACACTTATGAAATATGAAAGAACATGTAATTCCATGAGGAATTCAACGTTTATTTGATAAAAATTGGTTTTGAAATGGCTGAGATATCCAAAACAGCGTGATTCTGATAAAGTGTGGGACCCACATTTTATTACGATCGCTTTGTTTTACTTTGGTTTTGGATGTTTCAGTCATTCCAAACCCGATTTTCATCAAATAAACTTTGAATTCCTCTTAAAATTGTATGCTCTGTAGTATTCAAATTTCATACGCGTTTTTTGGTATCTCGCAAAAGGTTAAAGCCCAAATCTCATCTCCACCAATACTGTACCATCCCTCTAATATGCCGGGCATATTATGTTCTTCCTTTGTATTTCGTTCATTGTCTGTGGCTCGGCGGGGGATTCACACGGGTGGTGAGCTATGGAGGCTGACATTTGATTGCAAACGATGCAGCGCGTCTGGATCTACCGCGCCGTGCTGTTTTACTGCTCGCTCGGGTGATCACGCCGCTCCTTTGCAGATAGATACAATGGTATACATTTGCTTACACTCTTGTTCGATGTGTGCCATTTTTCCACTTCATAAGTTGTCAAGCTGTCATTCATTACAACTGTAAATTTCATTTCAGAATTCAATTTATTAGATTCATGAAATCTATGCCATCGAAGCAATGTTTCTTGGACGTAGATTTCTCATATACTTATATGAGGTAATTTGACACCTATTAATGCTTTATACGTTGTATAAAGCATTTTGCCCATTTCATTTTAAATACGTTCATAATGAAGATGTAGCATTGCTATACAAAGCAGACCACAGCTTGACGATGTTATAAATTGACATGATTAATTACATGACCTTCAAGGGCAACTTTCCGGGACTTTACTTACTTACTCTCTGAGCATGTCTATATCATTGTGAATCAATAGTCCTTCACTTAAGGAAAAAACAAACCACAAACAAAAACACCGCCGTATGGCATAGAGCGTGAAGTGCATTTTGGCGCCTGGAACGCATGACACATCATACAAAGAAATCCTGATATTCCGATATGAATTGCTTAAATAGCCTCTATTTCCTTCAAGAAAATTTTCTAAAAGTGCGTTAAGGTCCTCGCACAAGAAGACAGAAAACAATTTTGAAACTAGTTGGTCGGCATAGTGTGTGATGACGTTTGAAACGGACATACGAATGTTATATCAAAATCGATATTATAAAATGTTATATCAAAATATCAAAGACGGCCATGTTTGAGGAAGTAAATTGGCGTTACGAGATTGGCGACATTCAAATTTTATTCAGCTTACAAGACTTGAGGGATAAGACAATTTGCTGTTTAAATTCTAATGAATAAACACGTATCACAAGGTGTTCTCTTTAAAATGAGCAGGAGATAATCATCAAATACTGGTAGATTCTAATCTATTGTATAATGCATGTTGCTGAATTGCATATCGTGTATTGTAAATACTTTTTTAATAGCTATAAGCCAAGAAAGTAATACAGGTTTAACCAAATTCAATGCCTATATCTAAGACAAACATAGACCCTTATACGAAAGGTTAGAAGAAGAAGAAGAAGAAGAAGAAGAAGAAGCAGAGGAGGAGGAGGAGGAAGTAGAAGAATCATTTATGTCATCTTATTTTTCATAATACTATAATTTTGATTTGATTCCCTCATTATTTGTTATTCTGTATTATTATTTCTCTTCTGAAGATTGCGGGAAAACTAGATCACGAACACTGGTCAAACACATTCTAAAATGGTCCATTAATGTATCAAGTCCATTTTTGTGAACGTATACGTGAACAAGATTTAGTGAGAAATCAATACAAGCGATATAAGCAGAGGCTGACGTGGATTGGTTTAGATTGCCGAAATATCCAGTATTTCTCACTTGATGTTCCATGGTATAAGTAGGATTGGAGTATAAATGCAATGTCGAAGCGAGTCTCGAACCATTATCTGGGTTAATGATTAGAAGACTTTGTACGAAGCTTTGGGCACTGCCAAGACACCCGGATGTTATAAGCATAATCGTGCATTTCTCTTTAACTTTGGTTTCTTGTCGTAATTTCCAAAATTTATATATATGACACGGATGAATGAAACAGCGCAGCAGGGAATGAGGCAAACAAACCTCTCGTTAACATTATCGTAGAACATTGATTTTCCCAATAATCACATCCCCAGGCGACACTTCAAATAGCATATTCTACAATGTCAATAAACGTCACTCCCACATAGTTTCTTTCAAACAAAATTGTCAAGCTTCATCGGAATCGTCATTGTAGTAAAATGTCGAGTGCGACGCTTAAAAAAAAAACCGCATACGTAATAAACAAAAGTACATCTTGTAAATTTCTCGAACGTAATATGCAGGAGATTAATCTATAGAAAACACCGACCATTTTTGAGGGTCGGTTCCCAATCACCCCCCCCCCCCCTTTTTGGCTATCCAGTACTCAGTTTTCTGCTTACATTTTACCCAGGCCAAAAATGTTGGGAAACTAAATTTACTTCTTGGAATTTACACCTGTAAATGTCGTTTAACGAATTGTTTAACGAATCCAAGCTAAACTAAATATCTGCCCCATTTACCCTGTGAATCTATTGGAACCTTGAGGAGAAACGTGACCAGAAGAGTGTGTGAAGGTGGGGGTGGGAGGGAGAATCGTTACCAATGCGATTGATGGGATAAAGATATGTATTTGTTCAGTATGAATGCAACCTTTCATTCCTCGTGAGTAAATTTGTGGGACGATTTTTCTATTAATATCATTATCATTGTCACTAATGGAATTTGCGCCAAGCCGCAGATTTTCTTCTTTGTTCATTCACAAGGCCATGTGTTAAGCGTACATGAATTGAACTGAACTTCAGAAGATCAAAACTCTTTATTAGGCAAAACAACCATTCACCTCGGACTGAACCTACATATGGAATTCCATAACCAGGGCTTTGATATACAAACTTATGATAGTATCCACGCATTAAACTGTATTTTCATAGCGACATTTTTGCCCGGCTCAAATTTAATTTATACTACAGAAAAAGGTGACATCGTAGCTCACGCATTACCTGTCGTTTAATTGTCTTGGTTTAAGAAACTGTCATGCATTTTCTGAGAGGGAAAATATCAGAAGTAGACACGAGGGTTAGAGAATATACAGAATTGGGCCATAGTCGAAGTGTGCTTAAGTCGGATCATGTTGCCATGCAATTATTGAGAGTAGGTCGCTTCGTTGAAGTTCGCGTGGGGATAGGTATTCAATGTATGTATGTGTGTGTGTGCATGTGTTTTTGTTGTCTTACCTTAAGATATAAAACGCCCAGTGTTGTGTTGTCCACTCTTAAAAGCGACAATCTTCGCTCCTGTAGAGCACTTTCATACTGTATATCGTCTTTATCAGTCTGACCTTCGAGAAAAAAGCAAACAATCATTTCAGTAATACTACAAGGAATCTGTCGTTACGTTTTTCCTTGCGTTCAATGTAGTTTTAACAGTCAACTTGAACTAGGTGTGGAATCGCACTTTAAATGTTTGCCAAATATTACCACACGGAACAGCTTTTTTCGGATTTAGAGAACAAAAGAGCTATCATCGAACTATATAACAGCAATATTGACAAACCTGTTCCGCCTCTGCAATATATCCAAATATAATCTTGCGGTCAAGACAAATGTGCTGTGTCGAATCGTTCATTTCTGTCCCGGGTGATTGACCATGGGGAGCGACTTCCTACTGCTGTGGTAAATTTTGAGCAATTGATACTTATGCTCCAGTACATCCATTCATCCATAATATGGGACTTTCTGAGGGTATAGACGAGAAAGATTAATCTACCCCAAATAGATTTGAAGATTGAGGGAATACAGAACAAGAACAAATTATGCCTATATGAATACAAACAGGGAATAAACTAGACTTTTTTTAAAATCCAAGTTCAAGTAAAGAAATAGGCCACAACTAAGAGCCTGTGCAACAGAGAACACTTATAAACATTAATTCTAATACCATGCTTGGTCGTGAATGAGACCCCACGCATTTCTTTCTTGTCTACCTCTATATCTATTTATTTATCTATCTATCTATCTGTATATTTATCAATCTATCTATCTATTTATCTATCTATCTATTTATTTATCATATAACCATTTGTAGGTATTAAGATAATTGACAAATTCAAGAAGTGATAAGTACACCTGTACTGACATGTCGTGAGAGGAACATTGCTCTGACGGTGATTATAGGTGCAGTTACTACATTGTAGCTATGCCCTTGCTTATAATTGTGCGTACCTCACCCATAATAGTCTGCAATAATTTGCAATGAATTTTCTTTTTTCATTGACAGAAATGTATACAAAATGATGTAAAATATGAGTTTGAAGAGGATTTTTCGGGAAGATTATTAGCCGCGACAGGCTTTCAAACCCTTTACAGGGTTCGTTCTGTATAGTTTTCATCCAAGTCAACCATCATCTACGCCTTGACTAATGCTTAAAAGTGACATGTCACCTGTGGGTCTATAAATATAGAGCAATTATTTCCCGAGCATTACCCCAGACCCTTGATTTATATTTATATTCTCGTGCATGGATAGGAATGAGAATATGGGATTCATTGTGATAATGATGACATGGTCATTATAAAAAAAAAAAAAAAAAAAAATCGTGATTATAATAAAGATGATTATTTGTTACTTCATAATATATTATGTTTCCATTTCACATTAAACAGAACAAAGAAAACATAAGTCATACATGAATAATCAAAGATTGCCCATTTCAGATTCATTCTTTGAATGATTCTGTTCTTCCATGTGGTCCAATATATACACATAAATATTGAAAATTGTAACACAAATTCCATCCCCCTCATGACTAAAAAGAAATAAAGAATTAATGTTGGCGGTGATGTTGAAATTGCTATACGTTCCAGTTGCATATCCAAAGAGTTTCATTTTGTAAAATTTCTAAAATGTGTGAGCTTCTCAGGCGATCATATCAATGGCAAACACACCCCTATGGATGAATGCAGACAAAAGCAAGGCAAGTTTAAGCTTGGGAGGTGATAATTACAGGGGGAAAAAAGCCACAAATGAGACAAAAAGCTTACTGCAATCCTACCCTATTCCAAGCAGGAAAGAATTATAGAAACAAAATATTTGAAGAATTAGCATTGAAAATCATCCCCATGGAAAAAAAGAAAAAAACATACCTAAATTCAGCTAACTGCGCAAGTTCTGTAAATAAAAAGACCAGCTTTTTTCGTCTAAATAAGCATAAAAAACTTAAAATATGCAGATCATAAAAAAAAAGTCATGCCAGTGGCGGTTTGGCTTTAGTGACAAATGTTTTCAGTATTTCGATGGATTTCGATGGATGCCCGATGGAATCAGTACTTCCTGTAGCCATTTCTCCTATGTGTGTTTGTGTGTGTGTGTATTTGTAAGCTTGTATGCTTGTGCGTGTGCATGTGTGTGTGTGTGTGTGTGTATGTGTGTGTGTGGGTGCGTGTGTGTGTGTGTGTGTGTGTGTGTGTGTGTGGTTTATGGGTGGATGTGTATGCATTCCGTAAACAATTGGTAAAGATAATTGAATAGAAGTGGAGGATAGGGTGAAATTCCCGCACAGAAATATTTCTGGGTGAGGGGAAGGATGTGAAAATAGTTTAGAAATTATGTGTTTAAGTGAGTCATTTTTTTTTTACCATTATTTCAGCGTAATTTTTCCAATATCAATCTGTCACTTTCCTTTTTTTTTCTTTTGCTTTCAAGTGACATGTGTTTGCAAAGATATTATGAAGAAACGAAGATATCTGAAAAGTCGGTTGACCAAAAACTGGCACATAAAAACGTGTGTGGTGTTAAGATCAGCCAAGATCAACCAATAGATTAAGAACTAGTTCTGGTTGTTTAACCATATGCACCTCCCCTTGTGAATAAGTTGGGTTTTTTTTCCCCTTACCCAAAGAGGATTATACCCAGAGCAATATAGCCTGACTAATTTGAGGGGTGGGGGGGAGGGGAGAGGACAGAAAATGTAGGCCAGATCGACAATGTCAGAATAAAGGGGAAAAAAAAAGATTGTGACTGCTTCAATGACATGTTTGGCCGCAGCACGATAGGTCCATAGCAGCCAGAGAAATTTCATAGGGTTTATACTTAGCACAGAACAATAGGTAGCATAGCCTACTTACTTTGTTGGAAGTTGACCGTGCATAAAAGAAAAAAAAAGACAAAATACGCTCGCACAGACAGACAAAACACACACAACTGTCAAGTGACTGTGTTGCTAAGTCAGTACAGTTGCTGCACACGTCGCGTTCACATTCGATTACCCTTTTTATCACCATATAGGCCCCAGTATATTATATGCTACTAGGAAGTGGGGAGAATGTAGTGACTCTGGATAAACTTTATATATGCTGATGCCTTCCTCAGTTTTCCTGTTTTCTGTTGTCTTTAAAGGGTGTGTACAGTTCTGGTCGGGGTGAGGATTTAGCTTTTAATGTTTTGCGAGATATTCAGAAACCACTCTATGAGATGTCAAAGAGCATACAATTCTAAGGGGTATCAAAAGTTTATTTGATGAAAATCGGTTTTGAAATGTCTGAGATATCCAAAAACAAGGTGAAACAAAGAGATCCTAATAAAGTTGGGGCATGTCGCCTTTTATTATTATCACTTTTGGGGATATCTCAGCCATTTGAAAACCAATTTTCATCAAATAAACGTTGAATCCTTCTTAAAATCACATGCTCTTTCATATTTCATAAGAGGTTTCTCATTATCTCACTTAGGAATGTTCAAAACATGAATTCCCACCTCAACCACTACTGTACAGTCCCTTTAAGGTGTAAACATTTTGAAATAATCATATAATTCTAGTATGTTTATTCTTCGTTATGTAATCATTAAAATGATTGGTCAGTCTAAGTGTTATTATTATCTCTATTATTGTCATTGTTACTATTATAATTATGAGATTTATACTTATCATTTTACTGTTTTCATTAGCATTACCATTATCAAATATCAGTATCATCATCATTATCAATATTTACATTCACGTCGATCAACGCATTCCGCGCGGAACCATCACATAGAAGGAATGAGCATATTACTATATTATGATTATTTGGACCGAAAACCGTTCCTCTAGTGATTGTTTGAAAAACTTTCACGTAATTATAGGTATTTTCAGATATGCCAGAATGTTTCCATATTTAACACTTTCTGTCGCACCACTTGCAAAATTACGTTACTTTTATGACGACATTTTTCAAATATTAATTAAAATGAAACAAGGAAAAGTAGAAATTACGCGGTGCGTAATCTATGTTCCCGCCGGAAGTAGCATTTTGTAGCAAAATGTACAATATAGGTAAAAAATCAAGGTCAAAGGTGAAAGAAGTCAAAAGGTCAAAATTCTGTGTATAAGCTTTAAAGCCCTCACCTAGTGCCATCACATAAAGCAAACGGAATCGAAATCGGGTTAGAAATGGCGAACGAGTAGCATTTTGTAGCAAAATGTACAATACAGGTCAGAAATCAAGGTCAAAGGTCAAAGAAGTCAAAGGTCAAAATTCTGTGCAGAAGCTTTGAAGCCCTCACCTAGTGCCATCACATAAAGCAAACGGAATCGAAATCGGGGTAGAAATGGCGAAGGAGTAGCATTTTGTAGCCAATGTACAATATAGGTGAAAGGTCAAGGTCAAAGGTCACAACTGAAATTCTGTGTAGAAGTTTCAAAGCTCCCATGTAGTGCTATCATATAAAGCAAACAGAATCAAACTTGGCTTATAAATGATAGAGAAGTAGCAAATTGAACATTTTGACCACACACGGATGCACATACAGACAGACGGACGGACGCACGGACGGACGCACGGACGCACGGACACACACACGTACGGAGCCCGTTTCATAGTCCCCTGCTCGAACTCGTTCGGCGGGGACAATTAAGCTGCTTAATGTCTTTCATTTAAATTTGTCATGTTTGATTATCAATTGCGTATGATTTAATGGCTGTTGTCTTTTCGTGATACTTTAAAAAAAAATGTAATTCTGTGTACCCTTTTATGTAGAATATTTTCTACATTTCCGTTGAAAGTATGTTTCTGTATTGTATCTTGAATGTATGTTTTCACCTCGCCTAGAAAGCATTTGTCTATCTATCTTTGATTACCAGTTATAAAACGGGCTATAGAATCTCTGCAATCTGATTGGTCAATTATCATGCATTTGTTTTTACTAATCCACACTGAGCCGTGCGTCCGGTAAAATCCGAATGCATGGCTCAAGTCTTGTATAGTGTTGTAGGTGTACCGGACGCATGATGGGGAAAATGGATGTATCTAATGAATCAACAGGCCCATTGTATAACAAAAAATTATTCACAGGCCTATTTCGTGGATCAGTGTGAATTGGATGCTCACGTATAACAAGCGCGCCGGAACACTTCTGGTTTGGGGGGGGGGGCAAAATGTCAACGGGGGCACATTTATGTGCGATGTGAGATCCTCGGCGCGGGAGCGGAGCGAGCGAGCGGGGGGGGGGGGTGTGGAAAGGGGGATTTTCCCCCCCCCCCCCCCCCCCGTAGGGAGCTTTTGTAAAACAGGGTACAGAAGTCGCGTTTATAGACCATTTAAAAGCAAATTTCTAAGGAATTAAACATTGTGAAAAATAATCAGTGCGAAGGACTATGATTATTACATACGGGAGTACATAATACTGTGATGGTGTGAGATCCTCGGCGAGGGAGCGAAGCGACCAAGCGGGGGGAGGGTGTGGGAGGGGGGATACCCCCTCCCACGGTAGGGACTTTTTGTAAAAACAGAGTATAAAAGTCGCGTTTATAGAGAATTTAAAGTAAATTTCTAGGGAATTAACATATTGGAAAAAATCAGTCGGAAGGACTATGATCATAACATACGGGAGTACATTAATAATGTGATGGTGCGAGATCCTCGGCGAGAGAGCGAAGCGACCGAGCGGGGGGAGGGTGTGGGAGGGGGGATACCCCCTCCCACGGTAGGGACTTTTTGTGAAAACAGAGTATAAAAATCGCGTTTATAGAACATTTAAAAGCAAATTTCTAGGGAATTAACATATTGAAAAAAAAAATCAGTTGGAAGGACTATGATCTTAACATACGGGGGTATATTATGTGATGGTGTGAGATCCTTGTCGAGGGAGCGAAGCGACCGAGCGGGGGAGGGTGTGGGAGGAGGATATCCCCTCCCACGGTAGGGACTTTTTGTAAAAACAGAGTATAAAAGTCGCTTTTATAGAGCATTTTAAATCAAATTTCTGAGGAATGAAACATAGTAAAAGAAATCACTGCGAAGGACTATGATAATAACTTATGAAAACTTTTCATTTTACTATAAGTACGGGCAGAACGAGCGAGCCACTTTCACTTTGCAATTTATCTGAAATGTACTCATTAAAAGCTTAAACGTGATCGCATCGTTCGAACAATGAAAAATATTCTTATACTGCTAGAAAACAAAGAAGAAAATGAAAAATGTAAGGTTTACTAAAGGTATGTTTCAGCGGGCACACTCGAGGACACGAGGCTACCATCTATACACTAAATTTACTCATAAGTTCCTATTAGTGTATATATACAATACTGTATGTTGCTAGTGTATTATAATTTGCGCCCCGTTAGGGGAGAAAATTTTTGCATTTTCAGTTATGAAATTACTACATTTAGACAAGAAATATGCCTTTATTGTTCATTTTGGTCTTTAAATCAGTGATTAATTATTTGTTACAGGGGGCACTTGGGGGGGGGGGGGGCAAAAACTCGTTTTGCCCCCCCCCCCCCCCAACATTTTGTTTGGGGGGGCAAGTGCCACCCCTGCCCCCCCCCCCCCCCCCGCTTCCGGCGCCCTTGACGTATAACTTTGGAACAGTCTAAAACCCACTCGCTGCGCTCGTGGGTTTAAACCGTTCCAAAGTTAAACTCTCACATCCAATTCTCATCGATCTACTCTGTCCTGTGCGTCATTTGCATACCTATGTTATATATACCATGAAAAAAAAGACATGAAAATAATGTGCGAATGAATACAAGTATGAAATAAAGACAGTATTCGAGTTTCATGAGCAGTTGATATGAGGTCAAATAGTGATTTTGTGAACATCTAATATTTATTATCAACTTTATTTATTATCTAGATTCATTAGGCCAAACTATGGTTTCGTCAACATCAAACATGATATATCAATGAACGAAAAGTGCATTCACGGAACATTCCCATCATTTACTAGATCGAACGAGTAAACTGTGTAAATTGAGTGCAATGTAGTAATTTAAATGCACTGTATGGTGTGTCCTTTAATATAGTCTTTTGACACATCCGATTTTATGACGCATACACACAGAAAAAGAAAACAACATTGTGGATCTTTCTACGGTTTTTTTTTTCATCTAAATGGTATTCAAATGACAAAATATGACAGACTGACCATTTTATGATGTATTGTCCCGTTTGTCATCATGCTAATACATGGTGCCAAGATTTCCCAGTCTTGTTTGCCTACGTGGGACAACATTTATGAGTTATTCAGTTTATCCTTCTCTGGCTCAGATTCTGTCAATACATTGTTTGTGGCTTTGCCATTCTTTTCAACTTGTGTTATGTGAACTTACATGTGAACCTTGTACCTCCTAGAAACTCTGAAACAGATTTAAAAAAAGACAAAGAAAATAAACCAAAAGGGGATATTTAGAGAATTACTAACATATCGGTTTTGCATAATGATTTGCATAGTAAATATATCGGTTTTGCACAATGACATCTCTACCTAAAAAAAAAAAACAACAACAAACAAACAAACAAATAAAGGTGGAGCAGGAAATCACGCTTGAGTGCTTCTAATAGAAAAAAAAATGTAAATGACTGCTTTCACTGAATTCTGGTGATTCCACATACAATTTCGGTAAACCATTATAGGGTCAATATTCAAAATCTATCATTAACATGATTATAAATTTGGACACCATGAAAGGTCAATGGAAAGTGTTTTCCAGAATTAGGGAAAGATTTGTCACATCGGTTTGGTTTCGTGAATAAAAACACCAGATAATACTAACCTGTATCTGCACTCCTTATATATTTTATTGTTTTCGTGTTTACCGCAAGAGAATTAAGTGATATTGACTTTGTAAGCCTGGATATCTGCAGTTGATAAAGTTACCTTCTGTATTATGGTAATTAAAAAAATGTGGCATATTTGAGTATTACTTCTTCATAAGTCAAATCCATGTTACAGAGCTCAAGAAGCTCAGCACAATGAATTTTAGCTACATGGTCTCTGTATTCAATTAACAAGGAATTCTAGTTGATATCACCAAAGTGACAAAATGATAGTAAATAAAGGTTTGTGTAGGAACAGAGTTTACCACCACCTTGTGAAAAGTATTTAAGGAGATGTGTATGGGAGGGAGCTGGAGGGAGATTCCCCCCCCCCCTCCTCCCTCAGTAAGGAGATTTACATTTTCAGATTTTAAATTCAGAGATCTGGTTCACCCCTTTGTTGAAGCGATTTTCGCTTATGTCAAAAACGTTAGACAAACACTATGTCCCCATACAACGAAGATTTTTGCATTTTCAGACTACAAATTCAGATATCTGTTGCATCCTTTTCGTGAAATATTCGTCTTTTCGTTTCTATAAAAAAGGAAGGAAATGTATATATTCATTGAAATATTCAGTGGAGAGGGTGTCGGAGGGGGCTTTCCCTTTAGACACGACCATGACGAGAGAGATTTGTACATTTTAGATTTGAAATTTTGATATGTGGGGTACCCCTTCCATTAACAGAGATCTCATCCATTTGGTGTGACATTCATTTTTCCTTCATGTGACACTCAACCTGAAAAAGTGCAATTTGTCATTGTTGTCTTTAATATGTTAGGTTATGCATGACATTATAATTTGTCAACATAATATCAATGGAAAGACAGAGACTATCCCTTTCCTCACAACCAACATTGCGCTCTCCATAGCTGAAAATTATGAAAAAGTATAAATAGGCCTTCAAAGTTGAATTACCTTTTTATACGCTCTGTAGAATTGAAATGGAAATGATTACCTTGCAGATTGCAGATTTTGTAATGAGTAGTTAGGAAATTGTTATTCAAAGGTGCACTAAATTCATGTAGAGGAACTGAACTGATGCGGAATGGTTAGAAAGGGGATATCACCCTCCCGTATGAAGGAACTTTTGCATTTTGTAGGCCTGTAAAAAAGTGAAAGATCTGGTGCACAATTTTTGATGACATATTTGAAAATCTGTCAATCTCAAAAGTGTACAATGTCTATGGAAAGGGGTCGAGGGTGGGAGCTTTTGGATATGCTTTATGATAGCAATTCAGCAATATGTTGCAAATATTTTTTGTGGAAACTTTTGACAATTTTCCATCAAAAAAAAAAAAAAAATCGATAATTTTCCGCATCTCCGGAATTATGGGGAGGGGGGAGCAAATTGATATGTTTGCCCTCAAAACTTTCGTGGGGAGAGAGGCACCTGCCTCTTTCCTCCTGTAGGATCGACGCCCCTTAATGTCCGCAGATATATCATGACTGAATCATCATCGAATTCGCTTTAACAATGATCAAGAAAATGGAAGATTCTGGTGGTTTTGCTTTTTGTTTTTCGTAGGTTATCTGTAGAGGGTCCAGAGTGACGCATGTTTATAACAGGTAGGTGCCTATACTGACATGGTAGTTTACTGTTTTAACGTCTGAACCATGATTACAGTTGTTGTTGTTTTTTTGTTTTTTTTTTGGGGGGGGGGAGCGAGCGCGTACGATAACTGTTACCAGTCTTCCACCTCCCTGCTGTTACTGTACAGTATTTATATCACTGTGATCGCTCAATTCTGTAGGCCCTATGATGGCCTCATTCAACGTGAACCCACACAAACAACACACCTACATGATAAATCATGTACCCACAAACAATGTCTGTCAACATCTCGACCTCTACTTTGTTGCTTTCCAGAAGTCAAGACAGTTCGTGTTCCTGAGTTGCGAAAGCTGGTACATTTTTAGAATTCTCTATTAAAAGAATTTCCCGTTACAGTTCAGCCAACCTTTTCCATCCATGCTTAGGAAACTCTGCCCAAATATCCTGTTATTGCGGTGATTATTTTGTAAGAACGCCAAATCAGAAGCAGCTAACTCATTCTTTTTTTTTA
Organism: Diadema setosum; assembly: GCF_964275005.1. NCBI lineage: Eukaryota > Metazoa > Echinodermata > Echinoidea > Diadematoida > Diadematidae > Diadema > Diadema setosum. Next base: position 35,428,944 of record NC_092700.1, read on the forward strand.
ATCAGCAATATATCACCATAATGGAAACCTTCCCTATCATAACTCATCTTTACAGTGTCTTTCATTTGAATTTCCATGTATGTTTCCTTTATGAGTTAATCGCTGTCGTCCCTTTGTGATAATTTATCACTGATATGCTATGCAATCCCATGGATTTTTTCTTTTAAATGAATACCTTGTAAAGAACCTTTTAAAAATATGTATATCTTCATTGTATAAGATGTTGGATGTATGCTTCCACATTGCCTAGATATGACTTGTTGCAAACCAGGTAGAAGCAAAACAAAGCCATGAAACTAAAATATAAATAAAAACAATATTCGAGCTCCTCGAGGGTAAACTATATTTTCATGATCACCTAACGTTTGTTTTGATTTAAAAGTGCATCAACGACAAATTCTAAAGACGAATATCGACAAAAATGTATTTAGTGATTCATATTTAGTGAATCATAGCAACACTAATCAGAGTATGTTGGTGCGTCCTTCAATTTGAGGGTCTCATATCTTACGAGCTTTGCTTCTCACTGGGACCCCTCATTTCTATCCCCATCCTTAATAAACTTGTATAGGCATATGTATAATATATGTCTAAAAAACTATAATTCGTGTTTTCTTCATCTGTTACTCATTTTCATATGTCCTTTGTTAAATTAGGGTTGTTGTTTTGTTTTGTTTTTTGCAATTATTACAAATATCTTCTGCTCATAGATTGTAATTTGTCTGTTTATTTGATGAAAATGAAATAAATTGGAATCTAGATCTTGAATCTTGATTGCCTTATGAACATACCCGATGTAACGACACAAACACACGCACACACACGCGTGCACACACACACACACACATACACACACAACATACCAAATACGATAGACCAACGATTTTATGAAGCATTGTTCCGTTCTTCTTCATCCAAATATGGTGCGCTTACAGCCCACGCATTGTTTGCGTAGTGGGACAGTCAATTTAGAAATAGTTATGACGTACACAAATCGTTCTAGACCACAGTGGAGACTCAATGAACAATGCGCCTTTATTCCTTTTTTGTGCAGTTGCTATTCCCTTTGCAACTCATATTATGACCTTGTGTTTTCAAACCTCATGAATATACATGCATGCCAACCTCGAAACACGCTACAAATTTGAAACAAACAAAAGCAACAGTTGCACAAATAGAGGAATTGCATATTTTACAATTAGTGGAATCTTCACATCCAAATAACAAATTACACCAAATAAACATTTTTTGAAGTGTTGTTCCGTTTATTTGCCCACGCCTTGTTTGCCTATGTGGAATGTCATTCAATTTGAAAGCATTTATAAGTTATTAAATTTATCTTTCTCAGCCACACATTCTTTCAATAATATTCTTTTCGTATTATATGAACGTATTTATCCATTCCCAGGAGTTAATACATGTCAACATTGGAACTGCACGTTGTTATACTAAAATACATGAAATATGATAATACTAAATACATGAAAGGTAGAATTTCTGATTGATTAAATTCTCACTCCTATATAAAGCCCTAATTTGTTCGTGACTACGGTGGGATTAATTGGATGATAATGGGAGTGAATATCTGCCTGTATATTCATAGATGGCTGAAATGCTGGTGATCTATCACTCGGTCTCAACCCACGTGGTCTAAAAGGATTTTATCTACAATTAGTTCATCTAATTATAGGCAAAATCCTGGGAAAACCAAATCAAGGAGATTGCCCGAAGGGAAGAGATGGATTTTAACACAGTTAAAACCATGGCTCAAGACAGACAAACTTGGCAAGGATTCATACGGAGGCTGTCAACTGACAGGCAAACTGGCCTACAGGCATCCGGGTGAGAAGTGAGAAGAAGTTCATCTAATGACTATTTATTCCAATAACCACCTAGCTTCATTACCAGTTGTCCTACATCCAGATAGACTATTCCCATTTCGTCTAATAGCCACAGTTTATTAGACCAAAATTAATGGGGAAAAATCCCAAGGAGACAAATTGAGATTAGACCATCTAGTTGTTAAACGAAACGATGATTGGCCAAACTAGGCATTAGACTTAGTGAGGATTAGACTAAACGGGCACTAGTTGAAATTGAAAGTAGACCATATGAGTTCCCGTATTGGTGTCAGACGAACTGGGAAGTAGACCATCTGATAGTAGACCAAGTGGCAATAAACCTTCTCCTCAACTATGTTGAAACCATATAGGTAGCTTGTCTAGGTCCTGCTTAAAAGTCAATGAAATTTCGAACCGGTGGTTTAGAGAGGATCAAAGCGGACTAACTGGCGTGGTGGGAGGAGTCCATGGTAATAACGTGCCTGAGCACAATGGTGTGTAAGATAGGGCCTACTGACAAAAAAAAAAGTCTTAGGGGCATTTACGGTCATGTTTGTCTCCTGCGATGTAGCGGAGGGCGATTTTTTTTTTTTTTTTTTTTTTTTTAGCATAAGCTGTGACAGCGATGTAATACTATGGAGGTACGTGACTACTGGTAGATGATTGTAGCAAGTCCACCTCCATAAACGTCACCTTCAGCCACCTATTAAATGGGGGCGCTTATTACAATGGATTGTGTGTTTGTTTGTTTGTTTGGTTTTTTTTAAAGGATGGAATTATAATTTCCTTTGAATGTATCCAAAAGTATTATACATATGTTGAAACGATGATATTGTTCCTGTGAACTGGATGGTTACAAAAGTTTTCTCTGACATATAGAAACTTATGCACGTAATTCCATAATTGAATTTCATGTAGGGAAAATAGTAATGAAAATCTATTCACTGTTTGTTCATGGTGAAAGGCCGAGATTCGTCAAATTTTAAAATAAATAGTTAATTGATCTATTTCACGAGACCCTTTTCCCCCCAAGGCATATTCAACAGAATGAACTGATGAACAGCTTTTTTTTAAGGGATATTCTGAGAAAGACGCGATATTATGCAAACGGTATACAGCGCCTAATATCATGAATATTCCGTACATCGGGTTGAAAAAAAAATAAAATAAACGCGTTACATATGTGACAAGGTAAAGTTCACTTCAACATGACAGAATACATTCTATGACAGAAGGTTCCGAGCTCAAACGTTCTCGAAATTCATACTTATCAGGGCTACGGTTTGTCATTCTGAAGGTTCGTCATGTCGAAGGTTCGTTAAACCGACAACGAAACAAGGCTCGTTATTCCGAAGTTCAGTTAATTGGGAAATGAAATAAGGATCATTTCCCGAAAGTTCGTTAATCCAAAATAATATAAGATTCGAATTGTCTGTCATCAGCTCGACTTCAATTTTTCTTTTCAAGAAGTCAAAGCAGTTCATGTTCCTGTGATGCGACGACTGACTCACACTTTGCGACAATATTCAAAGAACCACACTTAAGAAAATCTGCTTATGGCTCGTTATTCCGAAATTTTGTTAAAATGAAAATGAAGTACGGTTCGTTATTCCGAAGGTTCGTTACTACGCACCGTCTTAACCTTTGAACCTTTTTACCATTTTCTGATGAAGGAACCTTCCATAACGAACCCATTTTTTATATTGGGGATTAACGAACATTCGGAATAACGACCCTTCTGAATAACGACACAAATATTCGGATTAACGAACTCTATTTCGTTTTCGAATTAACACACCTCTAAGTGTAGGTAATTCGTGAGTTACAGAATAAAGAAATTTCGGAATAACAAATCTTAACCGAGATCTGGGGGGGGGGGGGTCAAACTGACCCCTCCCCCCCCCAAAAAAAAAAATAAAAATAAATAAATAAATAAATATATTTCTTAATAATTTGATTCCATGTTAAAGAGCTCAACAAGCGAGGTTTAGCATCGTCAGCCAGCACCTTTAAAAAAAATATATATATATATATATATATTTGAATATCATTGCACTACATCATTTTCTGTGCATTTAATAGACAAGGAGTTTCAGTCGATACCACCAAAGTGGTAAAATTTCACCAACACCTTGTGAAATCATCATGGCGTAAACCGAATGTTTGCCAATTTGACGCAATGAACTGTTCATTATGGACACATTAGAAAGATGATATTATCTCTTTTGTTTGTTCCATTTTATGTTTTTTTTTTATGTTCAGCAATGCCATCCTTTCAGACGAACAAACAAAAAACAACTCAAGAGTCCATAACATTTGTGGTAAGATTTCCAGACACAACTGTTAATTCGATATTGTTGATCTACAATGAAATTGTCCTGCTTCATTAATCATCTATACATTAAGACAAAAGAATATCAATATTGGTTACATTATTAAGGTACAGTGATATCCAAAGCGTAGGCCAATTGTTTGCTCTTTCTGATACAAGTGTTAAAACAACTTCATTTGTTCTGTTCTTTGTATTGTACTCTCTTGAACTAACACCTCAGATAAACGGCGGCTTCAGCCATCCGTGGAAAGAGTGAAGCGGCTACTGGATTTTTCGAAGCCTTTCACGCAATGTTATTCTCTCGATAGTGCTCATAGTGGGTAATTTCACAATGAGGATAAAGTTTTCTGCTAAATATTAAAACCTGTCAACTCATTTCATCACAATAATCATGTAAAATCTCTATGTAAAGAACGTCCCATTACAGTTCCGCCAACCTTTTCCATCCACCCTTAAGAAATCTACCCCAATAACCTGTAATTGCGGTGATTTAGCGCCAAATCTGCAGCAGATTACTTATTTTGTAATCATCAATATATCACCATAATAGAAGAATTCCTTTTCATAATTCATCCTTAGTTGTTCAGTGTTCAAGATCCTTTTAAAAACTTGATATGTCTTCATTGTAGATATGTTGGATGTTTGGGAATTGTAGCAAAAGGAACAAAAGTATATATATAAACACACGCGCACACACACAGGGACATTAATATACAAACATATCGGGTTCTCGCGTAAGCTGTATAATAGTAAAATAGAATGACAAACATTGACATGCAAAGGTTTACAGGTATAATGCTATGGTAAGGAGCAGCCAGAAAGGACATGATCCTTTAAAAATACCGGCTGATCTATGAAATGTTCATTGAATTTTAGATAGTCCATGCATTAAAGGCACGAATAAAGTAACAAAAGGACAAAACAAAAACATATTAAAACACAAAATGAAAACAAACAGAGTGCAGGATGTCATAACACAAGAGATTAAAAGATGATACTCTTATACCGATAAATTTTCGTGTAATCACTGACGAGATTTTTTTTTTCATAACCAGATTTAAATGTGTTCGAAAGGTTTAAGAAATACCTATTGCACATGCTACAGAATCCAAAAGCTAAGGACCACTATAAATAATAGATCGTTGATAAAATTTATTTATGTGAGATACAGAAAAGTGAAAATTACTGGTGGATCGAGTCTTATGACTGTGAATTTGATTATTAAAGGTGAGCAAATTAAGAGTCTTTTGTAATAATAGATTCTTACAAAGATACATGAAAATTCTCTCTTCATATTCATAATTTCTCATTCAGTCGCAATATTTTGGGATAAAAAAAGTGGTATGGTTTGCGCATGAAAAGAAACATTGGAAATAAATTGTATTGCACGTTTTTTGGAGCACTTAAATTCTGTAAATTTGATTTTTATGAGCATTCCACCAGACGGTGATTACATAATGTAAATGACGCAAAACACTGCATTATACATTTATTTCTAAAACAGACTTCGGGAGAAAATTGAGTTGATACATGACTCTACATTTAGCCTTTTTATGATAATTCGTTTATGTGCATAACAAAATCAACGTAATTTGGCCACTCCCAGGAATTTTAACACACACACACACACCCACACAGAAAAAAAAAAAAAAATCCGTTTAATTCAGGAGTCACACATTGTTACATTAAACTTTTTTTCTTTGTATGTATGATAGAATTATTTTTTGAATTGTAAGTAAATATTTCATTAATTCGTAACCACTGTTCCCTGTATACAGCCACACTGCGCTCGATTATGATATATATATATATATATATATATATATATATATATATATATATATAATTATTAAGAGTTGATAAAACGACTACACACAAAAGATTTACTGATGGTAATCAAACTTTTCAGTTTTTGTCAATCTATAAGCACTGCTTCTCCTGGGGTTGAAGTTCAACTCTTCTTTCTTTGTTCTAAGCTTACTTTGTTTATGTTTATGTTTATGTATCTTTGTGTGTCTTTTAATTTTTCTCTTGAAATGAAAATGCATAATAAACTGAATTAAGTCATCACTGCAGCCCCTACTATACTATAATATTTCTATCACAGGAAAGGCTTGAGTGTGGTTTATCTGGACAAGAACTTACTTTAAAATGTTTAGAATTGAGTTTGACCCGTTTTACGATCCAACTATGTAGATGTAAACACACACACACACACACACACACACACCTATTATATAGTTTTATTCTTTGACTTTTCCGGTATTTTAATGGAAAATGCATGATATGATAATTCATTACGTTTTACACTACTGTTCTCAGACAGTCCCTAAGTAATGTCTGGCCAATTAGAGGCTCTTTATAGTCTTTAGTGTCTTTTTATCACTTTCAGCCATATAACGTTCAACCAAAGACAAGAAAACATGTGAATGAAATTCCGTTTTAGGTTTTTAGTATAAAAGGAACTCGCATACACAAAGGTTTAACAAGAGAAAACCAGATAGCTTCTAATGACCAAATAATTGCAATAGAATCTACTTTTACCGTTGCCTTCTGTGAATATCCTGCATGTCTGTTGTTTCATTGTCGTGATTTGCCTTTCTGAATCTGACTGCGGTTGATCCCTTCTTCACCTTCTCTCATTACATGAAGAAATTTGCTATAAAACCGTTTTTTTTTTTATCAATCTTGATAGGAATATTCCAAGTTCGATGATATTGTGTTCAAAATGTTTTAGAACAAACGCATCATATTCATATCATCATTTGATTTAACTTTTATTTGAGTTATGAATTGAGTGTCTAGAACCGATGGTTCTACAGTCTTTAAGTAAAATGGTATATGCATACGACAGAATTGCCGTATTCGCATATAAAATCTAAATCTGGAATGAATGAGTAATTTATTGTGTTTTATTCACTTAATAATTCATTTCATTCATCTTTACATTTCTTATTGTCATCATAGTTAACATCATTACAATAATTATAAATTGTGAATATATCATCATATTATCCTTATCATTATCCTTATGAAATCATCTCTGTAGGAAATCCTCTTGTAAAGATCACTAATTTTATATCATTTTGATCACTACTTTCCGCTCGATGGCATCAATCAACGTGAACCAGCAGACACGTGGCAAGCAAAATAATGATGATAGGTCATGTCACCAACAAAACAATGTATCTCGACATCCGCTTTGTTGTTTTCCAGAAGTCAAGGTTGTTTATGTTCCGAAGTTGAGACAACTGGTACAAGTTGGGATTTCTCAATATTTAAAAAAACTTCCCACTACATTTCAGCCAACCTTTTCCATCCACGCTTAAGAAAATCTGCCCCAATAACTTGTAGTTGCGGTGATTTTAAACGCCAAATCTGCAGCAGCTGACTTATAATGTACTCATCAATATAATTTTCACCATAATTGAAAAATTCCCTTTCATAATTCACCCTTGGGATTTAGTTGCTCACATCTTTCATTTAAATTTGTCATGTATAATTTTTCAATCACGCGTGAATTAATAACCGTTGTCTCTTTGTGATAATTTATCACTACCATGCGATTCCATGCACTCCTACGAATACATTTTAAAGATCTTTTTAAAAAGTATATCTCTTCATTGTATAATATGTTGGATGTATGTTTTCACATTGCCTAGATATCACCTGTCTATCTGCCATTAAAAACCAGGTGAGAAAGATAATAGGTATCATTTCATTCCATTCATTTCATTTCATTTATTTCATTTCCGATGAAAGTATACAATATCACATTTGCATAAAACAATGTAAAATACATCATGAAGACAAAACCATGAAACTAAAGTATGAATAAAAGTCTAAATAAAGACGACAGGCTTCTTGTGGGAAAACTATACAGTATTTTCATCAGCATCTAACATTTATCTTGATAGAAAAGTAGGCCTACATTAACGGCCAGTCCTAGTCTAACAATTTGTCTAATAAGGAATGATGACTAAAACGACTATATTCAGTGTCATGTAGCAATTCTATAATCAGAGTATGATGACGTATCCTTAAATATTCTTTTGAACACACTGAATTTAATTACAGACACACACACTCACACACACAATAAACAATTTAATGAAAAAAAGAAATGCTATGTAGATCCTTCTACGGCTTTTCGTCATAAAGACAAAAGACAAAATACAATAGACCATGAAGTATTGTTCCGTTCTTCTTCATCCAAATGTGGTGCGCTTATAGCCCACGCATTGTTTGCGTATACATGGGACAGTCAGTTTGAAAAGACGAGTTAAGCAAATCTCGGCCACAAAATCATTCAACAATGTTCCTTTATACCGTGTTATTTTTTTTTTTTTGCGCAGTTACATTTCCTTTGCAACTCGTACTTTCTGAACATGTGTATTCAAATCTTATGAATGCATGCCAACCTTGAGACATACAGGAAATCTTGAACAAACAGAAGTTATATATAACACTTGAACAAATAGGAATGTCATATTTTATGATTAATGGGACATTTCAGTAAATTTATACATTTTAATATCATGTAGGTCTAGTACATAAATGGGTAGTATCACGCATAGATGTGTGGAATTTATTGTGGTCCCTTAGTTAAGCTAACACTCGAAAAACCCAAAACATATACTGCTCAACAAGGATGATGGCATAGACTAACACATTCCAGTAATGTAGCAAAGCGAATCCGTTATAAACCTGGGGCCATCTTCCTCGTCAAGCTTAGCTTACGATGATGGTCCCCTGCATTTCATTTTTATCATTTCCTATTGCTTCCTTTCATCTATGATATTCGTTCTTGAAAAAAAAAAACTGTATGTAAGATCCAAACGTTACGAATATTAGCTGTGTAAATGACTATGTAAGTATTTTGTTGATTTGTTGATTTGTATTGATTTTGAAATGCAGAAATAAAAACTGAACTGAACTGAACTGAACTGATAAACAGTGCCCCTTGCTCAACAAGAATCTATGTATGCATTCTTCTCTTGTTTTGGTCCTTAAAGGAGACCTCCGGATGATTTTCAGATTTTTACATTTAAGCAACTATAAATATTGTTATACAGATGAGTACAGAGTTTTCTTGTGATTGGGGGGAGGAATAAGAATGTTTTCAAAATTCATAACAAATTTCAATGAACAAGGACGATCACATGGCAGCCTCACCATAAAAATGCATGACCTGGGGCTCAAGGAAGCAGAGCAAAAGAAGAAGGCAGGCATGGATTTCACACAGGTGAATTTGTTCATTTTTGTAGTGGAATTACATGGAATTGAGGCTCTTTGTCATCAACACTGTAAGCAAGCGATATTGTAATGGAATCACATGGAATTGAGGGTCTACGTCATCAACATTGTTCAGTGTAATTTGTTTAAGAATTTTCAGAGTATTGGTTTCTCTGCTCAAGGACCACAATAGATTCCACAAATATATGGAGCAGTCGATTGTGTACTAAATTACGTGAAATCATGAAAATTATCTGGAATGCCCCTTTAAACTCCCAATAACGCATTCCTGTGTGAAGTTGTGATGTCATCATCCTCGTTCATTGTGATTTGTTTAAAAAAAAATCCCAAACACTGTAAATTATGAAACTCTGTATGCCTACCTGCGGTATAAATTTCTCATTGGTGTCCAACTGCAAAAGTTTGAAAATCATTCGGAAGACTCCTTTAATAATTTTTCGCATTCATTGGAACTCCTAATATTCCGAATAGCGGTGGGAGATAAGTAAATAATGTTAAGGAGAGAATGTGTGCATGCATGCGCGGAAGCTTAGAGCGGCGACTTGTGTTTCTATCTCGGCTCTTGTGTATCAAAAACAGTATACAATTGGGCCTGCGTGATTTTTCTGCATTCTTTTATCGTTAATATTGCAGTTGTTATTTTCGCCTCTGGCATGAGTTTGCAGTCTCTATGATGATACCCTCTTTTTTTCTCTTTGATATCTGTTTCTGTTGGTGGTATTGTTGTTTTTGTTGTTTTTTCTGTTTTAAGCCACGTCAAGGTTCGATCGGATGCTAATAATGTGGATCATTGTCACATTCTGCTCTTTTACAATGTCAGAACCATGAGCAAATTGTCTACATACTTCAGTGTCATTTCGAGGTGGTAGCCTTGAGGCAATTAGAACGGACTTGTGTTGTGATACGAATAATGTGCCATTGTGTATAAGCTATCTCCACTGACAGTGAAGACTGGGAGGGGCGTCAGACACGCACCAGCAAACACGGAATGTTTTCACAACGTTTCCTGGACGTTTTTTTTTTTTTTTTTTTTTTTTTTGAGAATTGTATTGCCCTCGTCTTCGACTCGGGCAATACAACTCTAGTTCTGGCAATAAATGTCGTATCCCCCTCAAGGTCAGTCCATATTATATAAGTATAGGTATAGGTGGTAGGACATTAAGAACAGATTAAGATAGGATTATATAGGATTAGGATTAGGGTACATTAATCCCAGAATGTGCCTGTATAATCTCATAACTATAATTTTTTTAATACCCAATAAAAAAATCAACATTAGACGTTCATAACAGGTTTTTTGGACGTTCTAGACGGAAATGAAAGGTTCTCTAAATGTTCTGGAAATATGTGAGAAAATATGAATAGAAATGCAATCTGGGAAATATTCATTGATTGATTATAATGAAGAGGGTGCGAATAACCGGTTTCACGAATCTCAGTCTGTTCCAAAGATAGTGCATCAGGGCCGGCGCACTGTTTTTAAAAGTGTGGGGGCCACTTCCGGGTTTCATGAGCTAACAAGCAAAAAAAAAAGGTCCTCAGCTCATATCTCCCCGTCCACTTCCGGGTTTCTTCAGCTGACAAGCAAAAAACAAAACGAAACAAAAAAAAAAAGGTCCTCAGCTCATTCTCTCCCCTCCCATTGACCTCTGATGTACTTCCGGGTTGAAAAAAGTGTGGGGGCCCAAAGTGATGACACCTTATGTATTCCTTTGTATGGTGCACAAAAAGTGTGGGGGCCCGAGCCCCAACGGCCCCCACGGCTGCGCCGCCCCTGTGCATGGTGTTATAGCAAACTATTCTTGAAATGTATATGATTAATATTAACACTTATCATACTAGATACGTGATGTTCCATAGAGCTGTAAAATGCAGCTCTGTGGTATGTTCACAGGTGTTCTGTTGTAAACGCGGTTGTAAGCAGCTCTATGGAACATACGGAAGACAGTGCTCTTCTCTGTATAGCGGTTAGTTTCGATTCAGAAGTGTAGGGATATAAAAACGAGACCAAATTGGTTAAAAAATCATTCATTATGACTAAGCTACTCATTTGGAAATGCTATCATAGCTTGATAAGCATATCTATGCCCGACAAACAAACTGACACCAAAAAGGTTGTGCCACCTCAGATGGTACCGACAACCCATTTTTCGGGTCTTGGCCCATGGACTAAGAAGGACGACAAGCTGAGGAGCTGCAACCCAGGCTCCTATATGTGTAGCCATGGGGAATTGGTGGAGGCACTGCATGCCTGTACTGCACTGCATGCCTGGCAAAACTACAGATTTGCAGACAGCGTAACTTCTGGCAACACAGGCCAGGAGAAGCCAACTCCAGCGCAACTTTTGGCAGCACAGGCCAGGAGAAGCCCCACCTTACCCCAGCCCGACTCACCCCTCTTATGAACTGTAAGTAGTTATATCAATTGCATTTTATTAAGTATTTCTGTATATCCTAGTCAGAGTGGAGGAATATTTTAATTGCCTATATTAATTGAGAAATTTGTTGTTGTTTTTGTTTGTTGTTATTTTTTTTTTTTTTTTTTGCCTGGACAGTCTGAAGAATTGTAATACCCAGACAGCAGAAGGGTAATTAATTTTCACATATATTTTGCATAGAACTGAATTCCAAAAAGGAAGATAATTATAATGTAAAAGAATATAATTGTTACAATATGAGAAAGATATGTTTTGCTCATTGCATGAAAAGGTTGGTGAGGTTTGTTTTTTAAGTTATAACAAGGCCGACGAAATGCCATTGATTTTGTTTATAGGTAATTACTCTGATGTTTTGAGAAGCATAATAATTGTATGTAATAATTTGAGGAGTATATATGTACCACTCCTGAGCAAGAATAATGAAAGTAAGAGGCGGTGTGAATGTAAGGAAATTAGTAATTTAACAGAGTGATAATTAGTTTATGAAGTTGCAGTATATAGAAGTCATAATATGTACGAGTGAGATGGTGATCCGTTGTAATAGCTAAGTGTGTAATTGAATTGATTATATATGTACAGGCATAAAAATTTTGTTGTTAAAAAGAATGTGGCAGACAAGTGGCAGACACATGGCAAAGGGAAGTTTAAAGGTACGAATGATAGAATTACCCCTTATTTGCTTAACCCGATATTTTAATTATTTCAGGGATGAGCTGGGCTCATGACAACGCTCACGACAAAGCTCACGACAAAGCTCACGACAAAGTTTCAGTCCGTCTCGCTATATAACGCGACATCTTGCAGGATCAACCCCGAGCTGCTATTCAGCACGCAACTCTATCTGCACTCAGCATTGCGCCACTCGTCAAACACTCGTCATTATTCGGCATCGTTCGCCTCGGTCGGACTTCGGAGTCCCGCCATCAGAACTGCTCGCCGTCCTCGTCCTACAGGGTGACGCGTCTGCCCGTCGTTCATCCGCGCGTACGACCCGGGGACACAGCAATATTGTGGACGTCACGAGCGTGAACTGAAGGACTCGATAGAGCGATCTGCACCCCCCCCCCCCTTTTTCAAGGTGCTATACTTATCCATTTAAAGTCCTTGCTTATGTTTACGTCTGCCACAATGTAAAAGTGGTAGGATAACATTTTTTGCAGCAACACTGTTTATGTAATTCCTTGAAGTGTCAATTTTTGTACCATTTGATTTTCGTTTCATCTTGACAAGCCGGAAAGCACCGATCTTCGTCAATAATAAAAAATTTATTTCACGGTATACATTCAAAATTTGTGCAACGCCGCCTTTCTTTGTAGTTCATAATTTATACCATTATACCACTGTAACATGACTTAATCTATCGTCAGCCAGACTACTCAGAGCGATTCGTATAAGTACTAACAATAATTATTTGTCTCATACAGAACCATAATTTAATCATCTAAATACTTTAAGAATGCAAGATATTCACATTTTACAAACAGGTATATCTATGTTTAAATATAAGTCCAACCAACTCCCGTTTTTGTTTCAAGATATGTATAATGTTCTTTTCTTTTCTTTTTGATGATGGAAATAAATAAACTATTGAATTGAATTGAATTGAAATGTTAATTCAAATGTACATAATTACCCGACGCGTCATTCATCACATTATTTAAATAATCCCAAACTTATTTTAGCTCAAAGATCAATCAGGCATCACGGACCGGATGTATGGAACGTTTTACCCAATTATTCAAAGTCATGTTCCTCTCTAAATTCCTTTAAGGCAGTTTTTAAGAGATATCTTATTTCAAAATATCAGGCATATTAAAAGAGATGAATTAGGTTTTTGTTTCTTTTAAATCTTGACTTGTTGAGTTGATTCACTGTTTACATTATTCATTTAATTATTTTGTATAAAATATAATAATTTATTTTATAATAAACGAACATGCGTTTTCTTCAAATTTTCAAACTAATCAGTATGTATCAACCCACACGCATTTACGTGCACACACATACACATACACACGTGACGCAGTCACACACAAACACACACACAAATACATTTAACATAAACACATGCATGTCCACAACCATGTAATACATACTCACATCCATAAAATTTGTTTTGATTGATCTATAGCGTATCCGGACAATTACCCCCAGAGGGCAATTACCCCCCCCCCCCCCCCCCCCGCCCCGCTAAAAACTGGTTAGTGGTAAGGTTAGAGTAAAGATTAGGGTTAGGGCTAGGTTTAGGGTTAGGAGTTTGGGTTGGGGATAGGATTAGGTTCAGGATTAGGTTCAGGATTAGGATCAGGATTAGGGCCAGGTGAAGGGTCCGGGGTCATTGCCCAGGGGGTAATTGCCCTATACCCGATCTATAGTAATGATAAAGGCACACTTCACTGCACTTAATGCACTTCATTCAATACTCTGCACACGTTGCTTTTTCTTTTTCTTTTCTTTTTCCCCACTGGCGTCCCCTTGCGGACGCCACAAAATTAGCACAAAGCATTTCAATGGGAAATTGCCCATTTTGTATATATGTATTATCATGTTTCTTATTTCCTTTTTGAGATTCTGAGGCTGCTATCACTATAAGCACGTGCTTAAAGACGGCAGGCTCCTGCATGTTTTTTCTTCGTCCTTACTCGGAAACAAGTCTTAGTGTATCCTTTTATCTCATCGTTATGTTTATACTTTAAAGATTGTGATTATGACACTATGGCCCGAATTCACGAAGGTGGTACAAATGAAACCATGTTTTAAACCATAGACAAAAATCATGGAGCGCCAAGTGTCGCACGGAATATTTCGCTACGAAATCGGATCATTTCGTCGACAAAATGACCTTTTCGTTAACGAAATTATCATTTCGTGGAGGAAATGTTCATTTAGTTACAAAATGTTGTCATTTCGTTACAAAATAATCATTTCATCGTCGAAATGACTGATTTCGTAACGAAATATTCCATGGGACACTTGGCACTTCATGGTTTTTGTCCATGGTTTAAACCATGGTTTTATTTGTACCACCTTCGTGAATTCGGGCCTATGAATGTAATTTTTTTTTTCTATTCTGTTATCAGATACACGTGTTGTCATTTTTCAATATATGATTTCCTTTAAAAAATGCAGAAATAGAATCGAACTGAACTGCACTGTTGGTATTTCTTCACTACACATTATTCCATGTTATACAGTTAAAATTTATAAAGCTTAGCTTTATCTATTCATTGCACCTGTCCATGAATATAGATATTTCTGTAGTTTTTAAGGCTCTGTGCATTTTATTGACAGGGAGTTCCAGGTCATACCACCAAAGTGACATAATGGTATAGTAAATAAACGTTTGTTCGTTGTTTATACAATTTACCGCCACCTTGTGAAATCATATGACGTGAACCGATAAATTCTTATTTGCCAATTCGACGCAACGAACTCTTCATTATGGAGAGATAAGAAAGATAATGTTGTATTTGTTCTACTTGATGATTTTATGTTGTTCAGTAACGAAAAAAAAAAAATTGAACTCGAGAGTCCGTTACATATTTGGTATGATTTCCAAACGATAACAATAATTCTCTTTTGTTGTTCTGCAATGATAATATTCCCGCTTCATTAATAATCTGTAATCAAGACAAAAGAATCATATTACTATAGTGTTTGAATGGGTATAGTGATATCCGAAGCGTATGGTTCAATGTTTCTGCTATTGAAATAACTTAATATTCGCTGTCCTTTATGTTGTACTTTTCAACAACAAAAAAAATCAGGGTAGCCTAAAGGAGGCTTCAGGCAACCGTGGCAAGATTGACGCTTGTCACGGTTGACGCTTAATTGCCACGGTTTGACGCATACTCATGCCATGATCATGATAACTGTCTCTTTGAATAAGACAGCGACAGCGGCGTTCACAGTGAGTAAGTTCACACCTAGATCACATTGGGAGATAAAGACATATACTGAGTATTCAAACCAGTGTGAACTTATCACAGCACAAAAGATTCTTTTCTTGGATGTTTGTATTACAAGGCATGTTTGTGATAAATAATCGTCTCTTTATTTAGTCTTTAGAGTGGATGAAAATTTAAACATTCAAATACCAAATATCAACTTGCTGATTGCTAGATATAACTACGAACCCACACAAGCAACAAAATCATAGACATGTAATGAGCTAAACAAAGAAGACGTTGGGAAATGCCTTCTTTTCAAAAGCAATATATTTAAACAAAAACATTTTATTTGATACAAAGAGCACACTACTATCTACTCTCTCTAAAAATATCGAGTGAAAATATTTACTCTTGAAGGAGTGAATACAAAAAAGAGTGAATTTAGTGTGAAATTGGAGTGAATTTTGAGTGAAAATGTTCATTTCCACTCATTTTGGAGTGACCTCAGGGATCTCGAAGATTTTGGAGTGATCCCTGAGGACACTCTAAAACGAGTGAAAATGAACATTTTAGACAGTAGGCCTATACAATAAGATGGAGTTTGATTCAACTTTTACTATATAGAGTGACTGAAAGTGATGTTCGTAATGTATTTGATAATATTTCCTTAGATAAAGCTACAGGTTTGGATGGAATACCTGATTCGTTAAATCACTTCTACCACTTACTCACATAGTATATTTATCCCTTTTCAGCGGGGTCATCCCGCGTGAATGGAAATGTGCGAAAGTCGCTCCTTTATTCAAAGGCGGCAAGGAAACAGACTTAGCAAACTATCCATTTATCCATTTATCCTATTTCCATTCTACCGGTTTTGTCTAGGTCACTGAAAGGATTGTTCATTCTCAAGTCACCAAATACCTGTCTGAATACTCTATTTTGTCTACTAATCAGTCGGGGTTTCGACGCGGTCACTCCACTACCAAAGCTTTGTTAAATGTTACTGAAAATTTATTGTCCAACATGGATAAAGGCCTGGTTTCTGGGCTTGTAACATTAGATTTGAAAAAAGGCCTTTGATAATATGGCCGACCACACAATAATGGTTGAAAAGTTAAGATTATTATGGGTTTGACCGCACAAGCCTGTTGTGGTTTACGAATTATTTAAAAGGAAGAATGCAAAGAACAGAAGTGAATGGTGCCATGTCTAACCTTGCTCCTGTTGTGTATTGGGGTGCCACAAGGCTCGATACTGGGACCGGTATTATTTTTACTTTTTATAAACGATATTACTCACACGGTTAAACATTGTGATTTATCTCTCTATGCAGATGATACATGTATGTATTTTTCTTCTAATAATCCTGTTGAAATGACAACATAAATCAAGATTTGAAAGAGATTTCTATGTGGTTGACGGCGAATAATCTGGTTTTGAATGCTGATAAATCAGAATATATCATTTTGGGTTCCAGGAAGAAGTTGAAGTATTTTCATGATTCTGGTATTATCAGTGTGATTATCCTTCAAATAAATGGTATACGATTGAAAGTGGATTATAAGAGGGAAAATTTTGAGAAAAGTTTGTTCCTACTGAGGAAAATCCGGTTTTGTGTGAATTTTAAAGTTGCAAAAATGTTGTATTTTTCTATCATTCAATCTCATCTGGATTATTGCTCACCAGTATGGAGTAATTCTGCAAAGTCCACTTTGAATAGGCTGTTCGTTTTACAGAAAAGGGCTTTACGCATTGTTTTAAAGGTAGATGATTTAGAAAGAACCTCGATATTGTTTAGCAAATCAGGTATTTATTCAATATGTTCGTTGGGAAAGAGTAAGTGTGATTTTGTTGCATAAATGTTTGTACGTACGGATTTGCACCACATCTTTCGTCAAGAATACATTTAAAAGAACACAATTATAAACTCCGTAATTCTCAGGATCAAATTTGATTACCTAAACCTAAAACAAATTTTACGAAAAGAAGCTTTTTATATGCAAGTTCAGGTTTATTCAATTCGTTGTCATTGATGAAAAATGAGATCCAGACTTTTTAAGTTGTAATTTGATATATTTGTATTCATAGTCTCAATATCTTTTGTTATATGAAGTATTGTTTTACTAGTATTTATTATTTGATCACCGGTTCCAAGTCTCCGGTTTTGGATATCCCTTTCCTCGTAATATATACACACACACTCAAACACATTTTTGTTGTCTTTAATTAGTACTTTGGTTAGGCATTTAGTTGTGTTAAGTTGAGTTCTCTGAGCATATTTCTATCGTCTTTTTGTCCGGTTATTTCTATTACTGCAATTATTTTACTATATTGTATTAATATATCGACTGTAAGTTCTTTTGTGCATACTTTTTTTATTGATACTGACTGAAATAATAGTGATGAATTGTTTTAATTTGTCGACTGTATGTCACTTTTTTATCTTTTTATTTTTACAATAATTTCATACCCATGTTGTACAAGTTTTAATGTGTGTTTATCGCTGTTGTTGTTTTTTATATGAATTTTATATGTATGTCAAGTGGACCCCTTTGAAAAGCAGCTGTGCTGAAAAGGCTATTCACCCTATTGCTGGAAATAATTTGATAAATAAAATAAATAAATAAATGAAGACATAGTTGATAACACTGCTTTCCATTGCAAAGTGGGAATTAAATTCAAAATAATCGTGGAATTTATGGCTATATAGGCAAAAACTGATAAAAAGCTTGAAACAAGCCGACTATGGGTTCGAGCCTTGTAGCTGTAAAATGAATGACAGGCTCTTGTCAATTATGCTGTTATTTTCATTGAATTAAACCATCAAGCAAATAATATGTAGTGGTATCAATTTATGGAGATCTGCGCTTTTACATCAGTAAAAATATTTTGTTAATATAGAAATGTGTAAGTCTGATGCATAATTATTTTGATCGTGGTAAAGGAATACGGTTGCACCCGGTGTTTCTTTCCTCTGATACTCCAACAGCAGTACTATGAAACCGTAGTCTTTTTTAATCTTTTTTTTTTTTCAAGATAGTTCGATCTAGATACACACAGAATGTTTTGATATCCGAAGCATCTGACATGTACTACTCTCCTTGTTAAAAAAAAAAAAAAAAAAAAAAAAAAACAGTGGCAACCTTCACTCACCTGCTCATGATGTAGAATACAATCGCAGTCAATAATTATTTGGAGTAAAAATACGTTTGTTTGTTTGTTTGTTTGTTTGTTTGTTTTTTCACTTTCATTTGGAGTGACTTAGGTCCTTGCGCCTGCCGTTTGTGGCTTGTTTCTGCTCTACGATATACGTGACCACACTTTCTGCTGCGCGCACATACATTATGTTGGTAAACCAATGGACAGACCTCCGATTACACAACGGGAATTATAGGAAGGTGCACAAAATAGGATAAAGCGGAAAGACAATTCCAGAAGATTAATTGGACTAGATCGCTACTAAATCCAGGAAAGTGTGAGAAAGAATATATCCCCTAGACCTTTGTCATGTATAGTGATGAAGACTAGTTATGGTAAAGAGATATCATCCATCGGACCATCAACCCGCTCTGATCAAGCATAGATAGCGCCCTCTCAAGGTGCGATGAAGAATGAACCATAAATCACAATACATACGTAACGTACAGTATGAATGTATAACAGTTAACATAAGACGTTTATCTTCGGACTGTTGGGTAATAGAATCGTGGGAAAAGTTTTGTTTGTTTATTTGTCTGTTTGTTTGTTTGGTTTTTTTTGTTGATTTGTTTATTTGTTTGTTTGTTGTTTGTTTTTAGAATCAGCCTCTTCGGAATAATGAGGGACATCTGGCACTGACGATATTATTTCGTATTTTAATCTTCCAGCATTGTATACAGACCTACATTTTTCTTCTATAAAGTGTGTTTATTATACGAAGGAGCTATCACTACCTCCTTGATTATACCAATTCTTTACTTCATACATTGTTATAGATTTTATTCATACCCTATATCTGCATGAGCTCACAGGTTTATGAGAATATCCACTTGATCGGCCGATTTCAAAACAACCCATCTCACTGCCAACAGTACCAATCTAATGTGCTGGTACTAGTGATTTAAATCAGCAAATCGAACCAAATCTATTCTTTTTTAATTCCACCATAAGTGCTCATTTTGTATAAATTCCAACTTTTAATACATCGGTTCCATTATCTTTCAATCAAAACGCTGCTTAATGCGACCGCCTTCCCTTGATAGGCATATTATATTCGTTCATTTATTTATCGTTGTACACATTACCCATTCCTATTACATTGTGTATGTTTTACACAAAATTTTATCAAATTATTGTGAAATGAAGTTTCCTGAGCATTCCTGAACATTTTATGATAACGATAACATCAAAGCATTGTTGGGAAAAGTGGAGAAAATTAGACCACCTTATTTTGACTCGTATTATGTTCTTGGGGATGCTACTTTTTTCTTCTTCTTTTTTTAAAGGGTAATGGAGTTTAAGAATGCTTCGAAGACTTTAAAGAAAAATTCCACGTGACGAAATCCGGTCGAGAAATGTTAAAACAATTTAACTGAGTTTTTTACTAAAAAGAAAGAAAGGCTAAAGTGATTATTTTTCTCATTCTCTTCGGATTCCTGAGAGATTTAGAAAGCAGGTTGCAAGATATATTGAAATATTTTGAAAATTATCTTCAAATTTAATGTGAGGACTAGGTTTTTAATAATTTTGGTTTCTTTTCGGAGATCCTAATTTGAATGCCCACACACAAAATGTCTCCTATCAAAAATGTTGGCATTTTGCCTGTGATGAGGTGGGATATCTGTCTAGAGATCGGGGCGTATTGAGCAATGTTCCGGGGAGGGGGAAAGGGGATTCTCCAAAGCAGAAAAGGCCTGCGAAAGCCCGTGAAAGAGGATTCAGAAATTTTGGCAGCCGGGAGACCGGGGGTGCTTTCAAGAGGGGGAGCGAGCCGTTGTTGTTGTTGTTGTTACTATAGTGGCGGTGATGGAGGTGGTAGTGGTTTGGTTTGGTTTTACGACACTTTTTCAGTCAAACTTAGCACCGGACTAAGCAATAGTATAGTACAGCAGTGCTCAGTGACTGTAAAATTGGAGTCAACTCAACTTGCCATTTTGATGGTTTAGTGGAGGACAACTGGTCAGTGTTTGGCGGGTTCAAACGAGTTTGTCGGCTCTTGCCCCAACGTAGAGGGCTCAATAACATCTTAGGAACCAGAGCCCTTCTGGGCTCTGTTACTAAAGTAAACAATATCACTAGCTGCTGGAATATATTAAACCTTCCCAATGCTTTAAAATTATACAATGTAATTATTTCTCTTCCTCTCTCCCTCCCTCTTTCTCTCACTGTGCCTTTATCAGTCAAAATGTTTGTCTTTTTTTCTTTTTTTTTTTTGCTTTGGATTATTGTTCAAACGTGCTCATGATAAGGGCTATACATTAAAAAAAAAACAAACAGAAGAATTAAGTAGACATGAAAGTAAGGTTCTCTGTTGAACCAAAAGGTTTAAGAGAGGGAATTCCAACTGGCTGTAATCATTTGAACAACTGTCAGTTTTCTATGGCTGCACAAAAGAATTCCACAAGTGCATTAATTTGTGCCTTGACGATCGGTGTCGAAGCCGCCGTCTTGCTGAGCAATCTGAAGATTTATTTTGAATGTCAACATAATGTTGGCTATTATTTTATAAATGAAATGAAGTCTCACTTACTCACAAACAAAAGTAAATCCCGTCAAGAAGTAAGTGTCGAAAACTAGCCTCCTGCATGAAAAAGCCGGTTTTATCACTTTCCACATGATTCCGACACATAAAACTGATACTGTCATCAGATTAGTACCCGGGAGTGCCCAAGAGTAATTTTCATAAAATATGTCATCGTTTCTTTTCTTTCTTTTCTTTTTGTTGCGCAACTGGGCCTATACATTCGCGCATACCCGTGTATTGAGCATTCTGTGTCACCTTTCATTATAAGTAGGGATGACGAAAAGTAATTAGGACCTATATCATCACAAATATCTTCCTTAGAACAGAATTCCCTGCTTAGAAAGTGGCTGGTGATTATTCAATGAAAAGTGAATCATTTGTCTTCTGATTATCTGCGCGGCAGATCCAGTTTGGCACATCATGATAAAATATTCGAGTTGCAGCATCGAATATGGGTTCAAAGGAAATAGGACAGTTGTGACTAGCTCCATTCTCCTGAACCTCCTTGGTTGGTGAACTATCTCGCTGCGAATGAACACATCACGTTAATTAAATCTGATACCAGCGTTAAGCGGAAAGATCGAGCCATCTCCCTGCTAAATAATACGGTGCATGTGCTGATAAGTGACATTCTGTCCTCCATCTTTTTTCTTGTTCAACAACTAACACAATCATTGTTTCTATAAAAAAAAAATGATAACAATGATAAAAAGAAAGAAAAAAATAGTTTCCAAGTTTTTACACGAACTCATCTTCGACATCCAGTGAACCTTCAGAGTAGAGGGGGGGGGGGGGGGGCGTAGAAGAAGAAGACTGGACTCCCATTCTCGATCTCTCCGTGCCGACGCTTCTCAGCTCTCATTTAATATGCGCTATGCACGCATTATCAAGCCGTGTGTTGATACCTTACCACTCTGCATTACCCGGCATTGTGCAATCCGTTGGGCTGCTATTCTGGGCAATTACCTCTTCCAAATCACCCCTATTTCACAATCAAGTAAATGTAAGTACAGAATATTTTGAATACTACATATACTGTACACCCCCGTCGATACGTTTAAGGAAGAAAGAGACGCCAAACTAGGAGTTTGGTAAGGTTTGTGTGATTAAATATCGTACGCGGCCTCACAGCACAGCTGGGCATACACGTTGTAGGACCTACTGTACTAGAACGCGAACGGTAGGTTGATATACTACGACTGTACACTGGTACACTGCGGCTGCACTGGCTGTTTTTGTATGTTGTCACTTGTAATGACTAATGTATTGTATGTGTGGATACGTGACAACATACTGTACCAGTGTACTGCCATACGTACGATTTACAGCAGTGGACCTGTTGACATGTTGTGCACACCGCAGTAAACTACTACTAACTAGTAGGGCTTACATTAAATATTTTAGAGTTTCTAGCTAGGTCCTACTGTTAACTTCGGGTCTCTTCCAATCCAAAGCTCTTGACAGTCTTTGCAGTTCACGCAAAGTGGGTGGGTGGGGTGTGTTATCATGGTTTGGGCAGTTCCTCTGCCCTGGCCGTGGAGTCGAAAGTGTACGATAGGAGAGACTGAAACTTCTCAATCTCAGCCACAGGTTCAGTTGGAACTAGAGACTGTGTAGAGTATATATTAATATATAGGCCTACGTACCTACGTGTATAATATTCTTGATAGATGGCATTGTGCAGCTGTAGACAAGCGACAAAACATAGTCTACAAACAAGTAGCCTGGCCGACCAGATGCCATGCGGAGGCGTCGCTAGTATTTATACACTAGTGACTGGGCTGTTTATACAAGTGTGTTAACGTACAAGAAGCCAACATGAGAGTGGCATGAACACAGAACAGACAAAGATGCGATGGACATCATAACATTTGGAGAGCCCACTTATTTCTCTTGGTCTAGATGGCATCTCATCATTTCAGTCAGGCAATTATTTCCAGGCAATATTTGAATACTGTAGTCACATGATGTCATATGTACAATTTTAATATGTCTTTTTATTTGTGTTTTGTCCCAGGATCCCTGTTGCCAGGCACAACTCTACCTCATCAAGCAAGTCGACTACAAAGTGGTACAATTTATGTAACCAGAACACCAACAGCACTATCGTGGACAGATTTTTGAAGACACACACAGGTTCTGGAGAAAGCCTTGTACTAGTCTCCAACTTTGATATATTTATTGACGATTATTCCAAGCTGCCGTGAATATAAGAAGAAGGCCAATCATGAGTACTGGTGGAAAGGTAGCATGGCCAGCGGCCAACCCATGGGGGAAGGGCATTTCAGCCAACGTCTCGTCTCTGTCTAGCGTCATGGACGAGGAATACGCCAAACAGCTCCAAACGGAAGAGGAAGCAGTAATCACAGCAGATGCCACAGCAGACAGTGCCAGGTAACATAGCTTTTTCTCGCACTCTCTCTTTCTAAGGTTGATATTTAGGAGGATTTATTTGTTGTTGTTTTTTCTTGCTCAAAGGAGGCCACACGATTATCATACATGTCAAAAGTGTTTCAGAGGGTAAATATACAGTGCAGCCATCTCAGCTTTGTCTGCATCTGTCTAGGTTCATGGGACTGATATCTCTTTGAGGATGAGGCATAATGTCAGTGTGCTGCAGAGAAATATTGTGACTATATTTGTGAAATGTCTCTGCTTGCCGATGTCAAGTTGACTGCCTTAAAATAGGTCCTGATGATTATTGGGAGCCTTCAAAGGAAAACATATTCAGAGAAAACAATGTACTGTGAAACAATATCACAGTAAGAAAGCAAATATGGCTTTTGCCTAGACAGTTAAATCTTTTTGTGGGATATATTAATGACTTTTATACCCATGGCTGTATAAAATTTCTCTTCAAAAGCTCAATGAAATGCCCTGATCTGTCATGTTTGTGAATATTCTCCTCTGCTTCAGGATAGTACGAGGGTATGGAACATATTGTACATGTAGAAGGTGTCATGTGTCATCATATTTTGGAAGTTTGATTGTTGCCAGTAAAATTCCAAGAGACCAATACTGCTGGAAAACAGGGTTGGGGCGGGACCTGCAATATGCATGTTTTGTACGCTTTTAGGTGTACCTTATTAAGGCAGTATACAGCATCAAAATGATAACTTGGCTCTCCAGCACCGGTAAGATGTGCCCTCAGATGTATGTGTGTGTGTCTGTGTGTTTGTCTGTCTGTCTGTGTTTCTGTGTTTGTGTCTGTCTGTATGTCTGTGTTTGTGTGAGTGATTAAATTTGTAATTCGTACATGTAGGATAACCTAAATGGAGACTAGTCCCGAGTATACTTGGCAGGGGTCGCACTTAACATTTTTTTTAACTAGCCAGGCGGACTACTTAGAATCAATTTTGACACTGAAGCAATATTTTGGCTAGCCAGACGGACTAGTAACTTCAGAATTTTTCCATTTTTAGCTAGTCCGACGTGATTTTGGGTGGCCAATGGCCAGCGGACCATCGCCAATTTCGAACCCTGCTTGAGCATGTGTCTATGGGAAATGTGTGTTATATACATCTAGCAAAATGAGCGAGTCTTCAATGGGTTAATAGTCTATATTCTGTATTGGGTATGAAAGAGAAGCTTTCTGTATACTGTTAACCCGTTAAGGACGGACTGATTTTGCTACAACACGCTTTTCCCATAGACACCTGCCTGAGTATATGCAGGTCTCGTCCTCAACCGGTTAAACTGTGCACATGTATTAGAGGAAATTTTATAAACATCATCACTTAGTGCTTTAGGTTGTGGTAATGCATTAAACGTTTGCTTTGTGGCTTGGTTTGCAGCCCCCTGCTGGAAATTCCAGCAGACCTTGCAGATGAAATGGGCCCCGAAACCAGCAGTGATCTCCTCCTCGCTCAGATGCTCCAGCTACAGTTCGACAGGGAGTATGACGCAGAACTTGCAAGGGAGGAGCAGAAATGCAATGGAAGCAGCAAAGGTGAGCAATGCAACTCATTTCACAGAGATTGGCATCTGTTTTTAAAAAGCCAACAGTCATCTACCAGTAATCACAATACAGGGAAACTCCGTTATAACGAGGTTGGTGGGACCACCATTTTTTCCTCGTTATAACCGGTTCCTTGTTATAAACGTATGCACGTTTCTACTATTTTAATATGTGCACATGAAAATGGGACCAGTAGAATCTCCTCGTTATAAGGGGTATCTCGCTATATCCGAGCTCGTTATAATGGGGTTTCCCTGTATATCAAAATGTATTCCTCCAGTGTGTTTGAAAACCGATCACTCCTCCCTCAAACATTGACATCAATTTTATCTGGTGTGCGAATAGGAAAGAACAAGTACACTGTACATTGTAGTCGCCTTCTTTGTAGCCATTACTTTTCTATGCAACTTGATAATGTCGCCATGATCACATGAAATGTCCAGAGGACCATTTGTAGCTGATTACATTACATTAGGGTTTCATTTTATAAATTATATTAGGATAGCAATTCTGGCTCTAATATCAACTTCTTGCTGCAGCAGCCAGTCAGGAAGTTGGATTCTTGTCATGACCATGACACTTAGCATTGCAGGAAGGTTTGCTATCGTAGCAACTTACCATGAAATGAGGCCCAGAAGCTTCACATTTTTATGGTTTGTAGTATTGATGTTTTGGAGGGTAAACAAAGTGCATAAGCCACATGCAGAGACTCCAACTCTCCCGTTTTCGACGGGAGATCTCCCGCCGAAAGCCCATTTTTGCAAAATCTCCCGTTCTCCCGTTTGAGATTTGATTTCTCCCGCCCTGGCTCTGTGTCTCCCGGTGGAAAGGATTTCTCACTTATTTCTATTGTATGTTGAAAGAATAAGCCTTAGATAGCACCAGAGAACACCTAGAACCCAAGGAACTCCGCGCCTCCCACACATCAACTTAGAGTCTCCCGTTTGCTAGGGGTTTCGGACGGGAGAATCTCCAGATCAGAAGGTGCTTGGGGTTGGAGTCTCTGCACATGAGAGCTTGCAAAGTTGGAGTCTTGTATACTTTTTTTTTTTCATTGTGTCCATGTAGCTTTGTATGTTTGCTTTCCTTCTTCCAAAATCAACTACATATAATACTAATTCAGAAGATTGGTAGATGCATTGTTGATGTTGCTCATTGGGACGATAAAACATCACCCTGCACACCTTTACCCTTCTGTTTTTTATTTTTCCTTGGAATGATATAATTCCCAATTCATAGTGGGAATATCATTCTCCAACTACCGCTCCGTCCACCCTGCCTACGATGACGACGTCGATGATGACGAAGAAGACTTCCAGGAAGACTGGATCCAAGGAGATGGAGGTAAGAACCAATGACTGTCACAAAATGCAAAATGCTTTCGATAAATCCAATGGATTACAAAATCAAGTTTCAAGTTTATTTTCCACTTTCCCCTTAAAAAAGCAGCAGCCTAGAAATCGATGTAAAATTTCATAGTAGCATTATGTATAGAATAAAACCATCAACTAACTTAGAAATTTTAAACATGTGACTTAGGATAAAAGTGATAGTGTGGAAGGGATCCACAATAGACCATTGACCTTTGGAGGACGAACCCCATCTATAGACAAAATAAGAATACAGTGCACTTCCTTTATAGTGAACATAGTAATAATAAAATTCTCTTACAACAAAGTAAAATTTCAGGTTCCAAAATTGTCATCTATACATATCTGTGTTAACTTGATTATGCATTATACAAAATTTCTTTTTACAATATAACAAAAGAAAAGTGCTGGTCCCAAGAACTTCGTCATAATGGAGTACACTGTGTGTGAGTCATTAAAAGTACAGTTGGTTGTCAAGTACATGTAGAACAACAGTTCACTGAAGATAGCTGGTGTGCCAAAGATTCTGTATAAGCTGTTATTTTCATGAGGGTTTAATTTTCGTGAATTTCAGGAATCACTGTTGGGCCTTGAACTTAACAACATGCAAAAATAGATGGTTTATAAATGTATATTTTATGGACGTTCCTCATATCAAGCCAACTTCAGTTTACAGATGTATATCATGTTGCATGTTTTATCCGTAGTCCTTTCTTCAAATGTAGTTCAGTTCCGAGTTGCCAGCACTTGGCTTGCTCGCTCTTTCCATTTATAAAATGTCAGATTGTTTTCGTAAGATTTTGATATCACACAACACAGGAAATGCAGACTTCAGTGTCGGGAAGACATCTGATCAGGGCAAAAAGAAGAACATCGTCACAAAGCATGACGCTCAAGTCTGTGGCCGCAAGAATGCCAGTCGAGTCATGGACCAGGTAATATACCCCATCCAATCTCTCACACATCACAAGGGAGAGCTGTTGTGACAGACTGGAAAACTTTTTCTCTGAATTCTCAATAAAGCCAGTTCATAATTAGCTCACATGCCCATTGGTACAAGTGACCTTTTTTTTTTTCTTCTTCGTTGGTTAGGCACTTCAATTGTTTTAAAGGTAACACAATGCATAAGCTTGCCCAATGTAACAATTTATGGAATTCATTTTCAAACAAAGAATGAACTTGCATAGACGAGGTGACCAGAATGATCTGTCAACTTGGGGAAGCATCCATTTCTTTGCTTTGCATTGTGTGCATTGACAAACTTTTTCTGTTAATTTTGCCAAAATACCAGGCCTGCTATTGCCACAGTGTAGGTGGATGTACTGGCAAGCACCATTTATAAGGATATCATAAATTAACATTGCATTACAGAAACTTATCTCCATTGATTTTAAAAACAATCATGCCTGTTGGCACAAATGACCTTTTTCTGCTCATGTGCAAAGTAGAACTATGAACTGGCTTATTCTCTTGACTTCCACAGTTTAGAGATGCAAATATGCCAGTAGCAGGCATGAAGGCAAGAGGTTGTTCATATTTCTCTGGCCATTTGAGAGTTGATGCATGTATCTCACACTCAACTTTAAGGACACTGCATTCCAAAGTAACATCTAATCGCGCTTCCTGTATGTCTCTTGTAGTACTCAGGTAATGCCAGACAGTATGTTGTCACTGGGGCAACAAGACCTCGTACGTGTATCTACAAAATACCAAATGTTCAGGATAGCAAAAAAAAAATGGCAGCCAAAGCACTACATCAAATGGGAGAGCCTTTCCTTTAACATGTCGGCTTCATTTTCACATGGTGGTTTCATTTTTGGAGTAAGACAGTTAGGATTTGGACAGGACATCACTTAACTGATTATCTGACCATTAATCCAAAAAAGTCGTTTTCACCAAAATTTCAGATACGAGGTCTTGTCGCCCCTGCAGCAATATGTGAGTAAAAATGTATCATTTCTTTCTAAATCGCAAACTCCACCTCTGGATTTCTCCATCTTCAGTTCCCCCCAGCTTTCCCAAGTGGCAACAGCATCGGCATGGACATGAAGTTGTCAAACAGTGTCTACAATGTACTCAAAATCCACTCGCAGAAGGAGGAGAATAAGGCGCAGAGGTTGCACGAAAAGAAGGAACACTCCACGGCTGTAAGTGTGCAATTTTGACTTGTCCGTTTGTGCATTTGCCTTATGTTCTGTCACAGCCTAATGTGGAAGTTCTGCCAGTTTGGAAGTTGTGGGAATATTTTTGATGTGGCAGTTCCCTTAATAAACTGGTCATTCTGTTCTGTCACAGCCCACCATGAAATGGCTGTCCAAATTTGGAAGTTGTGGGGATATTTAATTCTGATGTGGCAGTTCCCCTAATGAACTTGTCAGTCTCTTTCAGAGTCTCATCCAAATGATAGGCCAAGTAGGAATACACACCATGACTGACACCTTAGAGAAGACTTGAGGCTATGTTGAGAGAGGCAAATCATTTCATTGTCAATGGCATTTGATAATTTGACTTCTTCAGATACAGTAAAAGATACAAGAAGAGAAGACAGTGCAATTGATTTTGTTTTGATTTTCAGGTAATATTGATTTTGTGTAAAGAAAATGAATAGAAGCATGTGGAAATTTATAAAGATTACGTTTGTATAATATTTATGATACCGGATTAAAAAATTACAGAAAAAAGCAGCATGTTGGTCAAGTCTAGGTGTCGTTACATTTAAAATCCAATCTGTATGCCGTACGAATTTGATATTTGTTTGAGGGAAACTTCTGTTGCTAATGCTTTCTCTGAGAAGATCCTTCTGTGTAATTCTATGACCCCTGACCTTGTACATCCGTTCCTTTCTTGGCTGACTGTAGGAGATGGCAGTGGACTCGAGGACTAGAATCATGCTGTACAAGCTGGTCAACAATGGCCTTCTGGATTCAATCACGGGAAGCATCAGCACAGGCAAGGAGGCAGTCGTCATTCACGCCTACGGAGGACAGTGAGTGTAGTGTAGTGTGGTGTCACGTAGTGTAATTAGTGTAGTGTATGTACTGTAAAAGTGGACATTTTTGCATATTTCATGTGACCAGAAACTAGCGTAAAAATTAAAGCAAAATATTTGCTTGTTTGAACCCCTGTTTAATATCTCAATTCCGCAAAATTTGAAACACACAAAATGCATCTAAATTGGCAGAAATTGAAAAATTACTCACATAAATATATCCACTTTTACTATAGTGTATTGAGTGTAGTGTAGTGTAGTCAGTAAAGTGTAAGAGTGCAGTGTAATTAGTGTAGTGTGTCTGTTGAATAGATCAATTAGTTTTGTGGTTTTTTTTATTTGCTCTTCGAATCCCAGCAACTGCATTGTTGTTTCATGATGTCCTTTTTTTTTTAAAGAATTTCTATGACTCACTTCTAAGCATGCAGTTTTACCAATCTGAGAATTACCTGGCAACGATTCATTTGTCCTTGGTTGCTCTATAGACCGATTCTATGAGGCAATTTGTGTATTATCAGCATGGGCAGCGCCATTACTGCGGTGTTCACGTCTACCCCCCCCCCCCCCTACATTAGCAATTTAATGATGCATGCGCACCGAATGAAACACTGATGCATGGTTGTTTTAGCCAAAAGTCGTCTCGTACTGAGTGCGCGAACGTTTGTTTAATGCGCAAACCTTTGTAACAAGTGCGCGTACTCCTGCTACAAGTGCGCAATAAACACGTTTGCCCGGGGGGTGGGGTAGGCGGGGACACCGCAGCTAGTGCTAATGGCTGCGCCCTGTAACCGCAACTTGTCTGCTGCCCTCAACGAACCCGAATCGGTCTATAAATGGAAATTGAAGTCACAAAGTGATGCCAGACACAATTCACCACGTCTTGTTTGTCACTTCTTTGTCTGTCACAACTTTGGGTGCGTTCGAGCGCTCTCCTTAAGCGAACTGTACCGTACAGTACCCGCGCCAGAGGAGCGCTCGGACACTCCCAGAGTGTACCGTACCATACTGTACCGAGCCAAAAGTGAACCACTTCCCGATGTTCTCCAAAAGCATACCAAAAGGGTACTAAAAGCGTACCAAAAGTTCACTGCAAAGCATGCGCGTATCATGCGCATACGTCACAATGCAAAGACATCATTCTCTATGTTCGGGACAGCTGTAAGTAGTTCAAGCGCCAGGTGGATGACATTCTTGCTACAAAAATGCATGACCTTTCTAAAAATAACTCGTGAGGTTCGCTTTCTCGACAGAGCGCTCGAACGCTTCAAATCTGGCACAGTTCGGTACGGTTCTATGGTTCACTTCGCTTTGGTTCGCTTTAGAGCGTTCGAACGCACCCTTTGAGTCAGAGGTCCAAACAAAACAGGTCATTGATTTATGCCCTAATTTGAGAAAAAGTTAGTGATGTAACTCTTACACCATCAAAGGATAAACCATGGCAAGGCAGTTCTCTATTAAAAGTCCCACGCACACTATTTGACTCACAACTGTATGACTGACAGACTCTGGATCTGAAATAAAGAAGTGTGTTTATTTCGAGGCTATTTTGATTTATTTCAGATCCAAAGTCTGTCAGTCGTATAGTTGTGAGTCGTATAGTATGCTGCGGGCTTAATTTGAAGTTGCATTTTGACTTCAAAGTCTAGGGGTAAAGTATGAGGCATGATAATTTATGTATTCAGTTATCAGACTGCATCCATACCTGGCAAGAGCAAAGTTCCCTCTATGTCCTTAGATTTGTGGGGTAGATGATTCAAAGTTTGCATATATTGTACATATTATACTACTCTGTGAAATGGAAGTTTGGGGAAGTAGAATGTATTCAATTAATCAAAGACTAATAGTTTTAGGATCGGGTGATCTGGGGGGCATTTCATGAAGCGATATTTTTGTCTGACAAATACTAAAAAGCTACTGAAATCCTTGCATCTGATTGGCTGACACCAAATTTGTCCAGCAAGTTTGTCGGACATAATGCTTCATGAAATGCCCCCCCCGTGATTGTAACCACCAACTTGTAAAGAATCTTGCTACACTTTCGAGTATGTTCACCACCTGTGCATGCAAGTGTAGTAAGAAAAGACAATCCTGACTCTCCCTCCAGGATGGACGACCAGATTATTCCAGCGGAGTGCGCCCTCAAAGTTTTCAAGACAACCCTGAACGAGTTCAAGACTCGCGACCAGTACATCAGGAACGACTACCGCTTCAGGGCCCGCTTCAAGAAGAAGAACCCGCGGCGCTTCATCCACATGTGGGCAGAGAAGGAGATGCACAATCTCACCAGGTGAGGGCGCTCTCTGATCACATGAATGTGGATTCAAAGATTTATTTTTTATGCAAACCATCAGTGCATCCCAGAGATTTGAAATAATAAAATCAGATTCGATGCAAGATATGAATCAGAAGGAACTGTAAAAAGTTAGGAAAACAGTAAGTTTGGCTTTCTGAGTATTGACTAAAAATGCGTTTCCAGCCCTGTGTGTGTGCGTATTATAATGTTATGTAGGTGTGTTGCAGAGAAGTTGTCTTTTGTGTTTATGCAAGCACAAAAAAGGAGATCTATAGCTTTTGTGATGGCGACATATCGCAAGGAGTCCCCCCGCCTTGTTCACGTCGTAACAGTGTTCAGAAAAGAGCACATAAATGGTCATTTGTAGTAGCTTTCTTAATCCCCGTCTTTTCCCCAAGTGTTCATGCTCATTAAAAAAGAGTTACTTCCTAATGTAAGATTGTCCATATTACTTGCATAATAATTCCGTCAAGGTTAGGAACTTGCTGCGCTTTGTTTGTACTTTCTGACCTCTCCTGTCCGGCCTCCCTTTATCATCCAGATGTGATCTCGGCGTGATTTTTTTTTTTTTTTTTTCCAATCTGATAATTACAGGGGAAAGGGGAATTTCAAACTCAAACAAAATTCTTACACAAACTCACATGAATTACATATTATTCCCAACATAATTATCATACATTCACATCAAATTTTCATCTAAATAACATGCTTTCAGACATTTACTACCCCAAAATTTTGGACTGATATCAAAAAAAGATAAAGAAAAAAAAAGAGTTTCAGTTTATGCTACCTGCAATAGGTTACATGTAACTATCATTGGGTTGGCAGCTATGTGTATTTAACATTGAGTCTCTTGTACATGGCCAAGTCCCTTATCCAGATGAGCGCCAGTCCTGACATGTCTGGATAGGAGAGGTCGGACTGTATGTAGTTGTATGTTTTAAAAAGTTTTTAGGCACATGTCTTGATCTTGTTCCATTTCCTTTGTAATCCCATCAGAATACGCGAGTCCGGAATTCGTTGCCCAGAAGTCGTCCTTCTCAGGAAACACATCCTCGTCATGTCATTCATCGGCAAGGAGCAGAAGGCTGCCCCAAAACTCAAACACGTCCGATTCTCCACCAGCGAGGCTCAGTGTGTCTACGAAGAGTGCTTGAGGGTTAGTGACGATTACCATGGTGCCTCATGCCATGCTTTGTTTGCTTCTCATTGTATAAAGATACACTATCCTATCAAATGCCATTGTTTTGCACACCTTAAGTTCAAACTTGATGCCCTGTTTCTTACATATGGATATGTCTCTCTTGGGGGTAATTCATCAAAAGCCTATCTAATCTCAGCATTTTATGGGCTTGAAGACTAGGTTGTAACTTGGTGGCATCTTGTAGTTTGCAGGCACAAAACCCTTTTTGGTCATATAGACAAGTCTGCACCAAGACTACTACATGCATCACTGGCACTGGCAGCTTCTCTCTGTTGGGAGAAGCTACAGTAAAGGGCCTACGCATTATGGAACAGTCACAGTGGTGCATATAGTAGTCTTAGCACAGACTCCTTTATGACCAACAAAGGTTTGTGCCTGCAAACTGGGCAACTTGTGTCTTGCTAGTCGTGCATGGAGTGGTCGTGGAGTGGTCGCTGAGACATCTCTACGATGTCTTTGTGACATCTCCAGCAGACTAAGCCTGGTCATTGGGGAGTCATGAGAGAATCAAACATTTTCAATATTTCAGAGTGTTTTTCCAGTCTCCAGCTGGTATAGGAGTTGACTCTGTGACTAACAGATATGATGAACAAAACTGCACAAACACAAAATGTGACATATTTATGGTGTGGGAGTGATAATGAATTTCATGCTTCATGGAGTAAGCAGTGATACTAGATCTATGTACAAAAATGAATGCTGTCATCTGCATAATTGTCAACCAGCCATGTTCACTGAAATTTGCAAAGCTCAAACAGTAGAGCCAATTGTCTGTACATTGTCAGTTTTGATAGCTGTGCTTTTTTTCTTCTTCTTTTTTTTTCAGATGGTGGAGAAACTGTACCAGGAGTGCAACCTGATTCATGCCGATCTCAGCGAGTACAACATGTTGTGGCACGAGGGTCACATCTGGCTCATAGATGTCAGCCAGTCGGTGGAACCAACTCACCCCCACGGCCTCGAGTTTCTTCTCAGGGATTGCACTAATGTCAGCAATGTGAGTTTTTCAGCTCTCTCCTAAGATCATTGCTTAGTAAAATTTTAAGAAAATAATAATAATGTTAATAAATAAGAAGAAAAATGCTTTGTAACTGCCCAAATTACAAGTGGCCAGACTCGACTAGCATTCATGCTTCTTTCTGGTTCCTATTATCCTTGCTTTTTTTCCATGTGACTGCATATTTGTGTATTTTGTTTTTTCTTTCTTATTTTGATTGTTTGTTTGTTTGTTTGTTTAGATTGTTGTTCCCAGTGTGGGAGAGGGAGATGTGAGCTTTACATAAGATACTGGCAACCATATATGTAGATCTAGCAAAATGTGAAATAGAATTCCATTTTTCTTATGAATCAAGGTAAATGGGAGGTCACAATGATTGCTATGTCATGATGTCATCAGACCTTCCAAATACTAGGTACGTGTAGTATGTTTCTCAAAATATTTTAGTACATTTATGTACGTAGGATGAGAAAATCTGTTTTGGAAACTAGGTGGGGTTTTTTTTTCTGAAATTTGATTTATCATGCATAGAACGTGTACAGGTAGTTTTTTTCCAACTCTCTAACCTACATTTCACTGTGTGTTCATATGGTTTGTGATCTGCAGTGGGTGACAACCCTGTAATACTTGAAACACATCAAGAGTTAAAGAGGGCAATATATCAGAAACATTTTCTTGAGCTCAAAGGTTTACCTTTGAAGGCTTGCCTGAAGTGTTGTAGCATGTAAGATTTAAGTGTGAACTTCTTCTGCTTGTCAGGATTTTTGCTTTGGCACTGGGCTGTTGCATTGATTTTTGTAATTTTCACATTTTCTGCCAACAGTTCTTCACAAAGATGGGAGTCCATGGTGTTCTCAAGCCTCACGAAATGTTCAACAGAGTAACGGGACTGGATCTTGAATGCGGCAATGAGCAGCAGTTCCTTGCCCAGGTATGTTAACAGCATGGCTCCTTCAACAGAGAGTATGGCAGTAGACATTGCAGCTTCAATGAAAACCTTTCCAGTTACATCATCATTGGTCATCAAACGTGTTCAATGTGTATGTGACCGCCAGGCTCAAAACACACACACACAAAAAGTAGGCCAGAATGAATTTTTGCATGGTTATCTGAATAAACATGTATTTATGAAATGACCAGACAAAGCGTTAGCTCTTTATGTCCGTTGAATTCCTGCTCAATCATTGCCACTTTCGTAAACACCTGGCTGTGAACTTAAAGCACAAGTTCACCTTCGTAAACATAAGGATTGAGAAAATGCAGTAATATTAGTAGAACACATCAGTGAAAGTTTTAGGAAAATTGGACAATCGATGCAAAAGTTATGAATTTTTAAAATTTTTGTGTTGGAACCGCTGGATGAGGAGACTACTAAGGCTCGTGATGTCATATTAGTATAATAGTATACAGAAAATATAAAGAAAATTCAACATGTTTTCACTTTTTTCGCATAATAAAAGAGCGCTTGACTTGCCTCTTTCTAAAGGCAATGGGAATAATATTACCCATAACATATGTCAGTAACGAGTCAAGGGAATGTGTACTTTTTTCAAAAGATGAAATTTTTTGAAATTCTCTTTATATTTTCCTTATATTGTTGTACGCATGTGACATCATACACTGCAGTAGTCTTCTCATCCAGTGGTGACTGCACAAAAACTTCAAAAATTCATAACTTTTGAACGGATTGTCCGATTTTCCTCAAACTTTCAATGATGTGTTCTACAAATATTGCTACATTCTCTCAATCCTTATGTTAATGAAGGTGAACTTGTCCTTTAAGGACTCTTTGACTTGATAGTCTACAGTCTTTGTAAATGTTTTGCTTTGATTGATTGTTTCATGAATTGATTGATTTATTGATGAATACATTTCAAGGTGCTACATAACTATCTTTATGTTACCACTTGCCCAAACATAGATTTTACTTGCCCAAAAGAAAGTCCAAAAATATAAGAAAATGATATAGAAAATTGCTTGTAAGTCAAGTGTTTCATTAAACACAATCATTTGAATAAACAGCACATGTTGTTTCATACACTGAAACACATTTCAGTAACAAACTTAGTTTGATCAAGCGTTGGTGTTGCATTACATTGGCACTTCTTCACGTAAGTGTTTGAAATTTGCTGAAATAAAATTAAAGTTGCGAAAAAACAAGTTGTAATGTGCTTTGCATCACTTAACAGTCTTTATCTTCAGGCTTCTGTATGGTTGACTTTGTGAGTTTGAAGGGGTGGGGGAGTGAAAAGAAGGTATCCTCAAAACTTTTTCTTGTCCAATTCAGGCAAGCATTTTTTCTCATCATTCCAAAACACTTTCGGAACTTTGATTCTCACTGGCCCGGGTGATCAGGCAAGCACTTATGTAGCACCCTGCATTGTAGGTCAACCTGTGTTCACATATCTTGTGAATTGATTGCTTGATAACTTTCGTTCCTTCTAGATTGATGCCCTACAGCAGAGTGAGAAATTCAAGCCCTCGAGCCCCAAGGAGACAAACTTTGCCTTCGACTATTTCTTCGAGAAGGTGAAAAGCGGTGACCAGGATGAAGACGAAGAAGAAGATGATGACGCAGAGGAAGAGGAGGAGGAGGAGGAGGAAGCTGTCGAGAAGAAAAGGGAGAGTTCAGGGAGATCCAAGGGCAAGAAAAGGGGTAGTGGTAGTCCTCGCAAGCAGTGAAGTAAGCAAGGCTTACCAGCTTTCATCGACTTTGTGATGATAAGGTGTAGCACGGCCAAAGGGCTTCCTGGTATGGAACAGGAGAATCTGCTGAACCGTTGTCAGAATTTCCTTCCACCAGGATTTATATGACTCTGTTAGGGTCATAATATCTGAGCCAAGATGAGGGGAATATCTATTGCTGCATTGAGGTGATAGACGCATGAAACGTGTCGTACATTTGACAAGTGATCAATTTGTGTTGTTTCTCTCACCTCCCACACTTACTGAAAGGAAAATGTGGCAAGCCAATTAAACTGACAAGCAAAATAACTCCTTTTCAAGAAAAAGAGAATTCATAAATAGAAGAGTGGATCAACTTGTAATCCAAACAGACTTTCATACAGTGCACTCCCGTTATAACGAACACGGTTATAACGAAATTCCGGTTACAACGAAATAAAATTTAGGGCAGCAACATTATCAACTCTATGTATTTTTATTGTTTATTCATTCGGTTATAACGAAATTTCGTTATAACGAAAGAAAACTGCCGGTCCCGAGGACTTCGTTATAATGGGAGTCCACTGTATATGATTTACCTCCCTTTTTTCAGACAAGATGTAATTTTCTTCTGTTTAGATATACAGTGTTTACATGTTTCCCTTCTCCAAACCTCGGATATGTGGTTGAGCACGCCTCAAGAAATCTGACCCTAGGCGAATTGTGCTCCTGTCATTAGGCAAAAAAAAAATAAAAAATTGATTGTTTGCCCTTAATTGTCAAAACCCAAGAGGGTCGTTAGGTCGTTTTTTTTTAAATACCTTTTTTACCCATATGATTTTGTAACTTTGGCAGGGCATCTCGTAATACACTCGTCCTTCTGGCAATACTTCAAGTTCTAGTTCAACTTTGTACAGGATGTGGCGCAAGTTTAATGCACTCAAAACTCCAAGGGATTCATTCAAATTTACGTCTTGCCAGAGCCAAGTAGGCGAGGCAGAAACACTCACTGACAAACACGTATAACGTTCATCTTTGTTAGATTTTGCAAACAACTCCAAAAAAGTACCTTCCAGTGAGATGCTGGCAACTGAACTCCAAACAGTTTTGGTGCCATGACAGCTGGTAACGGATGCTGCAAAAGTAGCCATCTTGGCAGTCGTGCTGTGCTGTGCCGCGGCCGGTACGGTAGCTAGCTAGCTTGCGCACTACCTATGCACGTGAGCCAAAAAGGTAGCAGCTAGCATGTAATGCATGCTATAAAACGTAGCCTGTGGCCGCACGCAGCCCGAACACGATTACAACGGTTCGATGAGATGAAAAAACATTTTTAGACTTTTTTTTCATTCTTTCTTTAGCTTAAAATGGATAATTTTGGGTTTAAAACTAATCACAAATTTGCAGAAGATGAAATTTGTGGAAAAAAAATAAACTTGAAAGAGCAAAAAAATAGATAAATAAAAAAACCCGACCCGAAATTTCTGTGATTTTTGGTCGGTCGCGAAGGGCAAACAAACCATTTTTTTTTTTTTTTGGCCTTAAGTCTTTACAGCCATACTACTATGGGACATGTCTCAGATGGTATCTCCCTATCAATAAAGTCCAGTTTATTCCCCTCCCCCACCCCATGGAACCCATCAGTGACTTGATAAAGGCTCTGTAAACCTCAGTGGCTGAGCATCTCTTTTGGGCCACTAAACCTAAACTTTTGTCTTGTGAATGGACAGCAGTGGCAGTCAAATTTGTTTTCTGAGCTGAAGTAGTGAAATCAAGTATTGTGTAATCTTCACCACTTGTGTGTATTTTGTAAGGTGAAAGAAGAGTGTATCATAGCAGTTATGTGGCAGATTACTTATTTTTACCTCTTTTTTTGGGGGGGGGGGAATTGATCCCAAGCACCTTGATTGTAGGTGACTTGACATATTGCAATCACTGGCTGATTGCGAGGGAACTGCTTTGTTACTGAATATTGTAAAATCATTCTAGGATGAGGGACCATCCCAGTATAGCTTCCCACGAAAAGCTGCAACAGGGATTACTCCTTCAAGGTTCAAGGACCTGATATCATTGTGGTACATGATGTGTGTGGTTCCTTTCCATTTTGTTTTTCGGCTCAATGAGACTGAAGTCAGAGAACACAGTCCTCTTCAATGACTGATAGAGAAATACAGTGACTGTCATATAGTTGGTCTTCAGACTTTTATTTTGTATCTTTTAATAAAATCAAAATGTAATTTAATTTAATGTAATGAGGTCGAAAGTATTAGAACCCTCTTGTAACAAGACGATTTTGCTGGTTCCCCCTCTTCATATTTCTGATAAAACAGGATAATTGTCATGGTTTTTAGGCCCTTGTTATGAGGAGGTTCCCCTGCCCACCCCCCCCCCCCCCCCCTCCCTCCGCAAATTAGTGTAGAAAATGTTTGAGGGTGTGTCAAACTGCCTCTTGTGTGATGATACAGTGTGTTGAACACAATTCACAATGTTGTGCGCTTTTTAGTGTGATTATAACTCGTCTTGGTAGTCAGTCCTGTGATATTTGCTACCAGTCATTTCAACTGTACTGTAGTAAAGTAATATCTTGCAGTATGTATACCTTCAAGTAATATAAACGTTTTTATGTGAAGAAAGAGTACGAAGTTGGTCATGCAGACCAAGATATGTGTCAGGGCCATTAATAGTGACCTTCAATTGTTGAGGAGTCCGGATTTGCCCAGTCAATCTGGAGATGACTTTTACAAGAACATAATTCTCTCCGTCCGCTCAACGGATTGGGAAGCCTCACATGTGCCAACAGCAGTTTGATATCGTGCTGCTTGTGTTAGATGTACCTGTAAGTAGCTGCTGTAATTCAGTTTTTATTTTCAGAATTTACAAAAACAAATGGTGAAATAATGCTCTTTGACAAGAGGGGTTTGAATATGTTTTAACCCTATTCTAACTGGGCTATTTGAGACCAAGTTTTTACTGAGGGGGGGTCAATTTGACCCCCCCTTCAGATCTCGGCCGCCGATCGTGCAATCGCCGCGAAATTTTGCCTGAAGATAGAGCTGGATGTAAACTACAAGATAACATGGTCATACAACAGAAGAATATTGCCTTTCTATTTTTAATAAATTAATTATGCAAATTTGTGCATGAAATCATATTTTCACCTATAACTCCATTAAAAAGACTGGAGGATTGCTAAATTTTTGTGTCAGAATTCCTCAAGACACATCAAACAATTTTCTTGATAAAAATTAGCACAATCGAAATCAATTTCTTTTGTTTTTTATTGTTTTGTTAATTTCTTATTTATTTTATTGTTTTTTTCGACCTTTTGTTTTCTATTTTTTTTTTGCCAAAATTTGTTGCAGGCACTTTTTCAGGCTTATCTACACTAGAATTGATTAATTTCAATGGTTAAAAGTTGAAATAATCTAATTTATATCAATTTAACCAAAAAACACAATTTGCATTGGATTTGCACACGATATCATGAATTTGAGCTGTTTTTTGGTTGACATGCATATGCAAAACATTACGTAACTTCAAAACGGTGTACCCGGACGTCGCAAATTTGGTCTCAAAATATGCGGGAGACTTCAATGAAAAAAGTCGTGAAACGACGCGGCAAAATCTTTGCGCGTTGCGAAATCGTGGCGCGAAACGTCGAGGGGGGGGGGGGTCAATTTGACCCCCCCCCCCCCAGTTAGAATAGGGTTAAGCTGGTGTTTAGTCTCGTCAGCATTGACTTGATGAAATGTTACTCACATTTCACTAAATGATTTAGGCATGTAAACAATTATTTTTATTTATTTTCAGAATTATTCGTTAATTGAAAAGTTACTTTTGCAACAATGTACTCCAAGCCATTGAAGATAAAACAAGTCCATAAAAATAGCAAAATATCTGATGTGCTTTGTCTCATTCACTCCTTTTTAATGACCATTTATAGCAAGACTCGGCTCAGTGTGTGTGTGCATACAAATATTTGTGTGTTCTGTGTGTAAAAGGATACCAATGCATGAATGTGCAGTGTAATATGGATGTAGTTTTGTGATGTGAAAGAGGTCAGGGTCTGCTTGTGTTCCTGTATGCACATACAAATATTAATTACATTAATTATAGTATAAATATACAACATGTATATTTAGGTGATCCGAGTATCCTCTCGGATCACCTTTTGTATTTGTACGGATTCTTTGTTCTTCTTCTTTCTGGACAAAAGTTGTGTATCTACTTACTCAAAAAGTTCTCAGAGTATCAATTTCAAACTCATACCATATATGTATCATGTCCCAAAGACGACAAATTTTATGTATCACTGTGATCAGTCGACCGTGACGTCACTATGACGTCATTATATGAAAACACATTTTCATTCATATCTCATTAATGGAATGGAATTTTTCAATGAAATTTACGTCACATACATTTCAAGTTATGCGCATTTTACTCATATTCTCAAAATTCATATTTTCTCTTAAAACGTGCGCGTACGCGCGCGTTAAAATATTTGTATGCTCAAATCGAGCTCAAATTTTTTTTGCACACGTTTCAGACCATTTGGAGCATTTTTTGAAAAATTGAAAAAATTGGACGGACGCGTACGCGCGCGCACATATACGCACGTACAGCTCATACGCAATAGAAATTCCCCGTTTTTTCACACTTATCGGATGCGTAAAATGTCAAGGAATATTTCTACCAAGTTTCAAGTCGATCCGACTCAATATGACGTCATACGGGCCCGTCAAAGTTGAAATTCCGCGCGCGCGTCAATGGCGATATACAGTGCAACAATGCAAAAAAAACCGCCAATTTTGAATCCGATTTTACTCGTCAGGATGGACGGTGACCCCCCATTTTCTTTACGTATTCTGAAAGCTGATGAGTTGTACATGTCATTTCATGGGTTGGCGATGCTGAAAAAATGATTAAAAGATATCAAATTTCTTAATAAAGTTAAAAAAGAAAATTTTCAAAATGACGTCATCAAATTTCAAGTTCATTCAAGCATATCTCACTTATTCTTTACTTGATTTTCGTCTAAATTTCAATATGTTGTAGCTTATTAAATGGTCTTTCAGATATATAATAACAACAATTTGATTGGATGACGGCATCACCTCGTAAAAAGGGATTAAAAGTAACATTGTTAAATTTGACCAGTTTACGTGTTATCTCTATGGGAGTGCAGTTTTTCTGGAAATGAAAACTGACATGACTATCTTTATCGAGCACTAGCTCACTTATGCTTCAGTGAATTTCTCCCATATTTTAGTATGTTGTAGCTGAGACTTTGAGCTATCGTAAGTGTGCCCTTCGTTTTTTCATAAGGAGTCGGCATCATGCCCAAAAACTTGGTTGAAATTAAAGCTTATCTTCCATGTATTTTCATATTCCTTTCTTTCTGCAACTTTCTTTGCAATAACTCAAGAAAAACACGCTCTATCAGCCCATTATTTTGCACATGTTTAGTTTATGTCACGTACATTATTTCATAAAATAACAACTACTTGATCGGGCACCTTCTTGGGTATGTAAATTAGG
Source organism: Diadema setosum (assembly GCF_964275005.1). NCBI lineage: Eukaryota > Metazoa > Echinodermata > Echinoidea > Diadematoida > Diadematidae > Diadema > Diadema setosum. The sequence continues at coordinate 35,471,436 of NC_092700.1, forward strand.
GTCAAAGGTCAAAAATGTTTCATCCTCTATCTTGGTGAATACATGTCTTATCTTTCCCATATTTTGCATACGTAAAGACCATGTTACAAGAATCATTTCACAAAATAACCACTTTTTGCTCAGACGCCATCTTGTCTGTGCAAAGTAGGGTCAAAGGTCATATGTACTTCTTTCTTTATCTTCATTATGACGTGTTATCTCTATGGGAGGGAATTTTTCTAGATGTGAAAATTGACATGATTGTCTTTATCGACGACTAGCTCAATTACCCTTCGGTGAATTTCTTCCAGATTTTAGTATGTTGTAGCCAATGTAATACTCTTTAAGTTTTGTTCAATCAAAGTTTTAATCGGATGATGTCTTCACCTCGTGAAAATAGATATAATGTAACCTTGTCAAATTTAACCAGTTTACGTGTTATCTCTATGGGAGGGAATTTTTCTGGAAATGAAAATTGACATGACGGTCTTTATCGGACACTAGCTCACTTACTCTTCTGTGAATTTCTCCCAGATTTTAATATGTTGTAGCTGAGACTTTGCGCTATCGTTAATGTGCGCTTTGTTTCTTCATACGGTTTCGGGATTACGTCAAAAAACTTGGTTGAAATTAAAGCTTTTCTTCGATGTATTGAGACATTTCTTTCTTTCTGCAACTTTCTTTGCAATAACTCAAGAAAAACAGACTCAATCACCCCCATATTTTGCACATGTTTAGATCATGCCACATACATTATTTCATAAAATAACAACTACTTGATTTGACGCCATCTTGGGTATACAAATTAGGGTCAAAGGTCATAAATGTTTTACCCTGTATCTTGGTGAATACATGTCCTATCTTTCCCATATTTTGCACACGTAAAGACCATATTACAGGGATCATTTCACAAAATAACCACGTTTTGCTCAGATGCCATCTTGCCTGTGCAAAATGGGGTCAAAGATCAAATATACTTCATTCTGTATCTTAGTGTATACGGAATTGTGTACCATAGATGGCAGGTCTGACTCCCTTTTCTAAATGAGAATCCAAACATCACACATCAATGTCCCTATAAACACAGATGAAACCTGTTTGGTCATACCTATTGGGATCGGGACTAAAATCATTGATTTCCGAAGAGATCGGATCACCTAATTTGTCAGTCTTGACAAATTCCAAGTCTAGTTAAACTATAATTCATCACAGTGTCATCACATTCATTCATCACATCATTTTCATTTGAATTAATCTTCCAACTCCAATGCTTCCATTGTACCACTCACACAAAGTTGATACATGTATAACAAAAACATGACAACACTGCATTTATCCTCTCCTTATCAAGACTTGTTTAAGTAGCAATCAAAATTGCTACCTTGTGTGTTTGAAACACAGCAGCCCATGCACAGAACACACAAAACACACACACACATAGCAGTACACTGCCTCTGTTTCAACCCTAACTTATCTTGGGATTGAACTCCATGAGAAGTTAAGCTGGAAACCTCACATTGAAGCTGTAGCATCTAAAGTTGGAAAAACCCTTGGATTCTTGCGGAGAAACCTTGGGAAATGTTCTACCGACATCGAGAAATTAGCCTACATAACCCTAGTACGATCACAGAGTATGCATCAACAGTATGGTACCCCTACAAGCAAAACCAAATAGACTTGCTGGAGAAAATTCAAAGAGTTGTTCGCTTTGTATGTGGGAACTACCAGAGAGAGGCCAGTGTCACGGCTATGAGGGAAAGTATCTGTCTCCCTACCCTAGAAGACAGAAGAAAGCAAGCTCGACTCACCACCTGCTACAAAGCAATAAACAACCAAATTGCAGTAATACCTATACCACATTACCTCAAACAGAGATAAAGAACAACACGAAGCAGCCAACATCAACGTTGTATGAGAACCGGCACTACCTTGGATGCCTACAAATAGTTTTTTCCCATGAACAATCTGAGACTGTGATTCTCAGGCTTCCTCAACACATCATTGAACTGCCCTCTGTTGAGCAGTTCAAGATAGCCATAGAAGCCAACTAAGCATGGCAGAGTTTTGTTTGTACTTGCACAATGAGCACCTGTATAATACATTTGAAAGAGCACAAAGCACAAATGGCATCCACTGTCTGAAGCACCACACCACAAACCCTCAGTTGCTGAACAGGCTTTGATGAAAAGCACCATAGAAGTAGAGGTAGAAGTACACACTACCAGACATAATACATTGTACACTGTAATGCATTCACTCACCAACTGCTAGCCTTGAAGAAAGTCACTCGTGTCCTACTGCTTCAGATCTGTTCCTAGAACATAATCATATAATACTGGATGGCCTTGAGGTTAATACAAGGAAATATTGGACGAGCTATATGCACAAATATTGGACGAGTCGAAGATGAGTCCAATATTTTGCTTGGCGAGTCCAATATTTCCTTGTATTGACCGAAATTAGGACATCCAATATTATCATTGTTATCCTACAGAGGATTTTAGCAAAGAATATTTTCACTTAACCTTTCTGTCTCTGAGTGCTGTATGGTCTCCTACTGTACTTGATCCTGACATGGGGTATGGTACACTCTTCAGTGCAAGTTAATCCACTTCATTCCCAGATCTATGTGATCTATGCATTTTGATGTACATTCCAAAGGAAACTTAGATCAATATCGACTTAACTAATTGATATATAAAATTTGTTTGTATAAACACAGAATTTTAGAAAAAACGATATTTTAGTTAAACGATATTTTAGTTAATTCGTTACTGACCAATCACAGACGTTTTTACTTCATATTTTCGGGTCATCTCGTATATCTCAACCAATCACGGTGCAGTTTATAAAAACTTTGGGGAATCCCCCTCTTGCCGTCCAATATTTTAAATACACTATTGGTCGCCTCGGCAGAAAAATTGGTCGAGTTCAACAAACTTTCTAAGTGGGTCGGAGGTTATGAGGTGCGTCGACAAAATAACACTTGTATCTGAGCTCCAAACATCCTCTGTATGGATAATACTTAAATTATATTGGATGGCAAAGAATGAGTTACCAGGGAATATTGCACGAGCTAGGGTCAATATTCCTGGTATTCCACAAATTCAAGCCATCCAATATTATCGCTATATATAATCATCTAGAGATGGCATGAATTGTAATAAAGTACCATACTTCTACTAGACTTTGAGATTTACTCTGCTCTGAAAAAGGAGTGACCTGCTCTTGTGTAGCAAGATGTTTAAAAACTGCTGCAACAAGAGCTCACCCTTTTAGAACAGAAGCAAGCATTCAAGCACTTATGACTAGTAGTACAGTATCACGCATTCACGCACTCGTTTCATGCAACAGACAAGACAAAATATGGTGTATTATTGCATGACCACTAACAACAGGAATCAATAGATAGATCTCCTGCCTTTCATTGAATATGCTCTCATATTGCACACTGAAAATCAAGAGGACAAGACTACTTGCTTTTAATGCACCGCTAACACGGCCTATATAGACTCTTTATTTCCAAACATTACATAACACTCATTCTATGTACAGGCACATAAACAAAGTTCTTTACGATTCCCCCTCACACATAGAATGGCCCATATTTCTGAGGTCGAAATGAGGGTCTGTTACAATGTATTAGTCTTCAACCCGTTGAGGAAGAGTCCTGAGTATACTCGGGCAGGTGTCTATGGAAAACGAGTGCTGTAGCAAAAATCAGTCTGTCCTCAACGGGTTAAAGATTCAATATGACCAACATTTATGTTGATAAAGATTACATGACTTTTCTACGCCTTTCCAAGTAACATGCAGCAGGAATAAGTTATGCACGGACATAGCTATAAACAAAAACAAAAACAAACCTAACAAACCCAAAATGAGAAACCAGAAGGGGAGAAAAATATTGAATTCAGTGGGTGAAACAACATCATCCAAACAAAGATAAATAATTTCATACACTAGGCAGATATACTGTATTATAAAGGGCAGGTGTCACAAATTTAGATATACAACATGTAATATCATCCTCACTGCATGTCACGCACTCAGACTGAACTCAATGGAGAGTTTACGCCTGGCAGTGGACAGAAAACAGGTTTGAATGATACAATGCAAGAAAGCAGGGGTTAAACTTGATTAGATTTGATTTCACTAGAACTTGATTTCGTTTTTACATGACCTCTAGGGAGGGAGCGTAATCTGAGCCTAATCAGAGATAACAATCTTGGTGACTCGTAATGATAGAAGGTATGCAGCAAGGAATCTTGTTGGTACAAGTATCTAGTATCAATTGTCATCGGGAGTCACATGACTGGGTACACATAACTATGGTCACATGACTAGGGTCTCATAACTACAGTCACATGACTTGGGTCACTGCCACACATCTGTCCTTCATCCTTCATAAAGTGCACTCCCGCTATAACAAACACGGTTATAACGAAATTCTCGTTACAACAAACTAAAAATTAAGGTCCCCCAAATTATCATCTGCATATCTTTATCAGCTTCACTGTTTGGTTATAACATAATTTCAATTATAACGAAAGACAATCGCCAGCACTTCATTATAACAGGAGTGCACTGTAATTGAAATTCATATTCCATTAAAATTGAAAACCTATGGATCTGTACTCTGTCTTCAAATGAAAACATTGGATCTTCATCCACTCACAAAGTGTACACTCTGATGAAGGTAAACTTTACCAAATTGTGACACTTGAAAGAGGATAACCAACTTTGCAGAAATAATGGGCAGGCTACATTAATTTCTGGACAGACATGTTAAATGACTTCACAAATCTCTGACTGAGCATTAAACTTTTTGTGCTGTGCTTCATTTTGGTTCCTTTTGTGTTTTTTGTTTTGCTTTGTTTTGTTTTGGGGTTTTTTGAGGGGGGGGGGTTATGAACAGAAATCCAATAGTGCCTAATGTGAGCACATACACTGTACCTTTGGTGCAAGATTCAGGTCAATACAGGGTACTTTGTTATAACAAGGTCAGATAAAGAAACCTAATATAGCACAGTAATTTTGTGGGTCCCAGTACTTTTGAACATACAGTTGTATTCTTTTGTTTTCATTACCCAATATATCAAGGAAATTAGAGTGGTATCTAGCATTCAGCTCATCACAATAATCATAACCGGTTCTCCTGCAGAATAGAAGTCATGCTTCATAGCAGTCACCCGTGGTTTAGAGCCATAGTTTCACAGCAAATTGATTCATATATAAGATCTGTTTAGAGCACACTGCTGAAACCTGTGGTAGATCATCAGCTGCATTCAGATTCTGGTCTAGATTGGACTGGTAGTCAGATGAAGCCAGTGGCAAAACGACTTCAAGGCTCATCAGCATAGTAAGTAGAAGTTATAGGACTGGTACAAACAAAAGTTCAAAAGCTTTCAGTACCATCTGTAGAATCAGGTTGGTATACTTTACGTGCAATTCAAATATATAGGGCCTTGATTGGGCAAGTAGAACGTACCAGCATGTCCAACAGGCTTTGAGTGTTTGTGAATGATGCTGGTTTCATTCAAACTTTCCAAAGCATTTTTGTCATCTGACAATCCAACAATCAATAAATACTGAGAGTAACAGTGGAACCTCCTTATAACAAGGTCGGACTGTAAGATACATGTACCTGACATAACGAGGTAATTTTGCAAATCCCATTCATTCTATATTCTTTTGTTTTTATCCCTGATATAACGAGATACCTGATAAAACAAGAATGTTTCAGCGGTCCAAAGCAGCTTGTTATAAAGAGGTCCCCATGTTTTGCAGATACCGGCAGCTTCAGGCTGCGCTAGCTCCATGCCACTAGAGTGACACCTTGTCCACGTCGGGAATATTGAGCTCTTCTTCTGCTGATGCTGCTTTGGGGAGGGGCGTATCCCCCTCTGGCACCCCGCCCCTGTATGGCAGCCATTTGATTCGTCCAACTTGAAGGAACTTGGCTGTGTCTAGACTGTCAAGGTACTGAATCTAAGGGTGTGAGAAATATGAAATACAATCAATCGATTAAACACAGAACAATCTTTATGTGAGGACAGAATGCCATTAACTTAGGCAAGCACAATTGGTAACTCACATGTGTTGGAGTCTGGCCACAATTTGACCAGAATAACACCAAAGGTCTCACCAAGAATTTTCATTATTAGTCGGTTGCTGTAATTTCATCATTTTGCTCTAGAAGGTATATCATGCATTTACTGAGATGTATTCAAATCCATGGGTGTTTTTCCCCTGTAGACTTTTGTAAATATGCACATTGTGTTTTCAAGGATTGAATCATTATTTTTTTCCCCAAAACATGGTTGTTTTCTCTAACATTATGATAATTATGCTAATCTATGCATAATTTTTCTCTGCTTCAGATTTTAAGCTCTAAATGAAGCTTCAAATGGGACAATTTTTGTTCAAATATTCTTTGTAGTATCATAAACAAATTTACATGAAAAAATTGCGGTATCAAAATGAATTTCATATGTACTTTTTTATGTATTTATTTGTTTTTTATTCTTGTTCTTAATTGTTTCATTTTATCCAGAATAACTAATGATTGCCAAACGGGATGTAATTTGAGAAAAAGAAGGAAAAAAATTTATCTGACAATAATTTTTGCAAAACCTATACATTGCACACACAAATGTCATTGGGAACTCCCATTTCAGTGGCATTGGTCAAGAAAATGTGGAACATCTCTGCAAGCATACCCCCAATTTTCGCAAATTGGGTCTCATAATGTGCGCCAAATGTGAAAGAAAAAATTAATAAAATTTCGGCAAAGAGAAATATTGCGTTTTGAAATTACAATGTACTGTGAGAAATGTCATGGGGCGCCTTATTTAGCCCTCTCCCCTCCCCAAGCTAAACAGGAGGCGTGTCTTCATCAGCCCGAAGTTTCAAAATAGCGCGTTATCTTGCGGTTACCAAACTAGTCCGATGTCAAAATAGCGCGCTATCTGTGTAGTGAAGACGCAGATAGCGCGCTATTTGATCGGGAAAATTTCCCCAAAAATCTTGGTCTAGTTCGTCAACTAGAGCGCTAATTCGTGAAATAGCGCGCTATCTTGGGTGCGTCTCCATCAGCCCGAAATTTTCTCGATCCCTCCACGCTTCTGGTTAGCCAGCTGGCAATGGAAAGCGCATGTACAAGCAGCTAGTGATTGTGTATAGTACATTACACGCACGGTGTATTCAAGGATCACATGAGTGTACTATAGGCCTACTGTTGTTGTCATCTTTAAAACCAGGGAGGTGATTTCTCTCACCTCCCTATTAAATCTCAGTGCCGTGCATGCTAGCTGTTCTTTTGTTAACTTCTTCTTCTGGTCCACTCTACCTTAGCTGAAGATTCTTGCAGATTGTGTGCATTTTGGATTTGTTTAAACATTGCAATTTGTTAATTTCATATAAGATGCCTCACTGGACAGAAGAAAGAGTAGCGTTATCAATATCCCTTTGGAGAGAATTTGCTGTACTGCTCACCTCCCTGGTTTTAGAATCGTACATAAACTATACGGTGATATAGGAGATTTTGAGCGGGGAAATCCACTTTCGAACCGCGAGCTAGGCAGAGTAATATTGCAAAGCGCGCATGCGTCAATTTTCGGACTAATTTCCCGAAGCAGGCTGTTCGAGCTGATGAAGACGCACATTCGCTGTATCGGGCTATTTTCTAAGACCACAAAATGTCCCGCTAGTTTGAACTTCGGGCTGATGAAGACACGCCTAGGGATAACCCCTAATCAGCAACTATAATATGGTGCCTAATGTGTACACGCATAGGTATTATGGTATTATGTGTTTTACGTACTTATCATTATTATTGTTCAATTTATAATAATAATAATAATAATAATAAAAATATAACATATAAAAATATTATTATCATTATCATTATCATCATCTATCATTATTATCATTATCATTATCATTATCATTATCATTATCATTATCATTATTATTATTATTATTATTATTATTATCATTATTATTATTATTATTATTATTATTATTATTATTATTATTATTATCATTATTATTATTATTATTAATTCTTACACTGCCTTGGCCATACCTGCTGCCTGACGTACTCCACCATGTTGGCCAGCCTCTCGGGGTCGTCGCAATTCCTCAAGAAAAGGTTGCGCCACAATGCCGCTGCCAGCACTTTGTCACTGGACAGAAGGCCCTAATGTGGAAGTATCGAAACAAGAAATCCTCTACTGATTCCTCTCAATTTTTGCTCAGTTGAAGAAAAGGCTGCACATCCAGGGAACTATCCACCGACTAACTCATTTCTACTCTTCCATTTTGGCAATTTTGAAAGTTATTTCCGGTATTAACCCAAAATATGCCATCATGTTTAAGTCTCGCTATGGTGGAAAAAAAAAAAAAAGAGAACCTCTTCTTTGAAATGAACAAGCAAATGCATAGAATCCAAGGTCTAAACTTACATTTGTACCTGTACTTCTGATCACACACCATTGTAATCATACTCTCATGCCTCAAATTGTACAGAAAGTTTTGCCATTAAACCATAAAGCAAATTATAAGTTTTGCCTTTTAAGCCATACTGCAAATAATAAGTTTTTTATGACCATACATGCCATGGTAAGAAATTCTGTCTTGTCAAAAGAAACTATTTTTGTACACATGACAAATCGCAAACAGACCTATTCACATGATGTCCACTTATTTACCTGACAATAACACCACAATGTAAAGGCATCAATTAAATTTGGTCACATCTAACTCACCTCATCATAGGCAAACAAAGCTCCATTGAACTGCTCTACCATCTTGGATAAACCCTCCTTCATCTTCACTGAAGAAATCTGCATCAAATCAAAAGACACAGAATGCAAGTAATACTCCAGAGAGAAAAGAACAACAAATTTTGTTTGTGTAACAAGCATTAGTTGTTAACTAAAATCTCACAAGGATATCACTAGAGACCTGTATTGTATTGCAAAACAGCGGGACCATAATGGTCCTCTTCGCTGAGTAAGGCTATCCAGCCGTATTATTTATGAGTTTTTGTATCACATGATTTGTAATGTTGGTTTTTATATTTACAGAAATAAATTACCATACCATACCATTATACTGATGTGCAGAAACTCAGACACTCAACAAAATACTTCATCCATCACTCGAATGAATTACTTAACCTGAAATAAAGAAGCATATCAATCAATCAAACAATTACTTGAACGATAAAAACCCAGGTTTGAAGGGCCACTGCAGCTTTAAATAAGGAAAAAAAAAAAATCCAGGAAAATAAAACCTGGGATCCACAGAAATTATTTGGACACTGCTAATCTGCTGTGCAGTTGTATGCAAAATAAGCCAAAAATCTATACAGCTATACAGATTCTTTGCACAGGTAAGAATGTTGACAAAGTTCACTCTGAAAAGGTGTGGCATGCTAGAATGCCTTTATCCTGATGATAATATGTAGAAGTGTATGGTGGGGGATATCCGGAGATAATACTCACGGGCCTGAAGAGCTCTGTCAAAAAGCAAGGGCATAAAACTGTAAACACCTGAAAATGTCACTATAGCAACTGGTATGCCTCCACCATAAAGAGTGTTCTCTCACTAGGTCTATAGTACTGGTACATTTTGACGGTGTGAGATGTCAATTTCAAATGATTGGCAAAAATTGAAACGACATACATGTTTGAAAGTTTGACACAACCACAAATGTGTCGAGTGTTTACATTCCTCGAAGCAGGTTTCATGACAAACTTGTTTCAGAGAGCAAGCATTTGGAGATTTTAGCATTTTCACTAGACCTATGACCCTTGCACTTTGACCCCATGGACCACAACTTTTTTTCAGATAATAACTGGTAACATCCAATTTTCACAACAATGCTTCGAGCTATCTACAAAATATGGCAAATGATTGTTGCAACATTAACACATTTTGACTTGACCTTTGATCCCATGGCCCAATACTTTCCCTACAAAATCATTGTGCAGTATTAAAAAATGCATACCTAGTTTGATTGCATTGAGTAATCTCCAAGGTATGGAGAAAATAGTATAACTTAAATTATAATTTTTTTTTATAGCTCATAGTTACACTGTCAAACAAAATCGCTTACGGACAGAAGGAAGGATCATAGACGGAAGTACGGACAGACAGACAGGCGGAAGGATAGACAACCGGAAGACATAACACCTCCAGCAACACTTTGTGGCTGAGGCACATAACAAATTCCACTATTGGGAGAAATATAAAGAAGGGTGATAAGAAACTCACCCCCATGAGCTTGCCCCTGGCTTGGATGTCATGCCACATTGCTATCATGAGATAGTGACTCAGGTACTTCCCCTCTCGTCCCTCCTGCTTCAGTCGTACCATGCACATCCTGTGGGGAAAGAATACAGATGAGACAAAAACCAAAATAAACTCGAACTAGAAAAGCACTCTGAGAGTGCAGACCTCCGCCAAGCATGCAGCTCATTTCCACCGCTGATCTTGTTCTTCCACAGAGATATCAGTGATTTCCACCCGTACGTACTTATAGCATTGTGTGCTGTAAGTCGCCCAATTTCCCAATATAGAAGCCTTTGTTACGTCATAAACTCTCAGCTGCACGGCACGCCTCGCCCTAGCAGAAACCAGAGCACGCACTTACATAAGTGCGCGCATGCAAACCTCAAGTACATGCAGCCTGAACTCCTAAGTTCATTGACCCTACCTGCCAAAATATAAAAAATCCTTCATAAATTCCCCAAAAATTCTCGGATCACTACCAAAATTTAATAATCTGTTACTTGTATCATTCTAAATCTTTCCTGTTCAAGTTTCATCCAAATCCGTTAACCACTTTTTGAGTTATTTTGCACACGAACAAACTAACAAACCAATGGTAACGAAAACATAACCTCCTCTATTGGTGGAGGTAATAATTATCGTGATGTCAGTGCAGTGTCTAGCCGGCAAAGAAAGGCAAGTAAAGGGTTTGAGAGTGAGACAGAGAAAGAGGGAGAAAAAAAATGTGGTATACATATCAATTCCATGTTCTTCATCTTCGCAAATAGTTATCTGTGATATTAATGTAGAAATAGCAATACATGTCACTGTGTTTGCTAATTTGTGTTTATTGGTTGCTCACTGTTTTCTTTTTGGGGGCGGTGGGGGTTGAGGGGGTGGGGAGTCCTACACTTTCCTTGTGTTGTTTGGCGCTTTTAGGAAAGGGGCTTGAAATGATGGTGATGTATCATTTGCGCATAATTGTACTTTTCCCCACTGACAGTACCCCTCTGTTCCATTTCCCAAGACAATGATTCCTATGATCCAATGTGCACACTTTGTCAAAGGAACGACAGCTAGGAGAACAACTTGATTATTTTACACCTGTTGTTTCTTGAATATTGTTATTCCCACAGGGTTGTGATGTGACACAAACAATTCCAACAGGCAGAGGAAGAAGACTTTTGTTGGAATCTTTGAGAAATTGAGACAAGCTCAGAATACAAAGAAAATCAGTTTGGTGAATATTCACACAAAAATCAATGATTTGATGAGGATATCATGATCATTCAGAGTGCAGTTGAGCATGTTTTATCATATTACAAAATTTGTAGTCACTTTGAATAAACAGGTACAGTACTGTATACGCCGAATATTTCGCGAGGTTTTCATTTTCGCGAATTTGCGAGTCGGTTGCTATTCGCGAAATTAAAGACACGCGAAAATATTGACTCTGATCCCGATGTGAATGTGACGTACGCGTGAACACTTCTCCGTTCAGTACAGGACTCCACCATGAACGCGAATTTAACCACTCGCGGAATTGTCAGAAATTCCTGATTCGTGAAAATTTAGACTCGCGAAATATATGGCGTATACAGTATCTTGGCCATTTGACCTGGATAGAATTTGGCTTGTACTTGTTTTGTAAAGAGAAGAGAATTTCTGCAATTGTAGTTTGAAAAAAAAATATTTTCTATGAAACTTCAAAAATGTGGAATAAATTCAATATCATAGACAGAGTCGCAAAGCACTAAGAGGGACAATGGTTTGGCTAGTCTCACACAAGTGTGACATGCAGGTCAATGTCTCCATTTGAAGAGTTTGTTTGCAAAAACCAATCAGTCCATATTTGCCAAATGGAGATATTTGCGATTTAAAGGTCAAGAAAAATAAAGAGAATAATAAAAAAATTTTTGCTTCTTTTGACCATAACTTTAAAAATGTACCTTTATATGTAACGACCGATGTATCATTTCAAAGGTATTATTTTGTACTTCGTGACAGAGACATTACTTCAAAATCTTCAAAAATGGACTTATCGGTTTTTGCGAACAAACTTTTCATTTTCTTCTCAGGGCTCACAGGCAGTATCATGGTGTGAGTGAATTTTGTTGCTTTATGAAGAGGATGGAAGGATGATGTCAAAAAAAAAAAAATAATATATATTTACCAAACATGAAGCTCCATGATGAGAAACCACGAAAACAGAGTATCGGGCATGTTGCACGCTGTTGGGGAAAAGAGGCATACAAGAGAAATTGATATTTCACTGCCTGGGCTAAAGACTGCTGACACAACCTTCCAACAATTTAAAAATCTCACCTGACTTTCAGGAGAGATACAGTGATGTTTTGAATACATCAGACTTCTCCATTCTTTTAATGCTAAAAAAAAAAAAAAAAATTATAAATAATTACTGAAGATTGTGACAATGGTATATTGATACAGTCGTTATTTTTCTCTCTCTCTGTTTCTGGCATTGCATAGATATGGGGGAAATAGTGAAATTTTAACATTGACCTTTGACCTTGAGCATGTGCACCCAAAAGTTAGACACAACTTCGACCACTCATACATACATAATATGCCAAGTTTCATTTGGATACCTACGATTCTCAAGTTAGGCTGTCCACAAAATTGATTATGTAAGAACGTAAGGATGGACAACCCAAAAACATTCTGCCTCCAGGGACACTTTACAGCAGAGGCATAAAAACACACCTGGGTATTGGCTTGTCCATTGTCTTCGATTCTGTAAGTGAAACTCCTGCCTACTCACCTCTGAAGAAAGTTTCAAAGTTGTAACCATCAGCACATGCTTTGTACATGTTGAGTCCAGCAACCCTCATTTTCTGTTGAACAAGATTAAACAATGATGAGAAAGATCATTGCTTGCTATGTAGCCTTTGTGCTTAGTCTACTGATAGATGTGGTTTCAATTTGGGATACTGTTGCCAGTCCAACAGTAAAAACTTCTCAATTCACTGAAAGACATTTTCTAGCAAAGTAATCATGTCAAAACACTACTACAAATGTACAGCAAAGGCAAATGGGACACCTTGCATGGAAGATGAACACTGCTCTATATTTGGGGCTCCAATAATTACATACCTGCCAACATTTCAAGATGAAATATCTTACTCGTGGATTGCAAAAATCTTATTTTATATGCAAACTGAAGTTAAAAATCTTACTTTCGGTCAAATCTGCAGAAAATACACATGAAAGGTATATCTACATATTTTTTAAAAATCTGATTTCTCTGACAGAAAATCTGATTTTGCTATTTTTAATGTAAAAAATCTTACTGAATCTGATAAAATCTTACTAGTTGGCAAGTATGTAATTACAGTGTACTGCTGTTATAACAAAGTCCATGGGACTGGCAGTTTTCTTTCGTTTTAGCAAAATTTCATTATACCTATTAATAAACAATAAAATAAATGGAGCAGATGTTGCACCCTGAATTTTTACCTTGTAACCAGAATTTTGTGATAAATGTATTCATTGAATGGGAAAGCACTGTATTTCTTTCATAATTATTCTACGTCCTTCTCTCACTCTTCACTGGACCGTATAATAAATTTGTGAGCTTACGAATCGGTTGTAGCGCAGCTTCCCTGTAATGCCTACAGAGTCCAGGACTCGAGTCACGATGCCCGGCTTGTCATCTGGAAGGATTGCTGAGCTCTTGGTGAGGGCCTGAAGGAATAGAGAAAGAATCATTGGAACACATATCTTATAAGTTTGCAGGTTCTCATCAAAGTATGTCATCATGTACTTTTCTAGAATCCAACCTGATGATACAGGTAAATGTTACAAGCTCGCAGCACAACGAAACAAACTTCTTTCCAAGCTGGATTAGTAAGAAACCACTGCGTTTCCTGTCATTCATTGGCTCAACATGGTTGGTTTGTTGTTACTACTTCCTGAAATGTAGCCGGTCATGTTCCATCAATCACATTTTTTTAATCACATTTCACTCACAATACTCACAATACAATTCTCACCATCTTTCATTATCGCTGTCCCCTTCTTCTTTGTTTTTCTTTCTTAGCATCACCTGCGTACATGTCCGTGTATGTTTTGTTGTGTAACTGTTTTTGTTGTGTAAAACTAGTTTGTCTTGTTGTAGTTAAGTAAACCGACAGCTGGTTGAAACTGTTTATTCATTTTTCTGTGTATGAGGCTCCAATATCAAGCTCAGCTTACTGGGGATCCTCCTGTATGGTACCTTGACTTTTTGTTTACTATCATTATGTCTTCGCTCTTTGTCACTAAGATCTGATTACCTGTCATGTGCAAAATCAGCCATGAATTATTATGAATCATATGTTTATTTCTGAAAGTGATCAGTGTTGATTATATTGTGCCATACAGAAACAATAAAATGAAATGAAATGAAATACCAAATGTTTGCTAAATAGACATTTGAATGATCATTTTTACATGTGGGCTTTGATTCTTTTAAGGTAGGGTGAGGGAGGAGATGACCAAAGTATTACTGCTTGGCGAATTACAGCTCGCTAAGTGTTAGTGCATGGAAAGATAGAGACTTGGAACAACAGAAAAGAAGGCTACAGATTGTAAGCCAATTGGTCTATCAAACTCACTTGCAAGGGGCCAGAGGTTGCAAAGAGTCTACAGCATGAATGTGAGAGGCATTTCTTTATCGGCAGGCACGGTACTCGACAGCTGGGCACAGATAATGGTGCTCCGCCGACAGCTGTCCATACTGAGTAGCTGGTGTGATGCACAGTCGACACATCCAGGTAGTGGTGCTGGAGTGAAAAAGATGAAAGTTTCACTATACCTTCAGTGAAAAAGAGCAAGTTACTAATCTACTGTAGGCCTACACGCACACTATTGATATAGAAGCCAATTTATTTCACATTTGATGTTTCACCTAATACAAGCATTGTTTAATGCTGGACATCGTTGTTTATTTGTGATCACACAACACATTGTCATAGATGAGATCAAACATACACATCTGACATGTAGACGTACAATTGACTACCAGGTGAGGTACCAGGTAATCACTCTTCAAGAGAACATGTGATACATAATGCCGTCACAGCAAGAGGAAGAAGTACAAACTGTATTTGCTTGTGATTTCTCTCCTAAACCTAGCTTAGGGAAGGAGACCATCCACTAATATGTGAAGCGGCAGATCCAGGATTTCCAGAAAGGGGAGGCGCCTTTACAAAATTAAAGGGGGGGGGGGGGGGGAGCCGGGCGCATGCAGCCCCGTTTTTCTTTTCTTTTGCTTTCACAAAAAATAAAGTCAGCAGAAAGAGGGCCAGGGATAAGTGCCCGTTGCCCCCCCCCCCCCCCCCCCCGATCTACCACTGATGTGTGACAATATGAACACTGAAATGTTACACAGGAGGTAACATTTTTGTGAGTTATAACACTTGTACAGTAGAGTAAGACTAACACTAACAGTCATAGAAATTTTGCCAACATGCATATGACATTGGAAGCTGAAGACCCGGCCCAGCCCAGTCAGAATAAAGAGATGCCAGTTTCACTGAACTCAATATCTTCTGCAATTTCTGGCTTGTTTAGGCCTACTCATACAAAAAAAAATTTAAAAAAAGGTTCTTGCAGATGTTATTTGCTCTAGAAATCAAGTTCTCTGTCTAAATTTTCATTAGGTAAGTACAAAGCGACTTACTAGTTTTTGTTCGCTTTGAAAAGGCTGCCTCTTCTGTCTGACCGGCATTCGGCCACTGGTAGAGTAGCAAGCAGTGATAACGCAAGCAGCTGCGGGAGCTCCCTCGTTCACTGTGGCATGATGTAACCTGCTCAGACCGGCTGATGCTGCTCGGGAACGGGCCAAGATATTCATCATTTTCCAGCTTCCCTCGACCAGACGTCTGAAGTTGCGATTGGGTCTGTCAAGAAGGAGGCTTATTGCCGCCCGTTCTGTGTCGAAGATTTATAAGAAATAATTTGTGTGATCCTCCAAGAACACTCTTGTACAAGTGGGCCGGGTTTTACACAATAACGCCGGTTGTCTACCAACGTATGCTGCGTGGGGGTACCGTAGAGGACCGACCGGTGCAGCAGCGGTATCGTATGGTACCGTACCGTGACCGTACCTACATACATAACAGCACGTGAAAAGCTGCATAGAGCATGCATGCAGTGGAGCGCAATTCCCTTCGTCCGCTCCGATCCTCTTTTCGTTTCTTACGCAAGAACCCTCTATTAGTCTTTGTACCAGGATTTCAGAGAAATATCACAGTCAGGCAGCCACTCAACAGTGTGAGGTACCGGCCGGTGCTCGCGTACGTTCACGAGTGCTCTGTGTTATTGCGGGGGCTCTTTCAAAATGCCTCTATCAAGGCTGAAGTCACATGCACTTGACTTTTCTTTATAATTCAGTCTTTATTTATTGAAATAATCGTGTGACAACAATCAAGAAAACAATTCATATAGCATCAAACATAGAATATGATTAAACAAAGAGCGGCGTGATGGCGATTACAGGAGATAACCATAACCATTCACAAGAAAATTACAACTCAAATCCCTATTTGCGCGAGGCAGTTTACCTTGGCGTGTTTTTTTTTTTGTTTTTTTTTTTTTGTTTGTTTTTTTTTTTTGGGGGGGGGGGGGTTGGTTTTTTGGGTTTTGGGGTTTTTGTTTTGTTTTGTTTTATTGTAATCCTATACTCTGTTTCTTTATTCACCTTCAGGTAAGCTTTAAAGGCTTGGTAGGTGGGAGAGCCATTTTGAAATTTATAAATACAAATAAAATATTTCAGTAAAAAAAAAAAAATATACAGTGTCAGTCACGAGTTTGCCATCTTGATAACCAAACATTTGTTCAAGGTGTGTAAATTTTATATTTCTATGCGTTTTTGTTTTTTTATTTACAGATTTTATCGCTTCGTTCCAAAGAGGTTGAACCTGTATGCATTCCATAAACAAATGTACAAAATTAATGTTTCTTGTTCGCTTTCGCGCAAAAGGAGCAATTGGGGGAGTCTTTTCTTTAATCTTATGTAAAAACACGTTAAGGGCAATAATATTGCTCTATGAAAAAAAAAATTGAAATAAATAGAATGAGAGAGTATTGTTAGAACTTTTCCAAATTTTCAAATGAATTTCTTTCTAATTTAAAGGTACGTCGTTATTGAGAGCATTTATGATAAAGAGCTGTCGGAAATACATTCCTCCGACAGAATATTATAAACATATTTAGGAACCTTGGAAGTTTGCATAAGATTGGATATAATCCTATCAAAGATATGCTGGTTGAACTCAAAGCAAACAAGCCAATGTTCTGGTATATTCTTAATCCAAAAAATATATATATATATATTTAATCCTGTCATATAAATTAGCACCATAGTCGAGAACAAGGTCTTCAAATAATTTACTGTCTGGAATAGGAGGTCGAGGAGGATCAAGTACATCACTAATAAAAAAAAAAAAAGGCAATCCTTTATCCAACCAGTCTTCATATAAAATATACTGTTTTGATTTGGATCTAATATTTCTGTTAAACCAGATGCATTGAAATGAGCCAGTTTCTGAATATTTGACACCAAATTCTGTGACTGTCCTCTCTCTGAATACTACCACGTTCTTTAAGAATCAGATAGCTGCATGCGTTTAAGGAATGTAGCGATTGAGTGAAAGCAGCAACACTATAGTAGAACATAATATCAGTGAAAGTTTTAAGAAAATCGGACAATCGATGCAAAAGTTACGAATTTTTAAAGTTTTGGTGTTGGAACCGCTGGATGAGGGGTAGTCATTCACTCTGTGAATATCTGGGGGTTTTTCTGATTTTTTTTTTTTTATTGATAGGCAAACAATCCAAAAAATTCACCAAAAGTGTGTACCAGATTTCTGAATTTCAGATCTGAAAAAGCAAAATCTCCCTCGTGTGGGAGTGGCCACAGTCACTCCCCCTCCCCCCCCCCCCCAGCACACACATTCCACTCATGTTCTAGTTTATATTTTACAATTCGTACTCTTTTTGTAGAAACAAAGCTCGAATATCTAACTGACAGTGTGCACCATATCTCTGAATTTCAGGCCTGAAAATGCGAAATCTCCCTTGTGTGGAAGGAGGCCTATCCCCTTCCCACACCCTTTCACAACGCATTTTCTTCAATACAAGTGTTTCTTACTTTTTTGATGGAAGCAAAACTAGAATATTTCACAAAAATCCCTGATGTTAGAGGGAGTAACCTCCCTTGGGGACTCTCTATAGTGGAGTCGATCCTGAGAGCAGGTGGTATAGTTGTCCCCCTCCCCCATGATTTCCGAGATGTTGCTTTTTTTGATGAAAATTGTCCACATATTTCACTCAATGCTTGCACCAAATAGCTGAATTTCAATTCTGAAAATGCAAAATATCTCTCGTGTGGGAGATGGGAGGGGGATATCTCCTCCCACACACTCACTTCAGTTAAATAAACAAGCAACAGTTCCGTCGGGTGCGAGGGGATATTTTCTTTTTAACCCTTTTCCCGCTTGGTTTCGCTTTGAAAACTTTAGTACACCTTGGGGATAGACAGCTTCCCGAATTCCATCAAAAATATGTTTACGAGATATTTTCATTTGATTTTTTATAATGCAAAAGCTCCCTCGTACGGAGGGGCGTCTATCTATGCTCAGCATTAAAGTATACACCGTCTCAGATATCCATTCATCGCAGCCGCATTAACTACCTCACGCATTTGATAAATGCAGTCGCACCGTTCTTCAACTCGCTTATAACTCAATCTGTCTCTCTTTTTCTCTATTATACCCCTTTTGCCTATCTGTTTTTTTTTCTTTTTTACCCTCCCCCTCTTTTATTTCAATGGCAAAATCACACACACACATACACACACACACACACACACACATTAGCTTGTGTATATCATGTATATGTATATATATACATCCGTATAGAAATATTCTTAGCTAGATAGTTAGCAAGCTAGTTCTGTAATTGTTTGTTTGGTTTTGTTGTTGTTGTTGTTGTTTTTTTTTTTTTTTTTTTGGGGGGGGGGGGGTTGCTTGCTTTTGGGGGGCGGGGGGAGGGAGCGGTTGTGGTAGAGGGCTAAAAAGAGCTCGAATGCTGGGGAAGGGGCTGGTAAAAGACTTAGATTTTTTTCTGTACGTGGTCTGTGGATAACTGGAAGTGAAAAAACTCTACCATGTCAACTATCAACAGTTCTCCGTCTTCCTCAAAAAACTCCTCCCAGTGATAAATCTGGTGTAGCTGTCCTATCAGATCAGCCTCACTGACTGACCTGATGGCTTAATGGAAATAGTCATCAACTATCTCATCCCAACTCCTCCATAAACACTGTTTTTTTAGTGTTTTCTGTATGGGGTCTGTGGCAAACTGGAAGTGAAAAAACTCTACCATGTCAACTACCTACAGTTCTCTGTTTTCCTCAAAAAAACTCCTCCCAGTGATAAATCTGCTGTAGCTGTCCTATCAGATCAGCCTCACACTGACTGACCTGATGGCGTCATCGAAGTAGTCATCAACTATCTCATCCCAACTCCTCCTTAAGCACTCTGTATGGTCTCCCTGTCCCGGCCCGTCGTGTTGACAACCGTAGCAGCGAGAACGTACTATCCCGTTTGTCTTTCTCGCTACTACCGATCCAACTACAACCATCACTGACGATGAAAGACTCACAGTGTCCTCCTCCTCCTTCCCAGTTTTGTTCCGGTTTCCGTCCTCCTCCTCCTCCTCCTCCTCCTAAAATAAAACGAAAAATAAAGTTGACTTCACTTTTCTCTGCTTTGATTAAAAAAAAAAAAAAAAAAAAAAAAAAAAAAAAAACTTGTCCGCTTCGGCCACAATGAGCATTCTCCGACCTTATCACTTTCATCAACTCTTTCCAGTTTTCTAACGTGAGGTTAATGCCTCTTTTTCTAGTAAACATTTTTGATCCACTATCCTTTTTCTGATAATATTTCCTGATATCCACGTAGGATTTCTCATAAAATGCTTTGACTACTACAAAACAAGATCGCCTGATTTCAAACGCGGCTTTTACATCGCCCTCCTCGAATTTGTTCGGCTTTTCTAAAGTTTGGTTGTTGTTTTTTTCACTGTAGTTGCCGGTTGCATCTCGCTTACATTTTCACACGACGAATCCTATAAAACAAAATTTAAAAAGAGATCAACAAATACTACGTACGTGTTAACCTACTACGTTATCATGTGCCACTACCATCAACCTCATCATTGATCATCATTATCACTCAAAGTCAACACCATAATTCACCTTTCACAAAACAGACATCATCACAAATATTGCACGCCAACACTCGGTCACAACGACATGATATCCACAATACAAACAGCACGATACCAAAATTGCGTCTTGCTTCTTACCTGAAAAGCATTGTTGATCAAGTTTTCTGCCAACTGATGTGGAGATAGTGCACGATTGTCTCTTGCGACGCTGCTACAGCCGCGTCTAATGAAGTTGAAGAAGAAGTCATGTTTGATTCGCCGGTGACGAAGTAGGAATGTCTTGCATCTCACTTGAAAAGCATTGTTCATCAAGTTTTTCTGCCAACTGATGTGGGGATAGTACATGATATTCTCACGAGATGCTGCTACAGCTCCGTATGACGAAGTTGAAGAAGCCATGTTTGATTCGCCGATGACGAAGTAGGAATGTCTTGCATCTTGAATACCTGAAAAGCATTGTTCATCAAGTTTTCTGCCAACTGATGTAGAGATAGTGCACGATTTTCTTGTTGCGCTGCTACAGCATGCGTATGATGAAGTTGAAGAAGAAGCCATATTATGTTAGTATATAGGAATGTAGACTGTCGATTGTAAAACCTCAACAGCAAATGCATATACCGTGCCGTGCTGACGATGCTCGGGTCAAAGTATTATCTCCTCGCGAGGTTGTCACGTACCTGGTAATATGCGTCTTCACAGCCATGCAGTCACAATGTGATGCTGACGTACAATCTCTTTAAGCTTACCCGAAACATAGCTGTCAAGCAAGTTGAGTTTGGTAGCATTGTTCAATGGTTTGGCATGTACCATCGAGTCGAATGAGTTTTTCCACAGTGGAAAGCTGAGTGAGTCCCCGGCAATGTCAGCTTTTGAACTGTCTAAACTGGATAATAAAACTATGACGAATTTCGAAAAGTACGAGGTTCGAGCTTGGTGATCCTATCACGCTGGTGTTCGAGGAGTATACTGACCATCTTGTTGTTGTTGTTTTAGGTTTAATGGCAATCAGTCATAATTTTGACTATTTTTGCCAGACTATATAATATATATATTTCCCTATAGATTGATTAATTATCAATATTTCTTAACAAATTCAAATTCTTTCATAATATATTTGTTTTATTTCCAACCATATTTTTATTTTAATTATAAAAATTTTATTGTTATCCTCGCTCAGTCAAGACGGCCACGTTGCCACCCTCGGTTCTGTCTTACCAACCCGGCGAAGTGCGTTTCGCAGGCTTCTCAGGCGTGCGCCCTAGGTAACTCGAGAAAGATGGTGGCGACCGTCATGCCTGAGCGTGTGGAGAGCAATATTCCGATATAATCCAAATCCAAATATATTCATTTTATTTATCTTTTTTTTTTTTTTAAGTAAATATGTAGCGAACATTTGTGGGCAGAATCAAGGGTGCAAATGATGAAGATAGGTGCACTGGTGGTAGGCCTATACCTTCAACATATTTTAATGTATATAATAAAACATCTACACTAATCTTCCAAATACTGATACAGTAATACTTAACATACTGCGGCATATAATATAATATGCACGTGTGTATATGCCTATATACACATACGTACCTACTCATGTATACATCTGAGATCATACAAATACACATTCACATAATATCAATAATTCACTGTTTTACAAATTTTACAAAATAAATTTTCTACTTTACACTTCATTATAAAAATACTACATTATAATCTTTAAGGTTCGTCAAACTTATCCTTGACTCAAACGATTTGTCCTGTACACAAATGTGATTATGGAATTTTGAATATTTCGAGTTTGAGACGCTAAAAGTTTAATGATATCAGAGTCACGATTTGTGTTGGTTTCTGCCATTAACATGGCTCTTTCTATTGTATATTTCGGGCATTCTATTAGAAAATGTTTAACTGTTTCAGGAGTGGGGCAATAGGGGCAGTTTCCTGTGGGGTGTTTTGCTATTTTTGCTAAATCATAGTTAAGGCCGAGACAGCCCATTCTCAACCTGTGTATAATCATTTCATGTTGTCTGGAAAGATGACATGTGAACGGCTGAAAATTTACAGATGATTGGATGGTTTTTAGAAAGGAGGTTGAGTTGTTCCACTTGCTTTGCCATTCTGTTTTATACTTAGTTACGAGGACTGACTTTATCTCTGAAAAACTAAGGTCATTGTAGATTTCGATAGGTTTCGTCAAGGCTTCTTTAGCTCGGGAATCAGCGGCTTCATTGCCGTGAATTCCACAGTGTGACGGAATCCATTCGAATGAGATATCCGTGCCTTTATATTCTAGATGAGTGACAATTGTCCTGATTTCAGTGATGAAGTTGTCGTCGTACGGTTGTGATTTGATGGCTTTAAGTGAGCTCAGCGAATCGCTGAATATGACAGCTCCTGTGTGGAGGTCTAATTGCTCAAGCCAGTTTAGGGCGAGGATGATTGCAGATAGTTCTGCTCGATATGATGATGTGTGATCACGTAATCTTTTGCATTGGGAATAACGAAGTGATGGCACGTAAAAGGCGGCAGCTGAATTGCCTTCATTTGGCAATTTGGATCCATCAGTAAATATGTGAAGTTGATGTTTCCATTTGGAATTGATCAGTTCTAGGCTCCATTGTTTTTGAATTAAGGGGTTGTCGTCTTTATTGAGCCACTCAGTTAGCTCTAAGGAGATTTTGATTTCGCTTAAGTGCCAGAAGGGAATTTCTGGGGGAGTGAGAGGTTCGAGTTTTGTTGTGATATTTGCGCTTTGAATTCTAAGTCCGAAAGGTTTACGTGATTTTTCCTCTTTCATATACTCGTATTGCCAGCAGTTTTTTGTGCTTTGTGATACCGGATGGTTTGCGATTCTCGTCAAAGACGCATGGTATTTTGTAGTCAGCATCTTTCTTCTGATGCATAAGGGGAGTTCTCCCATTTCTACTTGAAGGGATTCTAGAGATGTGGCGGGAGCTGCACCAGCACATACTCGAAGAGCCTGATATTGGATGGAATCCAGTGGTTTTTTTGAGCTTTCTGAGGCGGACTCATAAGCTTCACATCCATAGTCGAGAAGAGACCTGATCAGTGCTCTGTACACCATAAGAAGGGTTTTAGAAAAGTTACCCCATGTGGTACCCGCCAGACTCTTTAAAATATTTATTTTGGGTTTACAACGATCAACAACATCATTTATGTGTGTATTCCATGTTAATTTTTGATCAAAAGTGAGACCTAAAAATTTCTGACTTTGTTGATATTTCACTACATTATCATTTATTTTTATCTCCGGTTTTTCAAGTTTAATAGAGTTTGTGAAAATTACTGGGGTTGTCTTTCTGTCGGATAATCTGAAGCCCCATTCGTTGAACCAGGAGTTCAATTTTCCAAGATATTCATTGATTTTTTTGCCAATGAACTTTACATTTTTCCCTGATTTCCAGAGTACGCAGTCATCAGCGTACATTGACATATTTACAGCGGGATCAGTGGGTATATCATACATCATGAGGTTGAAAAGAAGGGGACTGAGTATACTTCCTTGTGGAAGGCCATTACTGATGGTTTGGGGACTAGAATTTGTGTTTTGGATCCGCACTTGAATTGATCGATTCGTCAGGAAGTTATGTAAAAAGCGAACCACGTTCCCTTTTAATCCTATACGTCTTAGTTTGAATATAAGTCCATCAATCCAAAGAGAATCAAATGCTTTTTCGATGTCGAGGAATACAGCTAATGTATGCTCCTTATTTCCTAGACTTTTTTGAATGCTATTTTCCAAGTTGACTATGTTGTCTGTAGTACTACGTCCCTTCCTGAAGCCACTTTGGAGTGCTGGAATTAGATTGTGTTTGTCTGAGTACCACTGGAGACGAGATTTTATCATACGTTCCATGATTTTAATAAAGCAGGAAGTTAAGGCGATTGGACGATACGAGGAGACATTTTGGGGGTCTTTGTTTTGTTTTGCTATCGGGGTGAGTATAGAGTGCTTGCAGGCTTTGGGGACGTAGCCAGTATTCCAGATTTGGTTTATGAGTGAAAGCATGGTTGTTCGTGCTGAAGGGGGCAATTTGCTGTAGACAAGATAGTTGATTTGATCCTGTCCTGGGGCGGATGTTTTTCCACAATCCAGAGATTTCGACATTTCGTTCATGGAGAAATCTTCATTAAGTACTGAAGGGTATTTTTCTAGTTCGTCATGTCGGTTTCTCTCTAGAACGGTATCGTAGAGGGCGGTATTTGGTTTCTTTTTTCCGATATTTGCAAAAAATTGCGCGAAAACTTCAGCCTTCTCTTTATCTGTTATTACTTCAGTGTTATTTACAAATAACGCAGGTATATTCCTAGTAAATTTAAAAGAAACATTATTCATTGTTTTTATGGTTTTCCATATTTCACTGGTAGGGGTAAAGCGGTTCAGTTTGGCGCAGTAGTTTTCCCAGTACTGACGTTTGGCTTGTCTAATAACTTTTTGAGCTTGTGCCTTCTTTATTTTATAATCATTTAAGTATTGCTGTGACATATATTTTGCTGCTCTGTTTTTTGCTTTATTTCTTTCTCTCACTTTTTCAGAGCATTGCTTGTTCCACCAGGGAACAGCTGGACGGTCTTTTTTTTTCTTTTGAGGAACTGATTTTGAGATAATTTTTGTCAAATTTGTAATAAAATTCTCATAAAAAGTTTCCGTGTCCTCGTGCTGAATGTCAGCGGACAACAAGGTTTCAGATAATTCTGCAAAAGTATTCCAATCTGCGTTTTTAAAGTGATAACGACTTAATCGATCTTCTTGATTTACTTCAACACTGCAAGAGAAATTCTTAATTGTTATAGCCAATGGAAAATGGTCGCTACTGAAGCGATCGGTAAGGACAGACCAGTTGCTTTTATTTGCTATGTTTGGGCTTGCCATTGTAAGATCGAGGCAGGACAGTTTGCCGGAGTATGGATCTAGCCTCGTGCCTGTGCCGTCATTCAGCAGAACCAGGCGTTGGTCGTTGATAAATTCCTCAATGAGGTGACCATTGCGATTTGTTAGTTCGCTTCCCCACAGGGTGTTGTGACTGTTAAAGTCACCAAGAATTATGACATTTTTAGTATCATTTCGATTGCTTCTGATTGACTGCGAAAGTGCCTCAATTGTGTTTTGATCAATCTTTTGACAGGGGTTATAGAAATTGATTACAGTCAAACGGGAAGAATTTATATGGAGAGTTATTGTTTGGATTTCGAGTTCCGCATGAGTGGTTGGCGAGTTGAAAGGGATAGTGTTATGCACGTAGATGGCACACCCGCCTCGGGGGCCACTCTTCCTATTTCGTGGGAAGCATATATAGTTTGGTATTTGCATAATGTTTTCTTCCGAAAACCAAGTTTCTTGGATGCATATGATGTGAAAAGGGTTCTTTTCACGTGACTGTACAAATTTGTTTAGCTCATCTCCGTGGTTCTGGAGGCCTTGTGCATTCCACTGAAATATAGAAAGGAATGCCATAAGGACGTATATGTTATGTGCGAATACATGCATTGATACGGATGATATCAACTTTGGGGATGTTTAGTATTCGCTCTGCTGCTTCTGCTGTTGTGGCAATCAGTTCAGATATGGACATTTCTTGTCTGAGTGACTGTATCATGCAGATCAGGAATGCTAAAAGCGACTCGGTTGTGGCAGTCAAGACGAAATTTGGGCGGTTAGTCTCTCCGGCGTTATAGTTTCTTTTTGGATTTGGCGGATCTCTTCCCAACTCCCTGGGCGGATCAACTTTGCTAGTTTGGGTTGTTTCTGGAGTCGTCGCCATTCTTTCAATGTTTTGAGTTTGTTCTCTATGGCCTATTCTGTTCTTTATTGGGGGGTCTGCGCTTTTGTCTGCGGGAGCGGTCATGGTTTGTTGGGTTTCAGAGATTTTGGTTGGCTCTGCAGTGTTGTCTTTTCTTTCGTTGAAGACTTTTGTGGCCTGTGCATAACTTATTTTGTTTTCAACCCGGATGATTTGGATTTGCTTGGCCTTTTTTATTTCAGTGCACCCGTTGTATGCCGCGGAATGTTTCTCGTGGCATCTGATGCACTTGGGGTTTTCTTTCTGTGCCGGCAGTCTTGAAAGGAGTGTGGCCCTCCACAGCGGACACATCTTTGTTTCGAGCGACAGTTTGTTGCTACATGTCCAAGTGACTGGCAATTGTAACATCGAACGATGGGAGGGATGTATTGTTTGACCGTGAACTGTTCGTAACCAAGAAATATGGCGGCTGGGAGGTTGGGGGTCTTGAATGTTAATATGAGTGATTTTGTGGGAGTTTTTTCTGTTTTCCCTCTCCTCAGTATGCGCTCCACTTTAGAGACTTTCTGTTTACTCAAGGCATCTAATAAGTCAGTTTCAGTGAGGTCGGTGGATATACCACTGATGACACCTTTGCTAGTGTTTTCTTTTTCGAGCACTTTGACGGCTACACTGCCAATTTCGGTCATTTGTGAGAGAGATTGTAGCTGATGGAGGTTGGCACATTTGATAAGAATACCAGTTCTGGTTCTCTTTACGTATTCTACGGGGGTGCTTCCGGCATGTTTTTGGATGGCCTTTGCAACAACAAGAGGGTTTAAGGTGTGGAGATTTTTCCTTTCTACTGGGGTGAAGTGGATAGTGAGGTTTGGTGGAGTCCGTGGGGGTGGGTTTTCAGTTTCAGACATGTCACTGGCGGTGGTATAATAACCTGTTGGGGTTTCATTAAAGTTTACACTGCCTTGTCTGCGGCGTTTACCTCTACGTCTAAAGTGGTCTACTGTTTTGAAGTTGTCATCTTCCATATTTCCAGATGCATCCGCATCGGAATCAGGGTTGAATTCCGGCGCAGAAAGCGGAGGCAGCTTGAGCGCCATATGGCGGGAATTTTAAATGAACGGATTAGCGTGCTCTTTACGTAGGATGGGTTAGTGGTGGTCTGATATGAAGAAAGGAAAAAGCCCACGAATGTGCGCTTACCTTGGTTCTTTTCCTAGGGAAATCAACGTTTTCCTTGTATTCAGCTATCTATCCGGTTATATTTCAGTTGCCATCCGTGTTTTCAAAAGAATAAAGAGAGATTGGAGAAATTTTCAAGTTGGTAGCTATGGAAACTGGAGAAGCTAAGAGTAAGCGTCCTTGCGTCCATGCGTCCATGCGTCCATTCCTTTCATTGACTTTCTGGCTAGCTTTTAAAGCCAAAGTTAATGCAAAAGCCAACAGAGTTCCCACGCCAAGGCTACGAGCAGAAGTGGGGGGGGGGGGGAGCATATACAATTTAAAAGGGGCCTTTGTTGCGTGTTTGGGAAGTTAAGTTTATGACTACTAATGAAAAGACCCACGCAGCGTTTTGAAAGAAAAGCCGTACATCGGGCCAAAGTTTATCACTTGGCGCATCAACGGGCTTTTCAAAGGACCGCTCAATGTGCCGATGAACTGCGGCGCCGCCGCGGTTTCGGCGCACAATAGGGAGCTTTAGATTTTAGACGCGCGGACGTTCAAAGGGAAAAAAACATGGTCTGAGCGTGCGCAGTAGCGCACGTCAAGTTACTGCGCACGCTCAGACCATGTTTTTTTCTCTTTGAACGTCCGCGCGTCTAAAATCTAAAGCTCCCTATTGTAGTCTGCTAAGACGCCTAAAGACAGGGCCCAAGCGTCCAACTCTGATACATAATAGAGGCTGGAGAGACATACAAATTAACAATAGGGGGTCTAGGGGAAGTGCTGTAAGCTGCATATTGTAACAAAATTGGGTAAACTATCGTCACAATATTAAGCATCGAGTTGCAGGTAGAGTGTAAGATGCATGTACAGTGTACCCGCCTATGTACAAAAATGTAACCATGAGTTACATTACAGTACACAAGTTACATTCAGAATACATCTGAGCAATATATACACGAGAAACAGTGATGAAAGTGAGTGAGAACTCTTACGTCTCTTCACTGCATACTGCTGCAGTGACAAACATGCTTGAATTTTAATACATGTAGTATATTAATGTAGGCTGGGTCATGGCCAGGTGGGGTAGCGTCAAGATTTTTAACTTAAACTTGATAGATTCGTCATCCCAAAACTTATATAAACCCATTTCGAAACTGTAGATACTGTGTTTTCTACTAATACGCAATAATTCCTAATATTTAGGATTCATTTATAGATTAAAATCACATGAAAGTGGAATATACCCAAATAAAATATGCCAAAATGTTGAAACAATTTGTTTAGTCATGTGAATATCCGATCGAGAGTAGTATGTATAAATTCATTCATTCATTCATTCATTCATTCATTCATTCATTTATTTCATTCTCATTTTCATTTTCGCTTTTTTTCTTTCAACAAAACATAACACAAAGTAGATCAAAAATTCAGTCATAAGCATACGATACAAATAAATAGTGATGATCAGAAACGGATATAGGGCCTACTGATATTTTATCTTATTCTGTTGTCAGTATGTTCAATGGATAAGAAGATTCAACCCCGGGATTCACATTGAATGATAATTTGATAAGACAATCATTGATATTGTATCAACTAATCTGCAAAGTGCACATATAGCCCATGCAGACTAACATCTTAAAGAATGTTTCATTATAATAATTGTATGGCAAATTACGAGATGATATTTTCCTATCCCGTTTTATCACGGGCATCCTTCGGACCCCCCATTCGTGTATTGGAGTGGCCGAGGCAGGTGGACAGCCAATCATACCCCTCCGCCTTGCTGAGAAACCTGTCGTAAGGTACCGAGCCGGGCTGGCCAGACTCAATGCGACACTTGTCGTCTGAGGCTATAGTGAAAGGACCATAAACTTTTATAGTACTATTCAATATCACAAAGAAAAAAGTAGAAAGAAGTTATCTATGTGTAGCGGAAATTAATTTGGAAACAAAGATTTGGCGTAAAAACTCTTATTTGGGAATGACGAACGCCATATAAACAAACAAGACACAACAACGACGACCCAAAGAAATCTCTAAAAATACCAGTCTGATTATGATAGGTAGCAGTCCAAACATGCAGTGGATCTTCGACACAAAGAACATTGTACCCCAAGAAGGGACTGCTATCAATTTTTCTTCTACTAATGACTATATGCGGCGAAAAATACCCTAGCGCCATCTATAGGCAAAGAATGTTAACACTATAACTCAACGCAAATGACTTGTCAAAATGATTTTTTCCCTCCCTCCCACGCTCCTATTCATTCATTTAAACATAATATGTGTGAGAATTATTAGTTCTGCAGCATACTTTTATAAACCAACAAAGCCCTCATCAAGCCAAACTCAATTAATTCGCTTACACTCCTGTGCTTAGAATGCAGCCGAAAATTCTGTTGTGCCGTACATATATGGCGTCCTTAAGTTAACTTTTACAGGAATATATTCCAAAAAAAAAAAAAAAATAAGATTCTCAGTGGAGATGGTAGCCTTCCCGAGAGCTGGCTGGACATAATTGTAGTGATTAGTGCGTCACTAAATGTGTAGTTTAGGTAATGTGTGTGGCGCTCACGTAGAGATAATTTACGCACGGCATGTATAAATGTGACCCTGCATCACATAACCAACAAATTAAAAGTCTCCAGACATGTTTGTTTGTTTGTTTGTTTTTTAGTTAAGAGCATATTCTGAAAGAGCAGACTTTGTAAGCTTTAAAATGATGTATAACTCAAATTAAATGGACTCTCCGAACTTATCTAAATATGGGAAAGAAAGCAAACACTCAGTAAAAGTGTGAACTGAGAGAAGAGGCTTTGACGCACAGGGTCTATTCAAGCTCTTAATCTTTACCAAGCTGTGCCAGCTGTGCGACAAATGGGACAAAAAACAGGATGTAAACGACCGGAGAAACGACAATGTAGGGATTATCAGATTAAGCTGAAATTGAGCATGCTTTTTACGAACACGTCTAAGATCAATACCAACTTCCAAAGCAGTAGCATCATCTTATAGAGTTATAAGAGTTGAAAAAAGAAGAGTGTGAACAGGATTTTTAAGAAATGAAAAGGGGACTCTAAAGACACACCTAATCACACTATACTAAAAATAGTGTTCGAGATAAACTGCTAACAAACACTTTCCTGTTCGTTTTATGATCCAAAATTTTATCATAATGTAGAAGAAGACTTGCTCTTTTCAAGAAAGTATGAAAAAGTCAAGATTGGCTACGTTTAGTCATTTTAGCTAGGTTCAACCCTCACACAAAATCAGTGAGTGCGACTTTTTGTTCGTTTTGTGATGCACGATGACAAAAACGTCACTTCATAGTGATAAGACAAATCGATCGTGTACACTGCACATTTAGCATGTTAAAACGCAAACCTAACAGCTCTGTCGTATCTGAGCACCTTACAGTTTCTTAAAAATTATAACATTTACTCGATTTTTAAGACTTTCTGCGGGAAACTATAAAATGAATGGGGTTCCTTTCAATATTCTTACCCGTTTAACCAAAAATGCCAACCCGATTATCCTGTAAATAACACTCAC
Organism: Diadema setosum; assembly: GCF_964275005.1. Classification (NCBI taxonomy): domain Eukaryota; kingdom Metazoa; phylum Echinodermata; class Echinoidea; order Diadematoida; family Diadematidae; genus Diadema; species Diadema setosum. Next base: position 35,502,407 of record NC_092700.1, read on the forward strand.
TGGAACCGATTTGGGCATTTGTTGTACTTTTTTGTATGTTTTATTTGTTTGTTTGTTTGTTTGTTTGTTTTTTAGTCTGTAAGATAATTAAGCTGAGTGCTCGGTAGGGTAGGCGGTGAGCGATTATTTTAGGAGAAAAAAAAATATTACTACCAGTTTCATATAAAATATGCTGTTTTGATTTGGATCTAATATTTCTGTTAAACCAGATGCATTGAAATGAGCCGGTTTCTAAATATTTGACACCAAATTCTGTGACTGTCCTCTCTCTGAATATATACCACGTTCTTAAAGAAGCTAAACAATAGCTGCATGCGTTTAAGGAATTGTAGATTGAGTGAAAGCAGCAACACTAGTAGAACATAATATCAGTGAAAGTTTTAAGAAAATCGGACAATCGATGCAAAAGTTACGAATTTTTAAAGTTTTGGTGTTGGAACCGCTGGATGAGGGGTAGTCATTCACTCTAGCTGTGAATATCTGTTTTTTCTGATTTTTTTTTTTTTATTGATAGGCAAACAATCCAAAAAATTCACCAAAAGTGTGTACCAGATTTCTGAATTTCACATCTGAAAAAGCAAAATCTCCCTCGTGTGGGAGTGGCCACAGTCACTCCCCCTCCCCCCCCCCCCCCCCGCACACACATTCTCCCACTCATGCTCTAGTTTATATTTTACAGTTCTTACTCTTTTTGTAGAAACACAGCTCGAATATCTAACTGACAGTGTGCACCATATCTCTGAATTTCAGGCCTGAAAATGCAAAATCTCCCTTGTGTGGAAGGAGGCCTATCCCCTTTCCACACCCTTTCACAACGCATTGTCTTCAATACAAGTGTTTCTTACTTTTTTGATGGAAGCAAAACTAGAATATTTCACAAAAATCCCTCATGTTGGGGGGAGTAACCTCCCTGTACAGGGTACTCTCTAGGGGAGACGATCCTGCGAGCAGGTGGTATAGTTGTCCCCCCCCCCCCCATGATTTCCGAGATGTGAAATTTTCTTGCTTTTTTGATGAAAATTGTCCACATATTTCACCCAATGTGTGCACCAAATTGCTGAATTTCAATTCTGAAAATGCAAAATATCTCTCGTGTGGGAGATGGGAGGGGGATACCTCCTCCCACACCCACACTTCAATTAAAATAAACAAGTTCCGTCGGGTGCGAGGGGATATTTTCTTTCAATTAACCCTTTCCGAGCTTGGTTTCGCTTTGAAAACTTTAGTACACCTTGGGGATAGACAGCTTTCCGAATTCCATCAAAAATATGTTTACGAGGTATTTTCATTGGAATTCTTATAATGCAAAACCTCCCTCGTACGCAGGGGCGTCTATCTATGCTCAGTACTAAAGTAAACACTAAACAAAAAGTAAGTTCCCCCTAAAACAAACATCAATATTTTATGAATCGGGAACCTCTGAGGAAATCTGAATACAGGATCATGTAGCTGTACTTCTCGGCTACCTTTCATGTGAAATTCAGTGGATATCACTGGGTCACGCTTGAGTGAGCATGACATAAAGTCAAAATGGTCACTTTTTGAAGTTCACAAGCCCAATTTTGCAACTTTGATTTGGTGATATCGGAACGAATTTCAGTTTCCAGGATAAAAAGGCATGCAACGTATAATTTATGTGCTTCTTATCGTACCATGTGACTTGTGCACAAAATTTCACGGTTGAGTGAGCACGGGGCGAAAATTACCAAAATGGCCGATTTGACATGTTTCTAGTGGTAATTTCTATCAATTGAGATTGAATTCGTGTGTTGAACAGTTTTTTTGCACACAATTCACGTAATTTCACGGTTGAATGAGCACAAAGAAAAATGATTTAAATAGTGTAGTCAGAATTGCGATAATTTTGCGCACTGAAGTCAATTGTTTTAATGCTTTTTCTATTGTGTTTGATACCACTGTGCATACAGTGATCACTTGACATTTTAGTCAATTTTAGGGGGAACTTAGTTTTTGTTTAGTGTTTATATTCGTCTCAAATATCCATTCATCGCATCCGCATTAACTACCTCACGCATTTGATAAATGCAGTCGCACCGTTCTTCAGCTCGCTTATAACTCAATCTGTCTCTCTTTTTCTCTATTATACCCCTTTTGCCTATCTGTTTTTTTTTTTCATTTTTACCCTCCCCCTCTTTTATTTCAATGACAAAATCACACACACACACACACACACACACACACACACATTAGATTGTGTATATCATGTCTATGTATCTACTAAGTATGTATATATCTATATGTATATAAATATTTCTCTATCTCTCTCTCTCTCTATATATATATATATACATATTTACATATATATATATATATATAGATATATATATAGATATATATATATATATATATATATATATATATATATATATATATATACATATATTGATAAGGTAGTCCACGTGTTGGCAAGATAAAAAGATAAGCAACAAAGCTGCAACAAAGTTCATGCTGTATTCACCAACGGTCTATTTCTTCACACAAATTTTCGAGCGTCTCGCGCCGCCCTTTTTCAAGTGTTGATACTGAGAGAACAATAACAAAATTAAGCCATAACAATATATTGCAACAGTGTTACCAAGGATGCGCGCTTTAACGCATATAATTATATATATATATATATATATATATATATAGAGAGAGAGAGAGAGAGAGATAGATAGATATATATATATTATATATATGTAATGAAAGAAAGATATTATTCAGAGGGGTGAAGGCTCAGGTTTGAGTTTCTTCGGTTTGTCTCCCTCTATACAAATGAAAATTTGTTAAGATCGCAACTGCTGATCTGTAAAATTAACAAACATGTCGGAAAAAAAGGAACCAGTGGGACTCGTCTCAGATATATCTCAGTAGATGACAGGTTCGAGTCCCACTGGTTCCTTTTTTCTGACATGTTTGTTAATTTACAGATCAGCAGTTGCGATCTTAACAAATTTTCATTTGTAGAGGGAGACAAACTGAAGAAACTATATATACATATATATATATATATACATATATATATATATATATATATATATATATATATATATATATATATATATATATATATATTGTAGCGAACAACGGGGCCTTGGCACTTATGCAGACCGAGCCGACCGTCCGTTTGATCGAAATATACGATCACTCTATTGAAGAGGATAAAACCTTCAGTTTCCTACCACTTGTACGTCACCAATCTACACCTTGCACTTCACACCATCTGATTCAACGGCACATTCTCACTCTCATATCTAATTCACCCAACATACTGACAAGTGAATTTTCTCTCTCACTTCCGACGTCGTTTCTAGAGTACGTCGTCCTCCGACGTTCGCCCTAGAAATACGTCGTTTGTACTTTTCATTTCCAAAGTACTGTACTTCGTTCTCCGACGTCAGTTCTGGAAGTACGTCGGAAGTACTTGTTTCTTCCAAAGCACTGAACTTCGTTCTCCGACATCTGTTCTGGAAGTACGTCGGACGTACTTGTTCCTTCCAAAGTTCTGAACTTCGTTCTCCGACGTCCGTCCAGATACTCAGTTATCCCACGGTGCAGCAAAGCCCGCTCGAGAATGCTCGCAAAGGCTGCTGGACGAGTTGTCTTCTGCTGCAGAACCACCGGTTGCCATCCTAGTCTCACTAGCATTCATTCCAACCAGTACTTAGGTTATACTGAACACGAACGCATCACAATTTCAGAGGCGATGTACTGGAACACCAACTTGTTTATTTACAGGTATAGTGTGTACATACTCACGTTCACAACTCGTACCGAGTACAAGACAGAAAGACAATGCTATCCCGAGGATCAGTCTCTCTTCTTCACTGCCGAGCACTGAGAATATGAGCAGATTAGCGTGCAAATGTGATACAAGCATATCACTTCCTGATCGAAAGAATGAGGTAGCTATTAGTACCTGTGCTGAATTATTATAGGCATGGTTATTAATTTCTCCTAAAATTTCCTTTATTCTTACTTTATTTTACACAGAGTTAAGTTATCCCTTTAAACTCTTCACAGTTTGATTGAAATCATTTTAATCAAACATCAACACCATATTCAGTCCCATAATTGATCATGTTTACTAATTAATCGACGTTAATTGTCTAAAATGTGACATATGGCCAACCTGTATACACACGTATACACACACACAATGCTAAATGTGTGTGTCAAACCTCTGTAACACAACTTTGAATTTACTGTAGGAATTATCGCTGCACTTATCATCCATACTTTTTATCACTATCTGAATCTCCACAAAAACCACTAATTGACAAATAATCATCAATACAGAAGGCTGACTTAAAGGCTCTTTTAGAATGCAAAGCTCGTTACATGTATAAGTCAGCACAAAGTAACCACGACTACATTGTGTTACTGAATTTCTATGAACAAATTTCGCTCTGACTATGGTTTTGCATAAATTCCAAATGAACTGCACTACATACTACACAAAATAAATATCATTTTGCTACAATATATATATATATATATATATATATATATATATATATATATATATATATATATATATATTATGTAAATATAATTATGTACAAATATATCAAGGACATGCCAGGGCGCAAAACACACTGGTACACATTATCACTTTAGCAATCAATCATACTAAATCTAAATTGCACGAACGAGCAAGCGTGATGAACTCACCAAACAACATGAACAAATCCACAATCTCGTTTGTAAACACTATCCAATAAATCAACAAATTACAACGAGTTTGACATTTCCACGGAATCATCCATACCGTATTTAAAAGATACAGTACTTTTAAGCGCAAAATCCACTGAGCAGCATCTTGTTGTACACGTATTACATCCGTATAGAAATAATTCGTAGCTTCTGTAGTTGTTTTTGTTTGCTTGCTTTTTTAATGAGGGGGAGCGGTTCGTTTGTAAACACTATCCAATAAATCAACAATACAACGAGTTTGAAATTTCCACGGAATCATCCATACCGTTTAAAGAAAAAAAAATAATAATAATGATTTTAATCGCAAAATTCACTGAGCAGCATCTTGTTGTACACGTACATCCGCATAGAAATGTTCTTAGCTAGATAGTTAGCAAGCTAGTTCTGTAATTGTTTTTTTGTTTGCTTGCTTTTTTGGGGCGGGGGGAGGGAGCGGTTGTGGTAGAGGGCTGAAAAGAGCTCGAATGCTGGGGGAGGGGTCTGGTAAAAGGCTTTCTGTACGTGGTCTGTGGCTAACTGGAAGTGAAAAAACTCTACCATGTCAACTACCAACAGTTCTCTGTTTTCCTCAAAAAGCTCCTCCCAGTGATAAATCTGGTGTAGCTGTCCTATTAGATCAGCTTCACTGACTGACCTGATGGCTTAATGGAAGTAGTCATCAACTATCGCATCCCAACTCCTCCATAAACACTGTTTTTAGTGTGTTCTGTATGGGGTCTGTGGCAAACTGGAAGTGAAAAAACTCTACCATTTCAACTATCAACAGTTCTCCGTCTTCCTCAAAAAAACTCCTCCCAGTGATAAATCTGGTGTAGCTGTCCTATCAGATCAGCCTCACACTGACTGACCTGATGGCTTCATCGAAGTAGTCATCAACTACACGTATCTCATCCCAACTCCTCCATAAGCACTCTGTATGGTCTCCCTGTCCCGGCCCGTCGTGTTGACAACCGTAGCAGCGAGAACGTACTATCCCGTTTATCTTTCTCGCTACCGATCCAACTACAACCATCACTGACGCTGAAAGACTCACAGTGTCCTCCTCCTCCTCCTCCTTCCCAGTTTTGTTCCGGTTTCCGTCCTCCTCCTCCTCCTCCTCCTTCTCCTCCTTCTCCTCCTTCTCCTCCTTCTCCTCCTCCTCCTCCTCCTAAAATAAAACGAAAAATAAAGTTGGCTTCACTTTTCTCTGCAGCTTTGATTAAAAAACAAAAAACAAAAACAAAACAAAAACAAAAACAAAACAAACCTTGTCCGCTTCGGCCACATGAGCATTCTCCGACCTTATCACTTTCATCAACTCTTTCCAGTTTTCTAACGTGAGGTTAATGTCTCTTTTTCTAGTAAACATTTTTGATCCACTATCCTTTTTCTGATAATATTTCCTGATATCCACGTAGGATTTCTCATAAAATGTATTGACTACTACAAAACAAGATCGCCTGATTTCAAACGCGGCTTTTACATCACCCTTCTAGAATTTGTTCGGCTTTTCTAAAGTTTTTTTTTTTTTTTTCACTATAGTTGCCGGTTGCATCTCGCTCACATTTTCACACGACGAATCCTATAAAACAAAATTTAAAAAGAGATCAACAAAATACAATACTACGTACGTGTTAACCTACTACGTTATCACGTGCCACTACCATCAACCTCATCAGTGATCATCATTACCACTCAAAGCAACGCCATAATTCACCTTTCACAAAACAGACATCATCAAAAATATTGCACGCCTACACTCGGTCACATGCAACGACATGATATCCACAATACAAACAGCACGATACCAAAATTGCGTCTTGCTTCTTACCTGAAAAGCATTGTTGATCAAGTTTTCTGCCAACTGATGTGGAGATGCACGATTGTCTCTTGCGACGCTGCTACAGCCGCGTCTAATGAAGTTGAAGAAGAAGCCATGTTTGATTCGCCGGTGACGAAGTAGGAATGTCTTGCATCTCACTTGAAAAGCATCGTTCATCAAGTTTTTCTGCCAACTGATGTGGGGATATAAGTACACGATATTCTCACGAGATGCTGCTACAGCTCCGTATGACGAAGTTGAAGAAGCCATGTTTGATTCGCCGATGACGAAGTAGGAATGTCTTGCATCTTGAATACCTGAAAAGCATTGTTCATCAAGTTTTCTGCCAACTGATGTAGAGATAGTGCACGATTTTCTTGTTGCGCTGCTACAGCATGCGTATGATGAAGTTGAAGAAGAAGCCATATTATGTTAGTATATAGGAATGTAGACTGTCTATTGTAAAACCTCAACAGCAAATGCATATACCGTGCCGTGCTGACGATGCTCGGGTCAAAGTATTAGCTCCTCGCGAGGTTGTCACGTACCTGGTAATATGCGTCTTCACAGCTATGCAGTCACAATGTGATGCTGACGTACAATCTCTTTAAGCTTACCCGAAACATAGCTGTCAAGCAAGTTGAGTTTGGTAGCATTGTTCAATGGTTTGGCATGTACCATCGAGTCGAATGAGTTTTTCCACAGTGGATAGCTGAGTGAGTCCCCGGCAGTGTCAGCTTTTGAACTGTCTAAACTGGATAATAAAACTATGACGAATTTCGAAAAGTACGAGGTTCGAGCTTGGTGATTCTATCACGCTGGTGTTCGAGGAGTATACTGACCATCTTGACTTTCTGGCTAGCTTTTAAAGCCAAAGTTAATGCAAAAGCCAACAGAGTTCCCACGCCAAGGCTACCAGCAGAAGTGGGGGGGGGGGGGGGGAGCCTACACAATTTAAAAGGGGCCTTTGTTGCGTGTTTGGGAAGTTAAGTTTATGACTACTAATGAAAAGACCCACGCGGCGTTTTGAAAGAAAAGCCGTACATCGGGCCAAAGTGTATCACTTGGCGCATCAACGGGCTTTTCAAAGGACCGCTCAATGTGCCGATGAACTGCGGCGCCGCCGCGGTTTCGGCGCACAATGTAGTCTGCCAAGGCGCCTAAAGACAGGGCCCAAGCGTCCAACTCTGATACATAATAGAGGCTGGAGAGACATACAAATTAACAATAGGGGGTCTAGGGGCAGTGCTGTAAGCTGCATCAAACTTGGGTAAACTATCGTCACAGCATCGAGTTGCAGGTAGAGTGTAAGATGCATGTATAGTGAGTTAGTGTACCCGCCTATGTACAAAAATGTCACAATGAGTTATATCACAGTACACAAGTTACATTCAGAATACATCTGAGCAATATATACACGAGAAACAGTGATGAAAGTGAGTGAGAACTATTACGTCTCTTCACTGCATACTGCTGCAGTGACAAACATGCTTAAATTTTAATACATGTACATTAGTATATTAAAGTAGGCTGGGTCTGGCCAGGTGGGGTAGCGTCAAAATTTTTAACTTAAACTTGATAGGTTCGTCATCCCAAAACTTATATAAACCCATTTCGAAACGGTAGATACTGTGTTTTCTACTAATACGCAATAATTCCTAATATTTAGGATTCATTTATAGATTAAAATCACATGAAAATGGAATATGCCCAAATAGAATATGCCAAAATGTTGAAACAATTTGTTTAGTCATGTGAATATCCGATCGAGAGTAGTATGTATAAATTCATTCATTCATTCATTCATTTATTTCATTCTCATTTTCATTTTCACTTTTTTCTTTCAACAAAACATAACACAAAGTAGATCAAAAATTCAATCATAAGCATATATATATTGCAAAGTATGATACAAATAAATAGTTATCATTAGAAACGGATATAGGGCCTACTGATATTTTATCTTATTCAGTTGTCAGTATGTTCAATGGATAAGAAGATTCAACCCCGGGATTCACATTGAATGATAATTTGATAAGACAAGCATTGATATTGTACCAACTAATCTGCAAAGTGCACATATAGCCCATGCAGACTAACATCTTAAAGAATGTTTCATTATAATAATTGTATGGCAAATTACGAGATGATATTTTCCTATCCTGTTTTATCACGGGCATCCTTCGGACCCCCCATTCGTGTATTGGAGTGGCCGAGGCAGGTGGACAACCAATCATACCCCTCCGCCTTGCTGAGAAACCTGCCGTAAGGTACCGAGCCGGACTGGCAAGACTCAACGCGACACTTGTCGTCTGAGGCTAGTGAAAGGACCATAAACTTTTATAGTACAATTCATTATCATAAAGAAAAAAGTAGAAAGAAGTTATCTATGTGTAGCGGAAATTAATTTGGAAACAAAGATTTGGCGTAAAAACTCTTATTTGGGAATGACGAACGCCATATAAACAAACAAGACACAACAACGACGACCCAAAGAAATCTCTAAAAACACCAGTCTGATTATGATAGGTAGCAATCCAAACATGCAGTGGATCTTCGACACAAAGAACATTGCACCCCAAGAAATGACTGCTATCAATTTTTCTTCTACTAATGACTATATGAGGCGAAAAATACCCTAGCGTCATCTATAGGCAAAGAATGTTAACACTATACACTCAACGCAAATGACTTGTCAAAATGATATTTTTCCCTCCCTCCCACGCTCCTATTCATTCATTTAAACATAATATGTGTGAGAATTATTAGTTCTGCAGCATACTTTTATAAACCAACAAAGCCCTCATCAAGCCAAACTCAATTAATTCGCTTACACTCCTGTGCTTAGAATGCAGCCGAAAATTCTGTTGTGCCGTACATATATGGCGTCCGTAAGTTAACTTTTACAGGAATATATTCAAAAAAAAAAAAAAAATTAGATTCTCAGTGGAGATGGTAGCCTTCCCGAGAGCTGGCTGGACATAATTGTAGTGATTAGTGCGTCACTAAAATTACAATGTGTAGTTTAGGTAATGTGTGTGGCGCTCATGTAGAGATAATTTACGCACGGCATGTATAAATGTGACCCTGCATCACATAACCAACAAAAAGTCTCCAGACATGTTTGTTTGTTTGTTTGTTTTTTTTTTTTTAGTTAAGAGCATATTCTGAAAGAGCAGACTTTGTAAGCTTTAAAATGATGTATAACTCAAATTAAATGGATTCTCCGAACCTATCTAAATATGGGAAAGAAAGCAAACACTCAGTAAAAGTGTGAACTGAGAGAAGAGGCTTTGAAGCACAGGGTCTATTCAAGCTCTTAATCTTTACCAAGCTGTGCCAGCTGTGCGACAAATGGGACAAAAAACAGGATGTAAACGACCGGAGTAACGACAATGTAGGATTATCAGATTAAGCTGAAATTGAGCATGCTTTTTACGAACACGTCTAAGATCAATACCAACTTCCAAAGCAGTAGCATCATCTTATAGAGTTATAAGAGTTGAAAAAAGTAGAGTGTGAACAGGATTTTTAAGAAATGAAAAGGGGACTCTAAAGACACACCTAATCACACTATACTAAAAATAGTGTTCGAGATAAACTGCTAACAAACACTTTCCTGTTCGTTTTATGATCCAAAATTTTATCATAATGTAGAAGAAGACTTGCTCTTTTCAAGAAAGTATGAAAAAGTCAAGATTGGCTACGTTTAGTCATTTTAGCTAGGTTCAACCCTCACACAAAATCAGTGAGTGCGACTTTTTGTTCGTTTTGTGATGCACGATGACAAAAACGTCACTTCATAGTGATAAGACAAATCGATCGTGTACACTGCACATTTAGCATGTTAAAACGCAAACCTAACAGCTCTGTCGTATCTGAGCACCTTACAGTTTCTTAAAAATTATAACATTTACTCGATTTTTAAGACTTTCTGCGGGAAACTATAAAATGAATGGGGTTCCTTTCAATATTCTTACCCGTTTAACCAAAAATGCCAACCCGATTATCCTGTAAATAACACTCACTGGAACCGATTTGGGCATTTGTTGTACTTTTTTGTATGTTTTATTTGTTTGTTTGTTTGTTTGTTTGTTTGTTTGTTTTTTAGTCTGTAAGATAATTAAGCTGAGTGCTCGGTAGGGTAGGCGGTGAGCGATTATTTTAGGAGAAAAAAAAATATTACTACCAGTTTCATATAAAATATGCTGTTTTGATTTGGATCTAATATTTCTGTTAAACCAGATGCATTGAAATGAGCCGGTTTCTAAATATTTGACACCAAATTCTGTGACTGTCCTCTCTCTGAATATATACCACGTTCTTAAAGAAGCTAAACAATAGCTGCATGCGTTTAAGGAATTGTAGATTGAGTGAAAGCAGCAACACTAGTAGAACATAATATCAGTGAAAGTTTTAAGAAAATCGGACAATCGATGCAAAAGTTACGAATTTTTAAAGTTTTGGTGTTGGAACCGCTGGATGAGGGGTAGTCATTCACTCTAGCTGTGAATATCTGTTTTTTCTGATTTTTTTTTTTTTATTGATAGGCAAACAATCCAAAAAATTCACCAAAAGTGTGTACCAGATTTCTGAATTTCACATCTGAAAAAGCAAAATCTCCCTCGTGTGGGAGTGGCCACAGTCACTCCCCCTCCCCCCCCCCCCCGCACACACATTCTCCCACTCATGCTCTAGTTTATATTTTACAGTTCTTACTCTTTTTGTAGAAACACAGCTCGAATATCTAACTGACAGTGTGCACCATATCTCTGAATTTCAGGCCTGAAAATGCAAAATCTCCCTTGTGTGGAAGGAGGCCTATCCCCTTTCCACACCCTTTCACAACGCATTGTCTTCAATACAAGTGTTTCTTACTTTTTTGATGGAAGCAAAACTAGAATATTTCACAAAAATCCCTCATGTTGGGGGGAGTAACCTCCCTGTACAGGGTACTCTCTAGGGGAGACGATCCTGCGAGCAGGTGGTATAGTTGTCCCCCCCCCCCCCATGATTTCCGAGATGTGAAATTTTCTTGCTTTTTTGATGAAAATTGTCCACATATTTCACCCAATGTGTGCACCAAATTGCTGAATTTCAATTCTGAAAATGCAAAATATCTCTCGTGTGGGAGATGGGAGGGGGATACCTCCTCCCACACCCACACTTCAATTAAAATAAACAAGTTCCGTCGGGTGCGAGGGGATATTTTCTTTCAATTAACCCTTTCCGAGCTTGGTTTCGCTTTGAAAACTTTAGTACACCTTGGGGATAGACAGCTTTCCGAATTCCATCAAAAATATGTTTACGAGGTATTTTCATTGGAATTCTTATAATGCAAAAGCTCCCTCGTACGCAGGGGCGTCTATCTATGCTCAGTACTAAAGTAAACACTAAACAAAAAGTAAGTTCCCCCTAAAACAAACATCAATATTTTATGAATCGGGAACCTCTGAGGAAATCTGAATACAGGATCATGTAGCTGTACTTCTCGGCTACCTTTCATGTGAAATTCAGTGGATATCACTGGGTCACGCTTGAGTGAGCATGACATAAAGTCAAAATGGTCACTTTTTGAAGTTCACAAGCCCAATTTTGCAACTTTGATTTGGTGATATCGGAACGAATTTCAGTTTCCAGGATAAAAAGGCATGCAACGTATAATTTATGTGCTTCTTATCGTACCATGTGACTTGTGCACAAAATTTCACGGTTGAGTGAGCACGGGGCGAAAATTACCAAAATGGCCGATTTGACATGTTTCTAGTGGTAATTTCTATCAATTGAGATTGAATTCGTGTGTTGAACAGTTTTTTTGCACACAATTCACGTAATTTCACGGTTGAATGAGCACAAAGAAAAATGATTTAAATAGTGTAGTCAGAATTGCGATAATTTTGCGCACTGAAGTCAATTGTTTTAATGCTTTTTCTATTGTGTTTGATACCACTGTGCATACAGTGATCACTTGACATTTTAGTCAATTTTAGGGGGAACTTAGTTTTTGTTTAGTGTTTATATTCGTCTCAAATATCCATTCATCGCATCCGCATTAACTACCTCACGCATTTGATAAATGCAGTCGCACCGTTCTTCAGCTCGCTTATAACTCAATCTGTCTCTCTTTTTCTCTATTATACCCCTTTTGCCTATCTGTTTTTTTTTTTCATTTTTACCCTCCCCCTCTTTTATTTCAATGACAAAATCACACACACACACACACACACACACACACATTAGATTGTGTATATCATGTCTATGTATCTACTAAGTATGTATATATCTATATGTATATAAATATTTCTCTATCTCTCTCTCTCTCTATATATATATATATACATATTTACATATATATATATATATATAGATATATATATAGATATATATATATATATATATATATATATATATATATATATATATATACATATATTGATAAGGTAGTCCACGTGTTGGCAAGATAAAAAGATAAGCAACAAAGCTGCAACAAAGTTCATGCTGTATTCACCAACGGTCTATTTCTTCACACAAATTTTCGAGCGTCTCGCGCCGCCCTTTTTCAAGTGTTGATACTGAGAGAACAATAACAAAATTAAGCCATAACAATATATTGCAACAGTGTTACCAAGGATGCGCGCTTTAACGCATATAATTATATATATATATATATATATATATATATATAGAGAGAGAGAGAGAGAGAGAGATAGATAGATATATATATATTATATATATGTAATGAAAGAAAGATATTATTCAGAGGGGTGAAGGCTCAGGTTTGAGTTTCTTCGGTTTGTCTCCCTCTATACAAATGAAAATTTGTTAAGATCGCAACTGCTGATCTGTAAAATTAACAAACATGTCGGAAAAAAAGGAACCAGTGGGACTCGTCTCAGATATATCTCAGTAGATGACAGGTTCGAGTCCCACTGGTTCCTTTTTTCTGACATGTTTGTTAATTTACAGATCAGCAGTTGCGATCTTAACAAATTTTCATTTGTAGAGGGAGACAAACTGAAGAAACTATATATACATATATATATATATATACATATATATATATATATATATATATATATATATATATATATATATATATATATATATATATTGTAGCGAACAACGGGGCCTTGGCACTTATGCAGACCGAGCCGACCGTCCGTTTGATCGAAATATACGATCACTCTATTGAAGAGGATAAAACCTTCAGTTTCCTACCACTTGTACGTCACCAATCTACACCTTGCACTTCACACCATCTGATTCAACGGCACATTCTCACTCTCATATCTAATTCACCCAACATACTGACAAGTGAATTTTCTCTCTCACTTCCGACGTCGTTTCTAGAGTACGTCGTCCTCCGACGTTCGCCCTAGAAATACGTCGTTTGTACTTTTCATTTCCAAAGTACTGTACTTCGTTCTCCGACGTCAGTTCTGGAAGTACGTCGGAAGTACTTGTTTCTTCCAAAGCACTGAACTTCGTTCTCCGACATCTGTTCTGGAAGTACGTCGGACGTACTTGTTCCTTCCAAAGTTCTGAACTTCGTTCTCCGACGTCCGTCCAGATACTCAGTTATCCCACGGTGCAGCAAAGCCCGCTCGAGAATGCTCGCAAAGGCTGCTGGACGAGTTGTCTTCTGCTGCAGAACCACCGGTTGCCATCCTAGTCTCACTAGCATTCATTCCAACCAGTACTTAGGTTATACTGAACACGAACGCATCACAATTTCAGAGGCGATGTACTGGAACACCAACTTGTTTATTTACAGGTATAGTGTGTACATACTCACGTTCACAACTCGTACCGAGTACAAGACAGAAAGACAATGCTATCCCGAGGATCAGTCTCTCTTCTTCACTGCCGAGCACTGAGAATATGAGCAAAGTAGCGTGCAAATGTGATACAAGCATATCACTTCCTGATCGAAAGAATGAGGTAGCTATTAGTACCTGTGCTGAATTATTATAGGCATGGTTATTAATTTCTCCTAAAATTTCCTTTATTCTTACTTTATTTTACACAGAGTTAAGTTATCCCTTTAAACTCTTCACAGTTTGATTGAAATCATTTTAATCAAACATCAACACCATATTCAGTCCCATAATTGATCATGTTTACTAATTAATCGACGTTAATTGTCTAAAATGTGACATATGGCCAACCTGTATACACACGTATACACACACACAATGCTAAATGTGTGTGTCAAACCTCTGTAACACAACTTTGAATTTACTGTAGGAATTATCGCTGCACTTATCATCCATACTTTTTATCACTATCTGAATCTCCACAAAAACCACTAATTGACAAATAATCATCAATACAGAAGGCTGACTTAAAGGCTCTTTTAGAATGCAAAGCTCGTTACATGTATAAGTCAGCACAAAGTAACCACGACTACATTGTGTTACTGAATTTATATGAACAAATTTCGCTCTGACTATGGTTTTGCATAAATTCCAAATGAACTGCACTACATACTACACAAAATAAATATCATTTTGCTACAATATATATATATATATATATATATATATATATATATATATATATATATATATATATATATTATGTAAATATAATTATGTACAAATATATCAAGGACATGCCAGGGCGCAAAACACACTGGTACACATTATCACTTTAGCAATCAATCATACTAAATCTAAATTGCACGAACGAGCAAGCGTGATGAACTCACCAAACAACATGAACAAATCCACAATCTCGTTTGTAAACACTATCCAATAAATCAACAAATTACAACGAGTTTGACATTTCCACGGAATCATCCATACCGTATTTAAAAGATACAGTACTTTTAAGCGCAAAATCCACTGAGCAGCATCTTGTTGTACACGTATTACATCCGTATAGAAATAATTCGTAGCTTCTGTAGTTGTTTTTGTTTGCTTGCTTTTTTAATGAGGGGGAGCGGTTCGTTTGTAAACACTATCCAATAAATCAACAATACAACGAGTTTGAAATTTCCACGGAATCATCCATACCGTTTAAAGAAAAAAAAATAATAATAATGATTTTAATCGCAAAATTCACTGAGCAGCATCTTGTTGTACACGTACATCCGCATAGAAATGTTCTTAGCTAGATAGTTAGCAAGCTAGTTCTGTAATTGTTTTTTTGTTTGCTTGCTTTTTTGGGGCGGGGGGAGGGAGCGGTTGTGGTAGAGGGCTGAAAAGAGCTCGAATGCTGGGGGAGGGGTCTGGTAAAAGGCTTTCTGTACGTGGTCTGTGGCTAACTGGAAGTGAAAAAACTCTACCATGTCAACTACCAACAGTTCTCTGTTTTCCTCAAAAAGCTCCTCCCAGTGATAAATCTGGTGTAGCTGTCCTATTAGATCAGCTTCACTGACTGACCTGATGGCTTAATGGAAGTAGTCATCAACTATCGCATCCCAACTCCTCCATAAACACTGTTTTTAGTGTGTTCTGTATGGGGTCTGTGGCAAACTGGAAGTGAAAAAACTCTACCATTTCAACTATCAACAGTTCTCCGTCTTCCTCAAAAAAACTCCTCCCAGTGATAAATCTGGTGTAGCTGTCCTATCAGATCAGCCTCACACTGACTGACCTGATGGCTTCATCGAAGTAGTCATCAACTACACGTATCTCATCCCAACTCCTCCATAAGCACTCTGTATGGTCTCCCTGTCCCGGCCCGTCGTGTTGACAACCGTAGCAGCGAGAACGTACTATCCCGTTTATCTTTCTCGCTACCGATCCAACTACAACCATCACTGACGCTGAAAGACTCACAGTGTCCTCCTCCTCCTCCTCCTTCCCAGTTTTGTTCCGGTTTCCGTCCTCCTCCTCCTCCTCCTCCTTCTCCTCCTTCTCCTCCTTCTCCTCCTTCTCCTCCTCCTCCTCCTCCTAAAATAAAACGAAAAATAAAGTTGGCTTCACTTTTCTCTGCAGCTTTGATTAAAAAACAAAAAACAAAAACAAAACAAAAACAAAAACAAAACAAACCTTGTCCGCTTCGGCCACATGAGCATTCTCCGACCTTATCACTTTCATCAACTCTTTCCAGTTTTCTAACGTGAGGTTAATGTCTCTTTTTCTAGTAAACATTTTTGATCCACTATCCTTTTTCTGATAATATTTCCTGATATCCACGTAGGATTTCTCATAAAATGTATTGACTACTACAAAACAAGATCGCCTGATTTCAAACGCGGCTTTTACATCACCCTTCTAGAATTTGTTCGGCTTTTCTAAAGTTTTTTTTTTTTTTTTCACTATAGTTGCCGGTTGCATCTCGCTCACATTTTCACACGACGAATCCTATAAAACAAAATTTAAAAAGAGATCAACAAAATACAATACTACGTACGTGTTAACCTACTACGTTATCACGTGCCACTACCATCAACCTCATCAGTGATCATCATTACCACTCAAAGCAACGCCATAATTCACCTTTCACAAAACAGACATCATCAAAAATATTGCACGCCTACACTCGGTCACATGCAACGACATGATATCCACAATACAAACAGCACGATACCAAAATTGCGTCTTGCTTCTTACCTGAAAAGCATTGTTGATCAAGTTTTCTGCCAACTGATGTGGAGATGCACGATTGTCTCTTGCGACGCTGCTACAGCCGCGTCTAATGAAGTTGAAGAAGAAGCCATGTTTGATTCGCCGGTGACGAAGTAGGAATGTCTTGCATCTCACTTGAAAAGCATCGTTCATCAAGTTTTTCTGCCAACTGATGTGGGGATATAAGTACACGATATTCTCACGAGATGCTGCTACAGCTCCGTATGACGAAGTTGAAGAAGCCATGTTTGATTCGCCGATGACGAAGTAGGAATGTCTTGCATCTTGAATACCTGAAAAGCATTGTTCATCAAGTTTTCTGCCAACTGATGTAGAGATAGTGCACGATTTTCTTGTTGCGCTGCTACAGCATGCGTATGATGAAGTTGAAGAAGAAGCCATATTATGTTAGTATATAGGAATGTAGACTGTCTATTGTAAAACCTCAACAGCAAATGCATATACCGTGCCGTGCTGACGATGCTCGGGTCAAAGTATTAGCTCCTCGCGAGGTTGTCACGTACCTGGTAATATGCGTCTTCACAGCTATGCAGTCACAATGTGATGCTGACGTACAATCTCTTTAAGCTTACCCGAAACATAGCTGTCAAGCAAGTTGAGTTTGGTAGCATTGTTCAATGGTTTGGCATGTACCATCGAGTCGAATGAGTTTTTCCACAGTGGATAGCTGAGTGAGTCCCCGGCAGTGTCAGCTTTTGAACTGTCTAAACTGGATAATAAAACTATGACGAATTTCGAAAAGTACGAGGTTCGAGCTTGGTGATTCTATCACGCTGGTGTTCGAGGAGTATACTGACCATCTTGACTTTCTGGCTAGCTTTTAAAGCCAAAGTTAATGCAAAAGCCAACAGAGTTCCCACGCCAAGGCTACCAGCAGAAGTGGGGGGGGGGGGGAGCCTACACAATTTAAAAGGGGCCTTTGTTGCGTGTTTGGGAAGTTAAGTTTATGACTACTAATGAAAAGACCCACGCGGCGTTTTGAAAGAAAAGCCGTACATCGGGCCAAAGTGTATCACTTGGCGCATCAACGGGCTTTTCAAAGGACCGCTCAATGTGCCGATGAACTGCGGCGCCGCCGCGGTTTCGGCGCACAATGTAGTCTGCCAAGGCGCCTAAAGACAGGGCCCAAGCGTCCAACTCTGATACATAATAGAGGCTGGAGAGACATACAAATTAACAATAGGGGGTCTAGGGGCAGTGCTGTAAGCTGCATCAAACTTGGGTAAACTATCGTCACAGCATCGAGTTGCAGGTAGAGTGTAAGATGCATGTATAGTGAGTTAGTGTACCCGCCTATGTACAAAAATGTCACAATGAGTTATATCACAGTACACAAGTTACATTCAGAATACATCTGAGCAATATATACACGAGAAACAGTGATGAAAGTGAGTGAGAACTATTACGTCTCTTCACTGCATACTGCTGCAGTGACAAACATGCTTAAATTTTAATACATGTACATTAGTATATTAAAGTAGGCTGGGTCTGGCCAGGTGGGGTAGCGTCAAAATTTTTAACTTAAACTTGATAGGTTCGTCATCCCAAAACTTATATAAACCCATTTCGAAACGGTAGATACTGTGTTTTCTACTAATACGCAATAATTCCTAATATTTAGGATTCATTTATAGATTAAAATCACATGAAAATGGAATATGCCCAAATAGAATATGCCAAAATGTTGAAACAATTTGTTTAGTCATGTGAATATCCGATCGAGAGTAGTATGTATAAATTCATTCATTCATTCATTCATTTATTTCATTCTCATTTTCATTTTCACTTTTTTCTTTCAACAAAACATAACACAAAGTAGATCAAAAATTCAATCATAAGCATATATATATTGCAAAGTATGATACAAATAAATAGTTATCATTAGAAACGGATATAGGGCCTACTGATATTTTATCTTATTCAGTTGTCAGTATGTTCAATGGATAAGAAGATTCAACCCCGGGATTCACATTGAATGATAATTTGATAAGACAAGCATTGATATTGTACCAACTAATCTGCAAAGTGCACATATAGCCCATGCAGACTAACATCTTAAAGAATGTTTCATTATAATAATTGTATGGCAAATTACGAGATGATATTTTCCTATCCTGTTTTATCACGGGCATCCTTCGGACCCCCCATTCGTGTATTGGAGTGGCCGAGGCAGGTGGACAACCAATCATACCCCTCCGCCTTGCTGAGAAACCTGCCGTAAGGTACCGAGCCGGACTGGCAAGACTCAACGCGACACTTGTCGTCTGAGGCTAGTGAAAGGACCATAAACTTTTATAGTACAATTCATTATCATAAAGAAAAAAGTAGAAAGAAGTTATCTATGTGTAGCGGAAATTAATTTGGAAACAAAGATTTGGCGTAAAAACTCTTATTTGGGAATGACGAACGCCATATAAACAAACAAGACACAACAACGACGACCCAAAGAAATCTCTAAAAACACCAGTCTGATTATGATAGGTAGCAATCCAAACATGCAGTGGATCTTCGACACAAAGAACATTGCACCCCAAGAAATGACTGCTATCAATTTTTCTTCTACTAATGACTATATGAGGCGAAAAATACCCTAGCGTCATCTATAGGCAAAGAATGTTAACACTATACACTCAACGCAAATGACTTGTCAAAATGATATTTTTCCCTCCCTCCCACGCTCCTATTCATTCATTTAAACATAATATGTGTGAGAATTATTAGTTCTGCAGCATACTTTTATAAACCAACAAAGCCCTCATCAAGCCAAACTCAATTAATTCGCTTACACTCCTGTGCTTAGAATGCAGCCGAAAATTCTGTTGTGCCGTACATATATGGCGTCCGTAAGTTAACTTTTACAGGAATATATTCAAAAAAAAAAAAAAATTAGATTCTCAGTGGAGATGGTAGCCTTCCCGAGAGCTGGCTGGACATAATTGTAGTGATTAGTGCGTCACTAAAATTACAATGTGTAGTTTAGGTAATGTGTGTGGCGCTCATGTAGAGATAATTTACGCACGGCATGTATAAATGTGACCCTGCATCACATAACCAACAAAAAGTCTCCAGACATGTTTGTTTGTTTGTTTGTTTTTTTTTTTTTTTAGTTAAGAGCATATTCTGAAAGAGCAGACTTTGTAAGCTTTAAAATGATGTATAACTCAAATTAAATGGATTCTCCGAACCTATCTAAATATGGGAAAGAAAGCAAACACTCAGTAAAAGTGTGAACTGAGAGAAGAGGCTTTGAAGCACAGGGTCTATTCAAGCTCTTAATCTTTACCAAGCTGTGCCAGCTGTGCGACAAATGGGACAAAAAACAGGATGTAAACGACCGGAGTAACGACAATGTAGGATTATCAGATTAAGCTGAAATTGAGCATGCTTTTTACGAACACGTCTAAGATCAATACCAACTTCCAAAGCAGTAGCATCATCTTATAGAGTTATAAGAGTTGAAAAAAGTAGAGTGTGAACAGGATTTTTAAGAAATGAAAAGGGGACTCTAAAGACACACCTAATCACACTATACTAAAAATAGTGTTCGAGATAAACTGCTAAAAAAAAACACTTTCCTGTTCGTTTTATGATCAAAAATTGTAGCATAATGTAGAAGAAGACTTGCTCCTTCAAGAAAGTATGAAAAAGTCAAGATTGGCTAGGTTTAGTCATTTTAGCTAGTTTCAACCCTCACACAAAATCAGTGAGTGCGACTTTTTGTTCGTTTTGTGATGCACGATGACAAAAACGTCTACTTCATAGTGATAAGACAAA
Source organism: Diadema setosum (assembly GCF_964275005.1). Taxonomy (NCBI): domain Eukaryota; kingdom Metazoa; phylum Echinodermata; class Echinoidea; order Diadematoida; family Diadematidae; genus Diadema; species Diadema setosum. Next base: position 35,523,299 of record NC_092700.1, read on the forward strand.
TCGATCGTGTACACTGCACATTTAGCATGTTAAAACGCAAACCTAACAGCTCTGCCGTATCTGAGCACCTTACAGTTTCTTAAAAATTATAACATTTACTCAATTTTTAAGTTTCTGCGGGAAACTATAAAATGAATGGGGTTCGTTTCAAAATTCTTACCCGTTTAACCAAAATGCCAACCCGATTATATATATCCTGTAAATAACACTCACTGGAACCGATTTGGGCTTTTGTTGTACTTTTTTTGTTTGTTTTATTTGTTTGTTTGTTTGTTTGTATGTTTGTTTGTTTTTTAGTCTGTAAGATAATTAAGCTGAGTGCTCGATAGGGTAGGCGGTGAGCGATTATTTTAGGAGAAAAAAGATATTACTACCAGTTTTAGTGTTATGATCATGTTTTTTAAGTAAAGTACATTGCCATTCATGTCTAATTTACACAGTTTCCGTCGCTTTTCAATTTGCCGAATGGAGTGCGAGGCTGATTATTGTTTGTGCAGCCATAATTACTTTAGTCCTTTGTGACCACTTTGATTATGATGAGCCAAAGTATTTCCCTCGGTGCGGGAAGAGCAATCAATAAAAAATACACCTGACCGGTGGGCATCCCCCATTCTCTTCCATTGGTATAGAATTCATCATGAATGGTATATCGCAAATTGTGATATACTCCTCTCGTTAGACCGGTTTATGATGTTGCAGATGCCTTATCAAAATTTATTGTAAGGTGGACCTTTTTAACCCGTGCTGCTGATCAGTCTTTGTATACATGAATAAAACATTGATGTATAGAAAGTATAGTGCTTTTCTTATGAAGCATCTCTTCTTCTCATTTTTGTGATCAACATATTTTCCTATCTATAGTGATGGCAAGGTTTAGGGACCTGTGGAACTCCTCATGGTTATACAACAGACTCCACTGCCTAAAAGCATAGGGATCAACCAGCGCTTTTCAAAGCATTTTTAAATATTCAAGTCCGACCGGTCAAGTCTAACCGCTTTGTCATAACAGTTTGTAGAAGCACACTCCACTACCAGAATTCTGACAGGAAAATCTTCCTGCATCATTAGGAGCACCGTCGCATGGTAGTCAAAGGCCTGGATTTTACAACAGAAGATCGGGGTTCGAACCCCATACCCGGTGCGGCCTTGATCCTGATTTGCTTAAAAGTCGGTAGCCGCGCGTCTGCTTCCGCATTCATATGAACCGGGTTCGATTCACGAGTCTATAGCTGAGCAATGTTGGGTGTAAAGTACAGTGCAACCATACCGTCCCCTCTAGCGAGAGACATTGTGTAGACAGTGTGAAATATCTTCACACTGTTAAATTTGAGCGTTTTCACATTGTGAACGAATTGTGAATCGTCAATTCACAGTGTGAAACAGAACATTGACTTGTGAATACCTGTGAAACCACACTACAGTGTGAAATAATCTTCATACTGTTTGCGCGTTTTCACTTCGTCCACTACGTGAACACAGTGTAAACACACTGTGGGACACTGTGTTCTTTACAGCAGGGATGCTTGTGTGTGTGTGTGTGTGTGGTGTTTGTGTATGTGTGGTGTTTGTGTACAAATTTGAAACATTAAAAATGGTTTATTTGAACTTGCAATCCCTTATCAACGAATCATGAACATCACTCATCCCATAAAGTACCCTCTCATCACCAGTATTTTTTTAAAGTGCACACTTGCCGTTTTGGCGCCAAACGTGCATGAGAAACTCATGTCGAGTATGCTGAGAAATACAGAGAGAGAGAGAGAGAGAGAGAGAGAGAGAGAGAGAAAGAGAAGAATATTTTCATTAATTAATGTGTTTGTCATACGTTGAGCTGCCATACGTGCATATTTCACATTATGCACATTACATCAGGCACCACACATTCACCCGACATTTAAAAGCACGCACCCAAACACGCATACATGCACACATAAAAACGCACCACACACAAAAGATTTATTCGTGTTTAAGAAATTTTGATCTCTAGCTCTTACACAACACATACACACACACACACACACACACACACACACCCACCCACACACATACAAACCATATCATAAACAACACATAGGTGGAGTGAATGGTTCATACCGAGACGAAGTCAAATAATTTTCCTGCATTGTTTTCCCCTCTGTAAAATTAAGGACGAGGCAAAAAAGTTTAAAAATAAATGATTATGATGTATCCGAAGCGTCTACACTGTCATTGCCAGTCGGTAGTACGAAGTTTGTCGTGCCGCCACAATGGTTACAGGCATGAATATGTATTAGGATGATGGGCACGAACCAATCAACTCATCTCATCACCTAATAAATGCAAATTATTATCAGCACCTCATGCCAAAACATGACGAGTCCCCGGTTTCATGGATATATCTCTAAATAGCTCGACTCACAGTTCCACGTTTATTGTCTTCCTTTCGTGTTTCACGGCATAATTTTTGTAAATTGATTCTCCGTCCATTGCTGCCATTTGAGAAATGGAGTTCCCTAAAACTGGACTGATTTGCTGACAATCAAACGTCGAACCGTTAAGCGTTTGGTTGACTGTAAAAAGCTGTTTTCTGTCTCATCGCGCGGAAGATATTTTCACGTTCAAGGACAAACAAAGTAGATCATGCGGGCGGCAACAAATATCTTGCCCAATGTAAGTTGCTCCAAGTTTCATTTGCATTTTGCCTTCTGGTGCATCATGACGCTGTTAATTTTTCAACATCTTTGGAAGGTCACTGTTTCATGTGTTTAATCCTGTTGTTAAGACTAAACTGTGTTCCTCGGAAATATCAGACATTAAGCTATATGTATGTATATTGTGTACAAAAGTCATACTGTTTTATGACCAAGGGAGTATGCTAATAAAGTATCGATAAAAGTTTTTACAAACAGGAAGGTTTCTTAAATTCATCTAGTTTGCTTTTTCAAGCTGCTTAAAATAAATAGTAAGATATGCTCGTCGAGTTAAGGAATGCTGGAAGTCTATGGGAGAAGACGTGGAGATGTGATATTTGATATGAAAAATATAGATATTGACTTACAAGGTAATATTATACTTATATTTATATATATAATTTTTCACTCTTTATAATATCCATGTGAATAAGATTCTGCAGGTTAAAAGAACAAAGTTTCCATTAATTTGAGTGTGTCATGAAAATACCCATAGAAGTCTTATAAAAAAACGGACTTACAATAAACAAAAAAAGGGTTATTGGATACCACCTATATGAAACAGTGGCATTGGATTTACAAGAGTAATGTGCGTATGCAACGTATAATATAGAGGAGATAACTCTGCTATCTCCGTACTCGTCTTCAATGAGCCTGTACGTGATTTTTTAAGTGTCATGTAACATAATTGTATCTATCCTAAATATGATTTCAGAATTGTTCTGTTTTAGCAAAGACGTCTTTAAAGGGAGGAAATTGTTGCATCTCTACAATCATGTGAACAACACATGTCTATGATGTCAAGTGCAACCAAATGAAATATAATAATCGTACAAAACAATAATGCCGGGCATCATCAAATTTAATGATGATACCTCTGTGTGATTCTTATTTAACCCTGTATTAGATTACATTTCATCGCGAAAACAATTAACAATGTTCGTTTAATGTCCACTTCTACTGAAACTTCTTCCGTTTCCTTTGTTAAATATCCATTCATCAACACTCAATTCTAAACTCTGTGGTTTTTGAGCCTTTGCCTAATGAAGTCTTTTCAAATAAATGATTTTTCTTTTTGTGCTAAAATCCAGGTTCAAATGGTATGACACTGTATGATTTTTTATTTTTTTTTACAAAGAAGGGGCAGATTATTTAAAACAATACCATTTAAAATCCAATGCATATATACAAATGAATAAATAAATATATATATGTATATATATATATATATATATATATATATATATATACATATAAACTGACTGCCTGACAACTTGTGTACGGCGAGGGCACTGGATATGAACAGCGCATGTCATTTCTGAAATGTGAAAGAAAAATCAAAACACAGTGAGTTGGTTATCGCAGTAAGCATTATCGCAAAGGTAAACGTCAATTTGCCGTGATACCTCACTATGCATGAGCTGCAAGAAATCATCGCTCTCTACAAACTTTCCTTGTGGCTGTGAGGTTTGAAGTACGCAAGCAGTCGTTTTATTCCATGGTCATCGTCTGTTGACAAGACGCATTCTTCAAGAGCACTGTCATAAACTGAAATATATAACTCGCAAATAGTGTGGATAAGATTCGGTCATTATTGGTATTAGTATTTAGAGTGCGCGAAATTTTGGAACAAAGGGAAAGCTAAATATTATAAAATCAAATGAAATTATGTTTAAACAAAAACATGGATTAAAATGCATTGTTTAAAATACATGGTGTAAGGAAAGTCAAGACAGATTAGCAAATTATTGTATTTATGTCATTTGTATGAAAGTGTCAAAGAAGGGTGTTGTCCAGCTCAAACGCTTTCAGAAGAATATTGTAACAATTATGCGCAACATTCATTTATTTCAACACCCTGTCACGTTAATTTTCCTTTGTTTTTTAGGCTAGAAAATTCTCAATGATATACAAACGTCATCTCCGCTGCTCATTTGTGCGCTAAAAAGGATGTTAGAGAATGTGATAAATTATTCAAAGTCATTGGCTTCTCCAAGGATTCATCATTTTGATTACTAGATGGATATGCAAGGTCAGTATTCAGCGTGAAGTTAATTAAAATCCTTCTTTATTGTCCTGATATTTGACGGGCGGTTCTCTTAAATGGAATGTCTCCATCGCTGAAGATACCTCTCACAATGTTTTGTATGTATACAGTCATAAGTTATACTCTCGGTATGCACCACTTTGCGGTTTCATGAGGCAGTATCGCAGCATTGAAGCGATGGTATAGTCTTGATTGAGGTGAGGATTCAGCTTTAAACTTTTTTTTTGTGACATACGTAGAAATAACTTTATGAAATGTTAAAAAGCATACAATTCTAAGAGGAATTCTATCTTATGAAAATCGATTTAAAAATGGCTGACATATCAAAAAAAAAAAAAACAACAACAATGTAGAATAAAGCGATCCTATATAATGAAAGGTGGATCCTAGGTAACGAAAAGATGGGTCCCACCTTTTATTGACGATTGCTTTCTTTTTGATATCTCAGTCATTTCAAAACCAATTTTCATCAAATAAACTTTTAATTCTTCTTAGAATTAAACTCTTTCATATTTCATAAGAATTCTCTCATTATCTAAAAAAAAAAATTAAAAAAAAAATATGGAAACCCGAAAACCCATCTCAAACGAAACTGTGCCATCTCTTTAATCGTCACTATTTGATGTAAGAAGTACTTATGCCTGCGATGATGATAGAATGGACTCTGCACATAATATTTTTCTCTTCCCAGTGTCATCGGACGAAGCTGATGAATTTTGATTAAACTACTTAGAACGTCCAAACAATGATGATCCTGTCGTTGCTATGCCAACGTTACGCTGTTCTGCTGTTAAAAAAGAGGTCATGTATACAGACCAATATGTGTTAGGCATATTGCAGATTTGTGTTCTATTTTTCAAAATCGTTTTAATCAATTTTGGAAGCATCAATCATATTTCTTGAAGTTACTATGCGCTGTTTCAATGCTGTTGTTTTTGTTGTCCTTCTTCTGAAGAGCAGTTCAGTTGCAGTTTACAATGTGCAGTGAGAATTTGGTTTAAACACCGAATTCATTAATTTGCTAATGTTTCATACGGAAAGTCAGTCAGGTGTGGTCTGCCTCAAAGGTCCTTCAAATATTGATGGTTAGGGGGAAAATACAAATTGAAATGATAAATAATGTGCGGGTTTTCATACACACACGCGCACACACACACACACACACACACACACATATATATATATACATGTATACATTCGTTTTATTTTTATTTCTATATCAACCCTTCTTCAGGGTCCTCTTCATATAATAAGTTTGATATTCCATCTCATCCTGCTCATTTTATTTTTGCGTTTAAGACATAACTTCGGTTATATAGTAACTGACACACACACACATACGCACACCCACACAGTCATGCATGTACATATAATTTTCCAGAAATTAAACCCGGAGTGTACAAGTCTAATATGCTGTCTACTGTGCTTTGAGAACTATAATGTAAATCCGACAGTGATATTTCAATTCAATTCAATTCAATTCAATTATTTTCATACTTCTCATTTAGTAATATTACATTAGAAATAATAGCACAAGTTCTTTTACTTTGTCAGCAACGTACAAAAAACAAATATATATATATATATGTATATATATATATATATATATATATATATATATATAGGCCTACATACATACATGATGATAACAGAGCAATTGCAATGATAACTCGTCGAAATCAAAAGAAAGCGCTCAGAACTGTTTTTAACCTAAATACACGAGAACATACAGATCCTCTGTTTCTTGACCATAAAATACTAAAAGTAAAAGATTTGTATGTGTTTCAACTTGGCCAGTTTATGTTTAATTATAACAGCAGCGTTTTACCCAAAATATTTCACGACTCTTTTCATCGATCCGACGAATTCCATCTTCCATTAATGAGAACCGCACATTCCCAAAATACATTTCTGTATACCGGACCCAGACTTTGGAATAATCTAGAAAATAGCTTAAAAGATTCACCCTCATTCCTCACATTTAAATACAAATTCAGAAAACACTTATTATCTACTTATAATTCTAGATAATCTGAATTAATTGTTTTAATTTTATGCTTGAGGTTTCACCTGTCCTGATGTCGCAGCACTTGGCGTGTTCTGTATGCAGACCTCTCTTCTCTCTTTTTTCTTCTTTCCTCTTCCTTTCCTGTCTTTTGTTCCTCGTAGACTTGTATTGTCACCGTCTTCTCTCTTCTCGGTACTGTCTCGCGTCGTATATGTGTGTGGGTAACTGAATGTATGTACGAGTGTGTTGTCCTTCTCATATTTCCCGGTACACCAGTTCAATGAACACCGTCTGGGCGTTAGCATTGATACTCTATTCTTATTTCCTATTATTGTCGAAGCCAGCGTATCTCAAAATAGCTATATTTGTACAAACGACTTGAGTAATCTACATTCAATTATTTAGCGAGCCACGTCCTACAAGCTTAGCTTTTTAGTGGATCGCTATTTTCCCAAAAAAAAAAAAAAAAATTGAAGTTATTTTCTGAAAGCTCGCGAAGTATACATGTATACGCATCGTTCCTTCTGATTATTGTACATTATGTTGATGTATGTAATTTATTTCGTATATTACATGAACCTGTTGTAAAAGTTTAGACAATATCATTTCATGATATGTATACTTTGTATTACGTTTTGATTTTCGTTGATTGGAAATAAACTATGATTGATTGATTGATTGATTGAAATCGAAATGGATCAGTGATTGTGAAAAAGAAACGGAGAACGGATAGAAGATTAGACCATTTTACGATTTTATGATCCCTTTCTTCCAGATTAACTGCATAACGTTGATGGCAAGCTACATGGGAACGCAAGTTGTTCTAGTTTGCGTGACGCTGTCAGGTAGGTATCGCACGAGATTACAGAAACAATGGCATCCAGGTTTAAAGGGAAATTCCCGACCAGTTAAGAGATACTAGTAGTCTAAAAAGAAAGAGTAACATTTGCCAAGCACAAAAATAAAGATTTGAGCAAAATCGGCTGAAAATTTAAGGAAGTGGAAAAATTACAAAAGAAGTTTCACAAAACAGTTAGAAGCAGTGCGACACTAGCAAAAGTTATAATTTTCTTTGCAATGTAAAATGAACCAAAATCTGCAAAAGTTGATATCGAATTTGATATCAAATGCAATCAGTTTCCTTATGAGTTAGCTGCTTATAATGAATCGGTTATGAAATAAAGTCATGCTCTCATTTTTTCTCTAGCAGCATCAGTGAAATTTTGTGGTGGTTCTTGCTCTATATGTCGACTGATACATGCCGATGAGCTGAATCATTTTCAGCGAGTGGGGAATATAAAAGGAGGATCACTCTTGACAGCTGATCAATTTTAGGGAAAAGCCTTCTTAGAAAAAAAAACATATCTGGGTTATCATGAAAGCACGCTGTCACATACCGGGCAGATAAAAAAGAAACAGAAATATCAGAAAGGTCTCAAAATGCAATTTCTTTTCCATTATTTTGAAGAAAGTCTGCTAGAACCGTTCGTCATCGTTACTGTATTTGAAGTGATAGGTTGAAAGGGAATACTCTGTTACAGAAGTAAGTTTCAAAGCACAAAGCCCCACAACCGCTTAGAATGAAGAAAACTTAATAGAAAATAGTACCTGAAATGAAATTAAATGGAAAAGATAAGAAAGGGAAAGATATAGGGAAAAATTATGTGTGTGTCTGTTTTTGCATCTTTGTTATCTTTCAGTGATAGGCCGATGATTGGCAGAATTTCTACCAACACACTTATAATTTGAACCATTTTGTGAATACAAATAAAACTGACCAATATAGTGAAGGTACATGTATGTGTGCGAATTCGTCAACTGTACACCGCTTATAAAGATCATTTACAGAACTTTTCAGTTAGTCCGTCGTTACCATATTTGTGAGACTATTGCTCTGGTCTCTAAACCTCGCTAGCTTTGTGGATATTGGCCATTTATCGACCTGCATTAGAAATTGTCGCTCTCTGCACCCGAAAGTCCCGGGGCGTGTCTCGATATGCCGACACCAAGTGCGAACCCTGATAACTTAGGGTCTAGTGATGGGGTGTGGCACCCTGTAACATTCGCATCTGTCATTAACCTCGCCCTCACTCCTCCAGTCGCTGTATTGATGTTTTCTCTCTTGAGAAAGCAACGGATAATCGAAGATGCCAGCAGATGGCTTTACAAAACTTTCGCATGGTTTAACCTGATTTCGAATGTCGTTTGGTGTCTGTGGCTGGTATTCTGGTACGAAGCGCGAAGTAAAAAGATGTGTGACATCACTAACATTTTTTTACCGTCCATGCATCGAATATCATTCATGGGCACGATGTTTTCTCTTCTGCTGATAAGCCTCGACAAATACATTCAAGTCTCGCGTCCGCTCAGATATCACATTCTTATTTCGGTTGCCAAGATGAAGTTGAGTTTTGGAATCATGCTGGCAGCGTGGACTCCTTTCGGTCTGGTTCAGCTCCCTTGGCCTCAGTTACCCTTCTATCCATTCTTCAAGGATCGGTGCTCGGGAGAACGTTCCATCCACGACTTTCCAGTGTGGGTGCCCGTGTTTGAACGGATGTCCACTGGTGTCACGGCTATCGTCACGGGGACGACCATGCTAGGCATCAACGCGACCCTTCTCTGTATCGCCCACCGCCATGCTCGAATCGACGTCGCTGAAACGCCAGCCTCATATCCAAGAATGGCAAGTAGCAACGACGATGCCGAGGCATCATCCGGAGGTCATCGGAATCGATTTCGATCACTGTCTCGAAAGCTGCGGCGTCGATTTCAGACGAAAGGCGTCACCACGATGTTACTGATGACTTGCTCGTTCTGCCTTTGCTGGACCCTCTATCGCTTCTACGACCTTTTGCCGGACGTCTTTGCGAAAGACTTTTCAATGGTTCTTGGTGGCATGAATGGATGGCTACAACCGGTGCTGTACATTGCATCAACCAAAGAGGCCAAAGACATCATATTCAAATACATGGCGAATTTTTGCCACCGTCGGGTTTAAGAAGTGTTATTTCTGTCCTTCCTATTAACTCAGACCCTAAACGAGATCATAGCTTGTACGACTTTGGATCTATTAATATCATGTCACACAATATATTAAAGTGCAGTGAAAGACGTATGGACAAACGATGATGTTTATATTCGTTAAACATTTTCCAAATTTCGTTATTGAACTGGAGTTGGTCTTACTTTGAATAATTCTGCTTACGCATGTATATGAAGTGGCATGGTAAAGGCAACAATGTTGTGAGCTAGTACGGAAACCACTGTAATGTATTTAATCCTTACAAACTACAAGTTTTCTTTAAAGTTGACATTCTACCAGCAACCTACAAAGTATCTGCCTAAGGTTTAGATTATTGCTTGATAGATTAAAATATGCAAGAATATCTCCACCTATGAAAAGTAAACAAAATGAACATAATGAACAGTTCAAGCCAACATACAGAATTGTTTGTCTCGTGTAGATAGAAAACCCTTCTTATTTTGTTTTTAGTTTAGACAGTTGTCAGAGGACACGCAAAGGCCGCTTTTAACTTTAAAAGCGGCCTTTGCGTGTCCTCTGACAACTGTCTAAACTAAAAACAAAATAAGAAGGGTTTTCTATCTACACGAGACAAACAATTCTGTATGCTGAAATTTAGTCTCCAGTCTCACTTGAGTCCGGGAGTATTTTCTTGTGCTACTTTGACCAATACTACCCATTATATTGTGGACCATTACTTCGTTGGTCTGTATTACCATTGACACGTCCGTGATGTCCCACTATGATGGATGGCCGTAATTTCCATTTCTTTATTTCATTTCATTTCATCTCATTTCATTTCATTTCATTTCCGACAAAAGGATACAATACAATATACCATTTGCAATACCAAAAAAAAAAAATAGTTAATGGCCTTTTTTCATCAGCTCTTTCGTTTTTTAGTCTCTTTTCTGTGCGTTCGCTGTTTTGTCCATACTCGCATACAGTGATTAGCGAAATTAACTTTAGGGATATGGATAATGTAAGAACCAGGATAATTTTAATTACTTTGTAGTGACAAAATGCTGTTTCTGTTCTTTCTGGCTGGTATGTTTCATTTTAATATCTTTGACTGCAGTCATGGACTAATAGCTTGTTCACTGAAGTGTGCATAGGATAAGGTATAAAAGTTGATATACACTCTGTATCCCCGAATGAATCCTTACGGTAGCGATCCTAAACCGACATGCTCTCACTGTCATCAGACAAAACAAAAACAAAAACAAAAAAGAATTAAAAAAATGAACCAAAAACCCGCTTTACTTTAGTGCCACTAACAGGCAACACAGTACAGATTTTATCATCCATTCTCATTCGACCGCTGCATCCAGTCACAAACAGCGTCAAAATCAGGTCCTCTGAATCTGTCCACACACCTCATCTGATCATGGTGAAAACAGAACTCTCATCCCTACTGTCTATATCGGGGCAATAACATCCCTCCCAAGGCAAGCACAATAAATTCACCTACTTGAAACTGAAGCCAATCTCATTAATTAACTAGTTTGGAGTTAGCTCATGAGCACATGGGTACAAATGACGTTTCTCTTTCTGTCTCAGTTGGTTGGCCACTTCACTCGTTTTCAAAGCGAACAAAAATGTATAAGCCTGCTATGTCCGACATAACAATTTGTGCAATTCATCAGTCTTGCTCAAACAAAAGGATGAACTGCGGATGGTCCATCAACACTTGGGAAAGCATTCATTTCGTTATTTTTGCACTGACTGTATTAACAATCTTTGTCTATTGGTATTGCCAATAACCAATTACCAATTTGCTGTCAGGTGGATGTTCTGGCAAGCACCGTATTAATAAGATCACTTGAATAATCATTACATCACAGATGCCCATCTCAGTGAATTAAGAAAAAAAAAACTCAACATAACACTGTTGATTAAAATTACCTTTTCCAGCTCATGTGCAAAGTGGAACCCCGGAAATGGCCTATTTACCCTCAATGTCATGCTGCTGCTGTATATAGAGAATGTTTTTGTCAACTCAAGGTATCTGAAAAGGTTCATCTGCGCAAGATCTAGATGCATCGTGACAGATTTGGGGATCAAAACCGGAGTCTTGCCCGGTAGATGGCAGTATTCTGACGTTGAACGCGGTGTCGTTGGTATGGCCGGATTTAATCACTCCCATTTATCATTCTCATGAAATGTAGCCCACTGGATAGTCACCACAAACCACACTAAGCATAAGAAAACCTCTTTATGCAGCGTTATATCAAGATGCCCTTTGGTGGTAACTTAAACGATGGCATCTTATATCATCAATTGTATTTTATACGCAATCCGACTAATCCAGCACCGACCTTATCCATAGCGAGTTATGATGCGCAGAGATAAAATTAAGCAAAGTTACACCAAGAATTGCACATCTTATGTTAACCCATCCTATCCTGATCATTGCTACAATGAGTGGAGGCCCTAATAATTCGACCAACATAGTATGAAATGTAGCCGTGAGAAGGTATTATTACGAATATAATCGTAGATGAATCCGTGGAGGACCAATTCAATTTCACCATCAAGGGCAGACAAAAATTGAGTCTTCAATGTCGAAGTCCTATCGGACACCATTGCTTGAGGGGATGTGGCATCAGACCTGCGTAGAGTTGCGTAATGTTCCCTACCTATTACTATGCCGAAATTGGCCGCGTACTCATAAAAGTCATTTTGACGGCAGCAGCTGACCGCAAGAATGAGGAAAAAGAAGGGCTTGGGTATATCCATTGATCGAACCTCAAAGGATTTTTCGTCGGCATTGTGTAGAGTAGCGTACCATTGCGTAGGCATTGACGAAAAGTAGCTTAGTGTTGTGTGCTATAACGTAGACATGGCGTACGGTATTTGATTATAGAATTGAGAGTAAAACGAATGAATGTATGATGTCTCTTCTTCGGTTACAGTTCGTTATTCCGAAGACTGGTCACTCCGAAAGTGAAATAAGGTATTCCGAAGGTTCGTTCGTATACTCAACTTCTTTTCATCTTCGGTTTAAGTAACCCTACTTCCATGACTTCATCTTTTTTTCTTTTTTTTTTCTTTTTTTTTTTGAATAACGAACCGTATGTCACTTTCGGATTAACGAACCTCCAGAATAGCGAACATCCTCCGCTTCTTCTTTCCATAATAATTATCATAACTTGTTACCCCCGCAGTCTGCGAGTTCACACTTCTCATCCAATCAGTCTGACTTTTGTCTGGGCCCAAGATAACACAATTTCCATACTTCCTCTATGATTATGACGATAACGTTAATGAGTACGCACGGCGCCATCACACAGCAATTGACGAGTACCGTTTTAGCAGCAATAATAGCAAAAGTTAAAGTGGAATCATAATCATTATTTTTTACCTTTTTGGAAACATTGAAGTCCCTATCAGCAACCTTCATGTTCTTTTCCCCTTTCTTGTCTGCATCTGAAGTATGCCACACGTGGGCCGATGTCAAGGCTCATCTTTTCCTGGTGCCGAACGAAATGGTCGACGACGAGACCAACACGACGACCTGTCTCAAAAACTTCTGCCGACCGTTTACCGGTCCCAACGGGCAGCTGGTGCCTACCTCTCCACACTGGGTGACTCCAGCGAGGCCCGTACCAGGAATCGGCAGACATCAGTCGTGTTTGCCCCTCCTAACTCAGAGAAACCAGACGCAGCAAAATGAACCCTTTGGTATGAAGATGTGTAAATCAGTCTATGACAGAAATTTTGTCCGTAAAATGAGCGCTTCATGAGAGTCTGAAAATAGTTGTTTTGAATGTGCATACCATATCTATGAGAGAACGAAAAGAGATAGAAAGAGAGAAAACGAGCAAAAATCCACTAATATCGTAAATATTGTCGCGAATCATTTTGGAGGTTCATGGTTTACTTGATTTTATGACGTAATTTTTAACATATTTTTAGCATCTTCAAACTTCTAATTGTTGGAAATCAAAGTTCTGAAAATGCTGCTTGTTCCTCAGCTATAAATATGACATAGGTCTACTGGGTTAAATAGAAATTAATTTATAAGCCTTATAAGAAGGGAGGATGGCCGATTCAATTCACATCTCAAAGCGAATGTTAATAAATGAACAGTAATTTGAAAGTTAACTGAGAAGAAAATTTGAAAGTTAAATGATCCTCCAGTAGTTTTTATTCATATTTTGATTTAAAAAAAATGTATTCCGCATTGTCTGGGTTCCAAATTTTTGGATTCAACAGACATATTAATATGGCGAGATCGATATTATGAAAATTTTGAAGATTAATATAATGCAATGATTACTGACCTACGTGATTATCACCAGAATTGTTGTTGTTGTTTCGACCTGATTATGCAGTTCTTCACACAGAATATTCTCATGTTCTCAACCGCTAGGAATCCTTTCCATTGGCTGCGACAAAAGAACTCGTCAAGATGTTATGGAGACATGTAAAACGTCCTACAACGAAAGCATGCCTCTCCCTCACAACCAATCATTTGTCTCGGCAGTGGTGAAAGCCGCGGTCGAGAAATGTGGGAACGCCACCTACGTCTGGTTCGACTGCTCTTGTTGTTGGAACGAAACGAGAACGACAAGGAAAGTCGAATGGGGGAGAGGCGTTTGGAGATGTGGCGTCTCGGATGAAGACTACGGAATTCCTCTGGAGGAGCTGTTTCGTGATGGAAAATTGGGTAAGCATCATACGTGTTGATCCGTCTCTAACATTTAATACTCTTTCCAGTGAACTGTAATGAAAGGTTTGATGACAAAACGCGTAAAAAAGCGTCACTTTAAACATTTTTAAGTATTATCGATTGGAAAAAGAAAAAAAAAACTTTCCAATGATACCTCACTTGTTATATACCAACGAGTGTTCTTGAAGTTATAATAAAGAATATTCCAAAGTTTCTCATGATTGTCTTTGTTTTTTAACGGCTTTAATCGCAAGTATTATCCCACCGTGATGGAGTTGCATGTAACTTGTTTTGCAGTCAAACTCTGCAAATATTGGTTAGGTCATTATGCCATCTTCGTGGTCAACAGTTCTTTTCTTATTCTCAACGGGCTAGATATCTTTAGTGTATCTCATCGTATGATCGTCATGTCTGGATGCAGGAGCGGGGGGGGGGGGAGGGGGGAGGAGTGGGAGGGGGTCCCGCTCACTCCCGAAATTGTCAAATTCCTCGTCTTCTTTTTCTTTTTGTTGGACCAGTATAGGCTTTATAAGATTTTCAAATACCCTTCCCCAGCCAGCTCGTTACACCTACATAAACTTACAAAAGCGTGTACCAGGTCGTTGATTTTTTTTTTCAGTTCTAAAAATGCAAAATCTCCCTCATGTGCATGGGAGCAGGAATACCGCGCAAGTAAAAGGGAAAACATAGAAATTCGTCATTTATTAATCTGAGGGTACGTGTGATGTTGACTTTCCCCACAAAGTAGGCCTATATTGAACGCAGAAGTAGGGCCTACTGAGTCCAACACATATCATGGGTCATATCATGCATTCTCCCTATAAAACTAAACGTTTCTCCTTTTTTTGTTTTGTTTGGTTTTGGTTTTTCCCCGGTTTCAGTGTGGGACAAGGATTATAGAGGCCGTGGTTGTCTGGCAGTAAGGGAGGTCGACGGAGAACTGAGATTCACTCGAACAACCCCCTGTGAAGACAACGCCTTTGCTCTCGGAGTTTGCGCGCGAAACTGATACCGATCCCAAAAGTCTGTTGTCCCATACGTCCGCAGGCCTACAGCTCTGTTTGAACAGACCTTACCGCGACTACGTCGCGACAAAGTCCGGAGAACAAAATTCCTCGCCTCGGATAATAAACCGCAGGAGAGAGGAAGGGGTACCGTTTTAACAGACACACCCCGAAAACCTATTCGGTAGGTTTCCACGAAGGAGATGTGTTCACTGATGCAACTACCCCGCCCACCGGCCAGGGCCGCCTAATATTGTTCTAGATGGTGTACGTATACAGCAATGTAGCCGCAATTGCGTTCTGATAGAAGGGTTGTCGGGGTAAAGTCATGGTTATGTCAGGGCAATGTCTGGGTAATCATTCTAGCTGGCTAGGGTAGAATTTGGCAAAAGTTACCGCGACAACGTCAGAGTAATATTTTGCGGGGTCCATATAACAGGCAGGGTAAAAAAAGGGGGGAAAAGAAAAAAATATATACCCGGACGTTACCCAGGCGTTGTCGCGTAATTCTAGTTTAAAAGGTTCTGTAAAAAGAAAACAGGGCTTTAGTTGGGCAGTCAAGATAGCAATAAGCCAGTTCGGAGTTAGCTCATGGGCACATTGGTACGAATGACCTTTCTTTTTCTCAGTTGGTTGGGGGCACTTCACTCGTTTCCAGAGCGACATAATGCATAAGCTTTACGTAACAATTTATGGGATTCATCAATCCCGTTCAAACAAAGAATACACTTGCGTAGACCAGATGAGCAGAATGATCTGTCAATTCACACTTGAGAAAGCATCCATTTCATTATTTTGCATTGGATGTATTGACAATCTCTTTCTATTGATATTGCCAAATACCACTTTTGCTGTCAGGTGGATGTGCTGGCAAGCGGCATTTATAAGGATTACATGAATAATCATTACATGACAGATGCTTATCCCAGTAAATTTAAAAACCAACATGATTGTTGGTCCGAATGACCTTGTTTCTGCTCATGCGCAAAGTGGAACTCCGAACTGGCTTATTAGATTACAGATTTACAATGCATTTATGTCAGTTTGTACGTAGTCTAGCTGGTAAGTTTGTACGTAGTCTGGTTGCCAGACCCATTACAAATCTTATTCCCTAGCTTCCACAAAAATGTACCCGCCGCGGCGATGAAATCGCCACCTGCCTTTGCCGAACGCCTGCACGACCATCTAGCTCAGCTTGCTAATACTTCATTCGTCGTAAATGGCGTTAATGTTCGTGGAAATAACCAGATCAATCTTCTCTCTCTGTTTACACCTTTGAGTCCCAAATTTGAAACGTTAATCTCCCCGACACACATCTGTCATTTTGCAGACTTCAATCTATTGTGTGTATGTGTGAAATATTTGGCTTTTGCATGAATTGTGTATAATTATTCCTATCTAGTCACCTTTTGTACTTGCCATTAATTTTTTTTTTTTTATCGGTACCTACGAGCATTACTTGCTGCCAGACTGCAGCTGCTGTTGTAACTTGGTGAAATTCAAATCCATTCTATTCGGATTGCCTGTCAGTTTGTGTGTATTATTACATATGTATGCATTTACAAAATCACTTTTTGTACACTACACTCCTAATCCATTGTTTGCTTTGAGAGCTGATTGGCACCAAAGACTCCATAGCGTTGTAACACACACACGCACTGGACACACACACTTTTTGATGGTATTCTTTAATTGCATTTCATTCAATATCAGCATCATTTTCTCGACGAAACGAGTATGAACAAGAATAAGCAACTGTATTCTTCTCGTTCGTCCTGCTGAATCACATTCTTAACATACAATATTATGCACATCATACCATGTATACAAAAATGATATACAATTCTGCATAAATCTCATAATACCAAAAAAGGTTTCTCTTGATCAACTTGATCAGACTGATCAATGTCTACTTCATTCGACAAACTGCACATACACACACGCACACACGCATGCACATAAACACACATAATGATGATGATGATGATGAAAAGCATTGATATATAGCGTCATCTATCAGCTGCGGAACATTCAAAGGCGTCCGGTTCCTGCAATGTGTCATACATCATTCACAAAGTTGCATGAAAAGATCGATCTTCAGTTCAGATTTAAAGGTATCGAGGTTAAAAATAATGCATGATAATACCTATCCATATACATACACAAATCATGAACACAGACTACATTAACACATGTATACACCCTGCTGGAAAAAACAACAACAACAACAACAACACATGAGTGTCCCCACATTGTAAGAAACACAGTGTGAACATGCATGTGAACACAATTTGAACACATTGTGGACAAACTATGAATCATCAATTCACAGCGTGACACAGAACATTACCATGTGAACACTCTGAAAACCAAACCACAGTGTGAAATCATCTCCACACTGTTAATTTCGAGCATTTTCACATAGTCGACTATGTGACCACACGGTGAACACACTGTGGGACACTGTGTTCTTTCCAGTAGGGCATATACATTATATGCACAAATACGAATATCCGTTTCAAATGTCATCAGTATTATATTCCATATTCGTTCAAAATTAACTACCGTGGACAGACCTGTATTGCAGCTGCTTAATGGTTACAGGTATATAGGCTGAGAAATTTATAGACAACTGTAGAAACTCAAATAAATTCCAACCTAGCATCCCGCAGCTGCGAGAATCATGCAGTAACGTTATTTATGCATATTCACTACTGAATTAAATCACCGAATAAAGAGGGCAGTGGACGGTATTATCATTATCATTACTATTGTTTTATTGTGTATCATTGGAATATAAGTCATTTCTTGAGACATCTTTCTTGTAAGCATTTATGCCCAAAAAAAGGCTTTATATACAGATATATACATTGATAGAGGGTTTGTTTTCCTTGAGTAAAATGCATGAAACCAAACCCAATGTTCTTTGATTTAGTCAATTAAATCATATTTAATCGTACTGAGATTAACAGAGAATCTCATTTAGAAGTTCACCTGGTTTAGATAAATTCATGTCATAGTGAATTCTCGGTTTTCAGTTAGATTATCTGCCTATTCCTATTCCACAAGGGATTCTTTTAAGACGTTGTCATGTGAAATGTGTCTGTCCAAAAAATCATCTTTTTATGGTCAATATTTTTGTTGTTGTTGTTCCAGCCCTCTGATCTGAACGTTATTCTGCATGGAAAATTGTGACTTTACAACGTTTCCGTTATCATCATTCTGTTTTCAGTGAGTAGAATGAAAGATTACTTTGAATACTAAAAACATGACAGTTTGATGAAACAAAGTACTTTCCTCGAAGGGCGGAATTGTGTTTTTTCGTGTGATTGTACCCTCGATTGCTTATTATGGAGAATGTGTGCATGTTATATAATGTGTGTTTGTGTGTGGTTGTGTGCGTGTGTGTGTGTGTGCGTGCATATACGTGTGTGTGTTTTGAAAATCAAAAACTCAAAATATGTGCGCGCGCGTGCGTCTCGAATCAGTAGTTCAGGTCATTGTGTTCACGCAAAGTCGGTGTGTGGGTGTGTGTATGTGCATAACTTGCAATGGGAACGAAATTCGAAAGTTGTCTGGCATTTATTCACAATTCGAGCTTGACGCTCGGCTCGACTTCGAGTTAACTTCGCGAATGGATATCTTAAATGGGGCTGCGGACAAGGTGAAGTTTCCCCCATCGACGCCAAAATCGGCTGAAGCGCCCTCTGGAAGCGAAAACTCGAATCTTCGCAGCATCGATGTGAGAAACAAAAACATCTGCATTCGGGCAATGCGATCGCCAACACAAAGTCGCCTCCCTATTAAAAGATGACAATAATTAGAGAATAATGACTGCGATAATGATGATAGCTTATAATGAAAGCAACCGACAGTGGAGACATAGAAGTCAATGATAATATGGCAATAATATTAACTGTAATATTCATACGACTGTATAGGCATATATACATAAGTATTATTATGATGATTTTGTAATATCGCCAATTCAATGTATTCGGTAATACAACGACCATCAATACAGTGTTGTTCGACATGCATATTGGTACTCCTTTCGAAGGTGCAAGGCTTCAACACTGGCACAATGGACTCAAAGCTGTTGTCAAGACATTTAAGGACCCTCCACTAAATCTTACTTGCACAGATGAAGAGTAATGACGTGTAGTGTGTGATTATAGGGGAGAAAAATGTTTGACAAAAAAAAAAGAGGAAATATCGAGTAAATCGTGAGATCATTTTGAATTGATACTGCAAAAAAAAAAACCCTGCCTCTGATGATCAGAGTAAATATGTGCGTTTATATCTTGTTCATGACACTTGACTGAAATGTTATAATATCCGGGATTCCTGCAATCTATGAAATAAACTAGTGTTGCACTTTCATACCATGAACTGATAGATTCGAAGTTTTTAAATCCTATCCTCAAATTATGCTGGCGTGGTGTGTAGCTCGCAGGATAAGATAATAAATGTCCATGAATACAGCATGATTGTAACAAGCAAAATATATTTACCAGCTCCATAGGGCATGAACGCTGGGTTCTTCACAAAGTCTTTCCCATCTGCTGTGAGAAACCTCGTGGGGTCAAACCGCGTCGGATCGTGCCAGTTCTCGGGGTCCTGGTGGATGTACCAGACGTTGGTCAACACCAGCGTGCCCTCGGGGATGAAGTGGTTGTTGACGAGGACGTCGCGCCTCGTCTGTCGCGGTCCTCCCATCGGGGCCGGTGGTCGTAGCCGGAGAACCTCCATACAGGTGGCCTCGAGGAGTAGGAGCTGGTCACGGTCCGTGATCGCTGGGTCCCGGGAAGGGCCGACGATTCGTAGGATGTCCGATCGAATCT
Source organism: Diadema setosum (assembly GCF_964275005.1). Lineage (NCBI taxonomy): Eukaryota > Metazoa > Echinodermata > Echinoidea > Diadematoida > Diadematidae > Diadema > Diadema setosum. Next base: position 35,543,571 of record NC_092700.1, read on the forward strand.
AATCAGGAATGACCGAAAATTGGTGAAAAATGAAGTTTCATTCCAGAATTGAAGAAATTGAAATGTTCATATAAGTCGAACAAGAAACAAGAAACAACACACACACACACACACACACACACACACACACACACACACACACACACACACACACACACACACACACACATGTACACAATTATCTAAACAATTATTCACAAGACAGTTATTAAAACAACCACAATCAGGAATCATGCAGATTCGATGTAATGAATGTTTAGTCCATGTAGCAAGTCAAGTGTGTGAAGAATGTCAAAATAATGAGTACAGTATTGATAATGATGATGATGCCTATTATTTCATAGATACTATAGCATGATTGTCATTATCTCCAACATTCAACCCTGACCACGGATGAATGTTTTGACGTCACGGTGACGTCCTTATTGAAGGATTACAGTGCACTCCCGTTATAACGAACACGTTTGCAAACGAAATTTCCAATACAACGCAGTAAAATTCAGGGCCCAAAATTATGAGATAGATATCTTTATACACTTTTTGTTCGGATACAACGAGATTTCGATATAACGAAGGAAAACTTCCGGCCCAAGGACTTCGTCATAATGGGAATCACCTGTACGAGGTAATGACCCGTAAGTAATGAATAAGGGAGTTCATGGTTAGCGCATGTCTCATTTGACCCCTACACCACAGACTTTCAAATAACATGGAAAGGACCTGTGACAGAGCATTTTTTGTTGAAGCATGCCACCTTTGTAATCAATGTCAATGAAATGCGTGTGCAGCTGCTTTTGTTAAACATTATTGATGAATCACTTTCACCTGTGCGTTCTAAAAGGTGAAACACACAACTTAACATTCCAAATCTTCATTTGCCTGAGGATTCTTTTCGTTTGAAAGTCAATGGCAAATACACAAACATTCTCATTTGACCTTTATTTTGCACATGCGCAAATCGCAACCGTGAACTCCCTTATTATAACGATGTGTGGTAGATTCTAAAGGGAGTCGTATACCACGAGCAAAGTATGAGCAGAAGACTGGTTATCTATGTTCCCAGCAAAATGTTCACCCTGTTATCTAATCACACATATTAATTTTTCTTCCTCAAATCGATAGTAACTTTTGGTCAGTTGTGCGAAGCCTTAGTAGAGGGCGCTGTTCACCATACCTTGCTCTGTAAATCGGGGTTGTCAATCAAGTAGAGGAGGATCCATCGCAAGGCTGACGTCATTGACTCGGAAGCAGCGAGAAAGATATCGAACACACCCCTCCAGATGTTTGCTTCCTGATTGGTGGATAATTGACCAATCATTCTTAAGTGAATCAAATTATGCTGCAGTGATAATCACCTTACGTCTCTCAATCCCACTGAATTTTACTCAGATTTCTTATTAATCGTATCTTTAGACAATAATTTACCAACTACAACCCATTTCCCCTGAGCGTCGTCGTGTCTAGATTGTTAGAAAACTGCAATAATTTGATGCGAGAAATAAAACTACTTCTCCGCAATCTAATGCGAACATAGGATATTCTATGACGACTGAAGCACAGGTAATACTTTTGCTTATTAGATAGTTGCGAATAGATACAACTGCTTTAACAATTCCGTTTTGCTACAATGATGCAAAAAAAAACAACTACGAATTTATGATAATAGTTATCTTTATTGTGTAATATAATGCGTCATTACGAGGTTAAAAAGAAATCAAGCCCTATTTTGTATATTCCACTTCTTCTCCAGTTATTCCTTTTTGTGACTGCTAGTAAAAAGCAAGATCTGCACATGTTTTAGTAAACAAAAGTCATGGAAACAAATTATGCATGACGGCATCTCTCTACTGATTTCTAATTTAATATAGGATCTCAAAAATAATGGTATCTCCGCTATTCTTCTACAATGAAGAGAAGCAATGTTCATGATTATCATATTCTCAGTCGGTCCGACGTACTGACCTTCAGGTGGGTGTCAATGCCCTCCTCATCAAGCCGCCTGACCTCCAAGAGGTACATGTCGATGATGTCACGCAGGTTGTCGGGATCGAAAGTCTCGCGGTGTTGCTGAACGATGGCGCGGATGAAGGCCTCCAGCGTGGCCAGGTTGAGGCGAACCTGTCGATAGAGGGGGGTGTAGTAGAGACCACGACAAACCAACAGCCACCCAGACGGAGACAAACTACGGAATGAATTTCCTAAGAAGTGGAGAAAGGAGAGAAGAAACTATTAGGCGAACACCAATACATTTTATTCGAGAGAAAACTGCGCCCCCTTCTTTCAAACTTTCTTTAGATCAGTCTCTTCTCTGTCAGAGATGCAATCTTCATGCAGGGAAATTAATTCTTAAACTTGTAGGTTCGTAAGGCTTAATCATGTGGTGATGAATATCAATTGCACCTGAAGTCAGTATGACCCGTATACCTAATATTCCAAGATTCAAGATTAACTTGAGTAATAACATGAATTCTCATTTTAATTAGCGAAATACGAACCAACAACGGTGAGGATTCGGTGAAACTCGGGATCCGAATACTCATACGAGCGGCCGAAACAGATGCTACAGATGATGTTGGAGACGGCGTTGTTGATGATGTGATGTGGGTCGAACGGGCGACGTCCGGATGGACTGACATAAGCCAGGAAATCATGGGGAAGAAATGCACGCACAATTAACACAGCAATCAACACGTGCCCCTCTATCACTGTAGTATAGATTAGACAGGACGGATAGGCCTACATAATTGAATTGAAATGAATTGAATTTATTTGTTCAGCATTACAACAACATAAAATCAAACTATAAAATGATAAACAATCATGCCAAAGTACAGAGTATACTATAAAGACGAAGATATAGAATACTTGATATAAAATATGATAATAAGCAGAAGGAAATAAGCCAACGAGGAATAAGGTATGTAGGGAGGGACAAAATACAGTGTGATTACTGTATTTTAGGTCCATGATTTGACATATCAACTACAGATTAACAATGAATTTCAGTGGTCTGCCTATGAAATTTTGGTGATCATTTAACAAAGGATATCATGTACGTAGCTACGCCACTGTTCTATTACCGTATTGATTTTTGTCACACTGTTGTAAATAACAATCTTCTTTGTCTTGTAGATCTCTGTAAGCAAGGTAACTTCCTCAGTTTATATTCAATAGAATAAGAAAATAGGAAAGAAGCGGCCTGGGATTGGACCCCATGACTTACTTTTACATGCTTACCAAACAGTTGCACTACAGACCTAATACAATATTATACACAGTGAACTGAATCCCTTTAATTGGAGTGACATCGTGATGTTGGAACAAATAGGCCTATGTACCAAAACACCTTTGCCTTTTTTTTAACGATTTCATTGATTTGTTGTATCTGCCATGTTATAGATGTTATGTTATCATATGTTATATGATATGTTATGATATGATATGTTATGATATGATATGATATGATATGTTATGTTATGTTATGTTATGTTATGTTATGTTATGTTATGTTATGTTATGTTATGTTATGTTATGTTATGTTATGTTATGTTATGTTATGTTATATTTCGTCGTGGTTTGTTATGTCTTTGTTTGAATACTATAATGTCTTGACCTGGGGTCAGGGGATAAACTCGATCAGTTTAATTTCTCTGGTCATACTCTTTGGTCGCCTCGTCATGAAACGCTCGACACAGCCTGTCGGACTCGCGTACGATCACCGACTCCAACTTTTCATGCTCGACCTCGAACTGTCTGAACGCCGTGGCGACGAATTTACGTAACTCTTTCCACTGATCTCCACTCGAGAAAGCAAGGCTGCCTTTTGTCCCCACAGACAAAAAGAAAAGAAGAAAGCAAGATAAGGAATTCGAATAGGATTAACAGTTTCGCAACTCGGTGAATCTCTTAGTATACCACTGATGTGGAATCCACAGGAAAAGGCAATTGCATAACTCCATTGCCTCATTTGTGTCGGTATTGATGCTGTCGGCATAGGCATTACGGTTGCATAACATAGTTATAACAAAGTTAGCGATTATTAAAATTCATGTAATCAAAGGTACATAACTGGGAATATACTTTAAAAAAGGAAACAAAAAAGAGAAAAATCAAAGCTTTGATAGATGTTGCTACTCTAGAAGTAGGTATGTAAGTCTTTACAAGCAAAATTTACCAAAAATCGTAAAGTACTTTTTGTGATGTACTGATTATATTGCTGTTACTTAACTTCCGTTTAAGTGATTTCGTTGCACGTGTTATAACATGCTTACTCACGGATGAGTAAAAATCTGAGTGAAAACTACTAAGGTGCCACAGAGCAAAATTTGAGGCTCTTAAAGAGTAGTCAAGAACGCAGCACAAAGAAACCTCTTTACCTTCGAGAGGGAGGGCGAGCGAGTATTCGATGGGGACGTTGCGGTCAGTGAAAACGTCGGCTTCTTTCACGAGAGACTGCTTGACGGCATCGACATCGTTGAGGACGACGGTCAGCATGGGTCCGAGCCGGACGCTGATCAGGCCGCCATATTTCTGGGCTAAACGGGCGAATCCTGAAAAAGTTTTTGTACACTATACACATATATATCTATATTTTTCACCTCATATATTTTTCATGCTTTCTTATAGAATCTGCTTACCAATACTTATACCACGCTTCAATCTCGTATCCTTTGGCTTGACTTCAGGCAAGTCACTATCTTAAAGATGCTTCCGGAATTGTGTATCACAATAGGGTAAATGAAATGTAATAATCAATACTTGCTGCAACCCCCCCCCCCAAAAAAAAAAAACCAACAACAACAACAAACAAACAAACAAACAAAAACAACAACAACAACAACAACAATAAACACAAGACAAACAAAAGAAAAAAAAACTAACTCCTTACTGGGGTTTAGAAACGAAACTGATCGTCTATGTGGAAGTACTTGAGGCATACTTTTGTTGCCTTCGGAATTTTTTTTACGGAGTTTGTGGTGGAACGTTTTAGCTCTGACCATGTGATAATAATGTTAGACAAAATGTTGACCCTTTTGCATCATATATATATTTCTGATATGTCTTCTTTTTGCATACGTAGCAGTGATGATAAAACTTATAATCTGATATCTACGGCAAGGTTGTACGGAGAGCATGATATTGGTGTTTCAAAGCTCTTCAAGAGATTATAACTATTCCGATACATTATTACAACCAAAAGGTTGAATGATACGCAATTGCAGTCACCAATGAATCACGAATGAAAGGAAACAACTGATGAATTCATGCAATAATTCAACCTGAATAATGAGAAATAAGACAAAAATAGTCTCTTCTCGGACGCAATACTTTCCTATCCTTAGGCCTACAATTTATCATGAGAGAAGAGCTGCTACATTTTCGAACATGATAGAGTGATAGACTACTTTGCTCGATACAGAAGTATGAAAACACTGTATTGTATGCCTATAAAGCGAACTGATGCAAAAGTTCACAGCTTAACTCAGACAACATCGATCGGAAACACACACAGAGTGATATTTGTATTGACGAAGCAATTACTACAAAAGCGAGTATTTTGGTCTTTGGTCTCTGTACTCACTACACGTACCTTATCAGATATCACTTCATTGGAACACACGTCACGCGTCTTTTCATGTAGGTCTAGGCCTACTTGGACTTTCAATGCACTTTACCTTTAAATGGAGGCAGCTGGAGAAATGGCATGTACCCTAACAGTGGCAGGCCGACGGGTCCCGGTGGGAGATTCCTCGGCGTCCGATAGATGCCAACGAGCCAGGTAAAGAAGAGAGCGCTGACACTTCCGATAAGAACGGTCTGAATCGTAAGACTAGGCAGACAGCCTCCAATGTAACTCGTCATAGAATACATGATAGATTGACTTTAATACAAAGCTTAAAAGCTGAACTTGATTCACACTCACCGTATGAATCCCAATGTTAGACGCATAGTCCAACCTCGGAGCAATAAATTTGGGACATTTCGCAACGACTCTGATCTATAGACGACTCCTTATCGTAGGAAGGTCTTGACTAATCTGAATTATTCACCAGTCCCCATTCATCGAACACTTTTTGTGAGTCGGGATTATCGTAGCATTAAACACCTATGATCCACAGATGCGACACCCCCAGGATAAAGATATGAGAATGCAGTATTCTAGATCAAACTTTCGTGCACTCGCTTTAGAGTTAATACCACCAGAGGGCATTTAACGTGACATAATGAATGGTACAAGGCAAACGGTAGGATCAAAATACGCTCGTACAACACGGCTGTTATGTTAATGTTTTTCTGTTTTTGACGCGAGTTCATATTGAATGTGAGGTAAACACAGGCACTATGCTATCGGATTTTGTCTTTTATTCAAGCGAGACTTCTAGGACAAAACCCGGGTCGGTATCGGAAATCTGGTTGAAGAGGATCAGGACTGAATGAATTTCGGTCTCGCACCGCTTGCGAAGAGGTATGCAAAGAAAGAGAGGGAGAGAGATGGGGTCGCAGACTTTTGAGGTGTGCTATTGTTTTGGGCATACATGAAGGTGCGAGTGCGTGTTGGGGGAGGGGCGGGGTCGGCGAGGGTGGGAAAAGAAAGGCAGCTTTTCTATATTGTGCGTGTGTGTGTGTGCGTCTGTTGTGTGCATGGCAATATGAAAATACATAAGTTATGTATCGTAATACACCCGGTCTGTGTACATACGTGCAGCAAGCGTACGTGAATCACCTCATTCCATAACCTCTTCAACAGCTATCTGTACAATGTAGCCGTCAGCAATGAACGCGTATATTTCTCTCTCCGATCTCTGTTATACACACTCTGTCTCATATATTGCCAGAAGTGGGCATATTATTACAGTTTATTAAGTTTTAAATGGGGGAAAGTGTCCTCAATGAACTGCAACTTGGCTGTAAGACATTCAGAATTACTACCAGTGTATAACAATTTTGTTAAGACTAATATTAAGCCTTGTTTTAATAACCTTTGATGCAACAGTGCACTGATATTTCATGCACTCATAGACTTTTTTTTTTATAACTGTACAGAAACATATACAGAAACACTCACACACACACGCACGCACACACACACACACGCACACACACACACACACATGGCACAACACAAAAACACACAGAAAAATAAACAGAATTAATTCACAGATACTAGATTCCTTATCTGGAAATATGTTTATTTGTGATCATAACTATCTGATATGCAATATACACTACCACTTTTTGTATTCATTTCATTTCCAGAAATCAAGTCATTTATTCATGAACAGGTAATTACTGCATGACAACTTGGGGAAGGGGTGGGAATATTGCAGTGTGAAACATTTCACCTTTCTTTCCAATTTTTAGAAACATTTGACATCATTACACTGGAGAAGATTTTATTCGCAGGAAAGGCAGAGTAAATCTGTTACTAAGAAACACCTGGTTGTTTTCTTTCAAAATACCTGCATACCTGCAGACAACATTATAATCATTAAAAGGGAGAGCTCCAGAAAACTCTGAGAGAAACGGATATGGAAAAGTCCCATCAAAGTCTGGCAAAACAAGACTTGTTTAAATTTTTCTTTCTTGTTCTGCAAACATGTACTCACACAATATTTACCTGTTAAACTCTCTCCCTCTCGCTACAATTCCTCTCTCTCTCTCTCTCTCTCTCTCTCTTTCTCTCACTATCTTTCACTATATCTCTCATTCACACATGATCACAAATGTTAAATTCTTTGAAAGTCTTTGCACATATTCATTCTCTGATCCTGGAAATGTCCACATGTACACTTAGCATCAATGATAAAGTACACTGTACTCTCGGAGAGGCTAAACAAATTGTAACCACATCAATGTGTTGCACATGACATGAATGGCATAAATAACAAACCTTTCAAGGAAAAAGAGACCTTGATTGCATGTCACACAGGGTAAGATTTTGTTGCATGACATGAAATGACGCATTGCATTATATATGTAGTAAAAAAAAAAATCACAATTTGTGAGCACTAGCTTTGCTAAAAACAGAATGCTTCATTCTACACATACAGAACTGGTAGATGCCTAGAGCATTTGAGTTGAGTAAAAAAAAAAAAAAGTTATTCATAGTGTAAATACATTTCTCAATGCAAATAAACAAGGTGGTTTGCTCTGAAAAGATGTATGATAAACTTTAGCTCTGAGTATTGATTGCCATTAAAATCTGGGAGTATGAGAAAATTTGACGAGCTTGACATACACAGGCCACTATCTAGAGTTGAAACAAAGAAATTATCCGTTGACCCAGATGTACAATCAGGCCTTTGGGAAAACAGAACATTTCTATCTTGCAGTCAGTTGAAATTTCCCATGCCGGTGATTTGCTTGATAGAAGCTTGGAATTTCATCACTGCACATTTATATTTGAACCTAAATAAACAGTAATGCACAAAATAGATAGAAAATCATACAACTGGTGACCACTTTTAAGCTCTATTTAAATGGCATGATTTACTTTTTAGTTCCTTTTTCAATGTACTCTGAATAAGGAAACCCAAGTATGCCACTTGTGCAGCAAGATAAAGAATGCAGAAAGAAACAACACAGAAACCTCACATAAGTACATGTACAATGTATGAAACCTGTACTGCATATCCAAACAATAGAAAGGTGCTATTACACAACCTGTGGATAATCAGTCAATACTGTTTAATACTTTGTCTTCGACAGTTTTACATAACTCATATACACAAGATACATAAAGTATACATAACTCGATAATGTACATGTCACATGAGTACTTGAACATAAATTTTGCAGCCACATGGCATAAAGCTAAATGTGCTAGAATGACAAGTTACAGAAAATGAAAGGGATCTTCTCGAATAGGACATGGCAAAAGAAGATGTGCTTGATTTATTTTTAATCGTAGAAAGGATTGTTCCTCCTGTCTTCCTCGTCAACGTCATCATCGAAGGGATTGTCACCGTTGTCATCAAATGGGTTGGATGGGGCGGGGGGCTTCTTTGGTGCTGACCCACCTGTACGAGAGGGAGATGCCCTGCTGGCCTGGGAACTTGCAGGTGATGAGAAAGGGTTTGGTGGGGACACCTTGCCCTGCCCCGGCCACGCACCCTGTGGTCTCCTGACTGGGGCCGCGGAAGGACGGTAGTCCTGGGGAGAGCGCCCCGCTGTTTGGGAAGAGGGAGGCTTGAGGTCGTTGTCAAATGGATTGTAGGGAGCGCCCGCTGGGGATGGGGTTGGGCGTGGCTGACTCCCTGCACTCTGTCTTGCTGATGGTGGCTGGGATGGTGTAGGCATGGGGCGTGATGGCTGGGAGACGGAGGCGGGCTGCCGTGCAGGCGGGGCTGCTGTCCTAGCAGGTGCAGTGGTGGTGCGGGAAGGCGGAGTGGATGGTCGGGGCGGGGGAGTCTGCTGGCGTGTCGGAGGCGTGGATGAGGCTGGCACACGAGACAGCTGCGTCTTGGCAGGGGGATCAATGCTCCCACTGGGTGCCCCGCCCTGTGGTCTTGTGACACCACTAGGGACAGTTGGTGAGGGGCGCGAGGCAGCTGGTGTGTAGCGTGGAGCCTGAGTGGGGGCTTGGGACGGCTGGGGCCTTGACACATTCGCAGGTGGTCTTGAAGGACTCCCAAAGGAATCAGTAACAAGTGTGACCTGCAGAAATACCGGTAAGAGAAGAATTACCATAAATACATCAACACACACAGACTGCAGTATACATTCATTTATATCCATCATCATATTATCTACAAAATATCAATAGAGTGAGAATGAAATGAGCAATGACGTCATGCCATGGATCTCCCACAGATATCACAAGTGTGCAATTTGGACTTGCATTGGGATTTATTTCAAGTGGCCTCTGAAGAAGTCAAATGCTTATAAATATGGGTTATGAGGGGATGGAAGGCTCTTAGGCTCCTCCGAAGCACTAAGCAGTGAGGATTAAAGTGCTTTGTTTAGGGACACACCTACTCTCATGGCAATAAGGGACTGGCTTTAAATCAGGATGCGCATCAAACTGTAATTGTACAAAACAATACCTCATTCCAGACCACAGAGGCTTGTACCCTAGAGACTCACACTTCCAATCAGTTCATTATGGTCAATTTTTTCCTCATTCAAAGCTTCTTGTAGAGATAAGAAAAAGACTCATATTTTGCTATGAAACAACACAATCGCTGTATTGACCGATAGAAGAGCAAGCAAAAAAGCCCATGCTATTGATAACAATTCTAAAAAATCCAAAAGTCAGACATATTCAAATTTTATCGGAACATTTTCCTGTCCCAGAAGTGGTCCCGAAGGAGGACAACGCATTTAAAAAAATGTAAGTATGATATATCTGAGACTGATTTTATCGCTACAGTCAAAGAAGCATAGCAGCATTAAAGAAAAGGCCAAGACAAGCAATGTGTCAGTATGATATGGCAACATGCATGAACCCCCCCCCCCTCCTTTAACAAAAAGAGAATAAAAATATCCTATGCTTGACTACACTATTCCAATGAGCAAGAATGGAGTTCATTCGATTTGGGATCAAACTCTTTATATATACATATATATAGCAAAATTGATATCAAAATTGCATCGTACGAATTTTAGCTCCTGCAACTAAAACAACTGTTGCAGAAATTGAAAGCATTGTTTAAAATTCTTTCATATTTTTTCCAACGCCTCTTGTACCTGTAAATAATGACCTTCTCTTTGACTACAAAATGTTTTTTTTTGTCAAAATGTCAAATTGTCAAACTGTGGCCATAAACTGGTAATCATGGTGCATCTTCAACTTGTGTGGACATTTTCTTGTTTTGAGCTCTGCATGACGTTACAAGCAAATAATGGATTTGCAATATATCTATCACTTTATCTCCCACATTTGCACCGCCACCTCAATCGACAGCACAACAACTTTGCATATTTTGCTCAAATGAACAACTACGCACCAACCGATCGATCAATTGCAATAACACCTGTCCAGTAAATACTGCAGATTACTAAAAGCGTCACAGCCATACTTGTAGCTTTGTCATAAAATGACATTACAGCAAAGCTTGCAATATTCTCTACAACTTTGCTCTGGTGCATTTCTAACAAAACGCTCTATAGATACACGGCTGAGACAAAACAATGTTTTCCAAAAGTTGTGTTCTCAGAACAATGTGGCACACAGGGAGTTTACACCACGGCACAAAAAGATTTAAAGGGGTTATACGAATGCAGAACTGGAAAGAAGTCAACACTTACAGGCACAACAGACAAAGACAAGACAAGGAGAGACATCTAGGAGAAGGAGGACTAAGAGAGGCCATCAGAGGAGAGAGAGGGATGGGGAGGAGGTGGAGGAGGATGATGTCGGATGTTGGTGAGAAGCAAGGGGCATGTCTCTAGAGCTCTTGGTGTTGGAAGCGGGAAGGAGCAACAACTGAGAAGATCAGAGAGAGGAAGACAGAACACTGTAGAGACGATTGCACAGGGCTTGGCCACCTCTGCATAAATCTTAAGATTCTTTTCAAAAGATAGACCTGTGATTATATCCAACATGAGAATAGATATTTGGGACTACAGTTGTCCAGAAGTAAATGCCATAGCTCCTTCTGTGCTGTATAATTCTTATTACCCATAGCAACAACTAAAAATGCCTGAACTTGGCTCACTGTTACTTGGCTACAACCAAGCATGTAATTATAAATACTGCAATTGTCAATTGTCCAAAAGTGTGTGTGTGTGTGTGTGTGTGTGTGTGTGTGTGTGTGTTTATGAAATGGGGTGAGGCTGATGCGAAGCAATAATAAAGGGGTCACATTGTGAGTCTGTTAGTGAAAAACAAAAGCAAATCGTATTAGATGTGCATAGCTCACGGTGCACTTATCTGGCTAGTGAATAAATTGTGGGGGTCTGAAATGAAAAACAAACAAACAAACAAAACAAAAAAAAAAAAAAAAATGAAAAATCCCTATGCCAGAGCACACAAAGTACGATGTTTATGTTGATACAGTATTACAGCGTCTGTCAGTCTCTGCAAATACCCCCCCCCAAAAAAAACAACAACAACAACAAACAAACAAACAACTAAACCTGAAAACTAAACAAACAAACATACCGGTAAGTCTATTTCCATAATGTATGTTGAGGACAGAATACACTTTTTTTTGTTTCAATGAATGGAGAAGTTGTGAATATTTAGCCTGCTACATCAAATTTTGGACAAAGCATAATTTCAATCTAACGTTTTTGATGAAATAGAAAATACTAGCTTTGTGGTAAGATGTACAGTTTGAAATATTTGCTGTCAAACTTCTGGGTATAAAAACGAAACTCACAAAAAACATCATAATAAAAAACAACAATCTTGAACACATTGATCAATGTATGATTATGGAATACTGGTTGCTGTAAATCTCATGGCTAAGCAACACACGAGTGTGAAGCATCTATATATGATTCAACATAGAGATGTCTTGTTTACCTTGTTGAAAACACCTCTTCCAAAGTAATCGGCCACCACAGAAAAGCCGTCCTGTGATTTTTCCAGCTATGGTGTGAAAAGAAAACATGCAGAGTGGAAGGATCATTAAAGGCTCTTTAACAAAACCTGATATTAACACAACGACTGCACAGGAGAATCAAAATTTACACATACAAAAATGCACACCCCCCCCCCCCCCACCCTAAAAAAACCCCTAACAAAACAAAACACACCTTTGTCACCTTGATAAACGTTAGATAAATGTCTTCTTGTGATGGATTCATCAAACTCAATAATTAGTTTAACCTGGATTAACATGAAGTCCTTACAAATATATTCAAACCCTTTATAATTATGCACTCATGCAATTTGCAGAGAGCTGTTACCTTTTATCCCTATCTCTTTGTTCTGTTTTGTTTTGTTTTGTTTTGTTTTGTTTTGTTTTTTTTTTTTTGGGGGGGGGACATCATAACGGAAAGATGGTTATGAGTTTACAATATGTGACTGCCCAGCTCAAAACCCATGAAAAGTTGCAGATTAGCATTCTTGGTAATGGACAAAATAAGTCATTTGACCGACTCAAATCTTTAAAGTTTCTCTTGCCTAGCAGAGTACTCTTTTCTCTACCTACTGTCAAAATATAGTGGCTTAAAACAAAACTGAAATTGAGATATAAGCAGTTTTTCTGGATCATACTCTTTGGGACAGGTGCTGCTTCACTGGGAAAAAGACACTTTTGCACAGCACACTTGAGTGACAATAGTCTTGAAATCCTCTTTTCTCCCTTTTGTGTGACACTGCACCACCTACCTATTTCTTACTTCAGTCACTTTTTGAACTGCTTATGATGGTCCAATAACAATTTATATGTGATTTTAAAGCTTACAGCTTACTGTTTTGTACTATAAAGCAGAATAGTGGAAATTAATGTTGTCCTACTTTGTGTGGATTTTAGGCCAGTCATATATGAAGATCAAACACCAGAGACCATAAGATTGTTTACTACTGGTTTAATCTCACCTGTCGATGGAACTGTTCGTGGAGATCCTTGCTCTGTTCCTGGGCCTTGATGATGTCCAAGACTTTCCTGTTTTCAGGTAGACAGGCCGGACACTCCTGCTCATTCTCGGCGTAACTCTCAAAACAGCTGAGAAAAACCACAAAGAGGAATTTCATACAGTTTTAATATGAAGAGTTTGTTTGCAAAAACTGGTAAGTCCATTTTTGAAGATTTTGAAGTACGGTCTCTGTCATAAAGTACAAAATAATACCTTTTAAATGATGTATTGGTCACTACATATAAAGGTACATTTTTGAAGTTATGGTCAAAAGAAGCATAAATTTTCTTATTATTCTCTTTATTTTTCTTTACCTTTAATCGCAAATATCTCCATTTGGCAAATATGGACTTATCGGTTTTTGCAAACAAACTCTTCAATGTACATGTGCTCTGTTTTATCAGATTATGCTGTCTCTCTCCTTATTCTGAATACATTAATGACATACTTTTACCTTTACTTTGCTTCGGTTCATTGATTAGCTCACTTTACTGGCATGCTTTCTCAGGTGGTAGGCAGGCATGTTCCATAGAAGGATTGTGATCTTTAATTTGACCAATCTAACAATGATCTTTATGCTGGAAGGCCAAGTTGTTGGTGAATACTTACGCAACTGCCAGCAATTTTAGCTTGACAATTAAGTACTGTATACACCTTATATTTAGCAAAACTAATTTTTCATGAATCAGGACTTCCTGATAATTTCGCGAGTGGTTGAATTCGAGAACACAGAGAACAGTAATGGCAAGAGAAATGTATGCATGCACATTGCATTCATGTCGGGTTCAACATTGATGCATTCATGTGTTGTAAAATTAGCGAATAGCAGCTGACTAGCAAAAATAAAACCTCTAGCAAATACATGGCATATACAGCACGTGTCTGCTACAAAGGCACATGGAAAATTCATGAGAAGTACTGTAAAAGTGGATATTTTCGCGTGACTAATTTTTCGCGCTTGGCCGGGTTGGAAGAGTTTCGCGTGTTTTTAATTCTGCGGAATCAAGACATCACGCACAGGCACATATGGCAAGCAAAAATATTCACGTGTTTTTATTTTCACGCTAGTTTCTGGTTGCGCGAAATGCGCGAAAATTTGAACACCGCGAAAATTTCCACTTTTACAGTAATCAAAGAACACAGATCCACCAAAATCAAATGAGTGGGTGGCAACTGGTCAGACACTCTGAAGTACTTGGCTTATCCATACAGAGGGAATCAAAGGTTGAGGACTTCATAATTTCAGATTAACAGGTCAACGCATGTAGAAACAAGATTTGTATGACGAATTACGTAGGCACATACATATCAACATAAACACACACATAATAAGCACACACTAATCATTCTGGAAGAGCAACTACTCATGCATGTATATAGTATCTGGTCCTCTGATGCTGCCTGCAACAGAGCATATTCCAGGACTAATATTCAAATAATCTAAGCAAACTATACAACTAGTAATCTATGGTTATAGTAACAAGACCTGTCCTGATCAAGACAACAGAGGGCTCACTCTCCATTCTACTTACTGCTGGTGGTAGGAATGTTGACACAGGAAGTGAATGGAGGGAAGCTCCAAGGGATGGTTGCACACACTACACTTGGACACCTGGAACATCTTGGCACTAGGATTCAATTTTCAGACAAATTTCAGCATTTAGTAATTGTGCAATATATACATGTACAATAGGGCTACTGTCTCTCAACTAAAATTTCACTCACAATTGCACTTGTCCTTTTTGTCATATTGCTGTAATTCTGTAGTAGTATCTGCGACCTTTTTTTTTGTAGTATGTGTGTATTTCTGTACTTCTCTTTTGTTTGTTTGTGTAATTGCTTTTTTTTTTCTTGTGTTGAAAATTTAAAGTATGCAAACAATATACATTAAAGGGTGTGTACAGTTCTGGTTGATGTGAGGATATAGCGTTTAGCGTTTTGCGAGATATTCAGAAACCACTCTATGAGATGTCAAAGAGCATGCAATTCTAAGGGGTATCAAAAGTTCATTTGATGAAAATCGGTTTTGAAATGGCTGAGATATCCAAAAACAAGGTGAAACAAAGAGATCCTAACAAAAGTGTGGCCTGTAGCCTTTTATTATTATCACTTTTTTGGATATCTCAGCCATTTGAAAACCAATTTTCATCAAATAAACGTTGAATCCTTCTTAAAATTACATGCTCTTTCATATTTCATAAGAGGTTTCTCATTATCTCACTTAGGAATGTTCAAAACATGACTTCCCACCTCAACCAGTGCTGTACAGTCCCTTTCAGTACACATATGATGAACATGATAAGTACACATGATATACATGTATGATTTCCTATGAACTTAGCTTAGCCAGAAACAGTCAATTTCAAGGCATATAGATGAATGGTGAGCACATGCAAAGGCATTGAATCTGATCACTCATATTTGTGAATAACTTTTGATATATACATGTAATGCAATTTTTTTTTTTTTGTAATTACATTTGCAGCAGTATCTGCGTACTGCATATGAGAAAGGCTGTTTAATTTGTACATTTGGAATTATATAATAATTTGCCCCCCCCCCCCAAAAAAAAAAAAAAAAAAAACCAAATCTGTAAAATCTTGGCTTTCTGTTGATTCTTGGGTAACTAAGTGTATGCAATAACTATCCTTTCAAAAAGATATTATTCACAAAATAGGATAATCCTACAGTGACTTGATGTAAAAGATATCATTTCATTCATCATATTTACTGCAAGAACAAAAATTAAGGGAGAGTTTATTGACAAGAAAATATTTTGCAGGTTTGCTAGTGACCCACTGGGTGTCTCGTGAGCTGAAGAGGTCTACCTCTGAGGGCACGGAGTCTAAGATTTCAGAGCTCACCTTGTTTTCATCTCTTCGATCTGACTCTTCATCTTTCTCGTCTCCTCGCGGTACTGCTTGATGAGACGTTCATCCTCCGCTATCTGGTCATTCTCTTGCTGCAGTCTTCGTACGATGTAGTCCTGACGTGAAAACAAACAAAGTAAGAAAGATAGAGGGTTAAAAACTACACCCTCTTTTTGTCTTCAATCCTTGGAGGAGGGTGAAGAGGTGAGATGGGTAGGGGGAAAGAAGACCAGAGGGTGAGAAAGAAAGAGAGATGGAAAGAAAGACAAACAGAGAATACATTAAAACCAATACGTGCAGCAAGTATGTAACAAATTATTAACATCTCAATTCGGAACCCGGTGGAGTTCCGGATGTGAAAGAATTTGAGTGAATTTTGAACAAGTCCTTCATATGTACAGAGGAGAGCATACAAAATATGTGTCTGTATTATTACTTTGAATGACAGTTAACTAGTTTTATATCGTTAATCTTCTTAATGAAGATGACGGAGATCATCGTGCAAGATAAATTAACACAAAAAGTTCGGCCAACTCGGAGTCAGCTGGTCGCAACATGGCACACACTCCTTTGTTACACCCCTGTCTACTAAAGCATCATACAGTTTGTACCTTCACTGTTCTACCAAATGGAGCAAAGTTGACATGGCTCCGTATGTATAGCTGGCACTACATCAAGCCATTCAACAGCACCCCTGGAATCCCAGGTGTGTGTGTGTGTGTGCCTTTAAACGAGTGCAACTTTATGATGCAGGAAACCCCTAAGATCAGAGTTAAAATTCTCTCACACCAGACCAACTGACCTTGATGACAGATAAGGTCGCTGTGGAATTGTGAGCCAGGGTCTGGATGACCAGCAGAGGGGGCAGCAGGTTCCGCCGGTCAATCTGGGAAAGGACCTCCACAATGAATGGCTTACAGTTCTCTTCCTTGGCAGCGAAGTAGGACAGGGCCTGCACCCACAGGTTGGGGTCCTGGTTGCTGGAAATTTGAATATTTGAAGAGAAATATCCATAAGAATATAAGAATAGCATGACTTATTATTGTTCCTGTTATCTAGTTTAATTTATTTATTTACAATGTGTAGTCATGTTTATCAATTTATTTATTCATTTATCTAGCTTGTCTTGCCTGTGTGCATTTAATTTGGAATTCCCCCCCCCCCCCCGAGCAGTTTACATGAATGAGAAGGAGCATTAAGATTTTGTTCTGCTGTTATTCTTCAGGGCTGTGTAAGATGAACATACAAGTATACTAGATTTAAAGGACATACTGTATTAAGTGAAAAATGATAAAATTTGTTACTATGATCTCATGTGCTGTTGCATTACACACACACACACACACACACACACACACACACACACAATATGTTGATTCATGCTTTACATCTACCAGTCCACAAGTCTGAAGATATACATTGTAAGATATGTATGCATAATCTTACAGATACAGAACATGTTTACTTGTACATACATACACAGTGTATGATATATGGTTTTATGAATTCACACTTGTGTGCACAATAAGATAAGACTTTACAACTAGGAGATAATTGTTCCTGCTAAACACATTATTATACACTTGTACAATGTCTCAAACCAAAACAAAACTTCAGACGACTGGTTTAAAAAGTAATGAATTCCCAGCCCCACAAATAACCCCAACACAGATAGGTGTGGTGAATGTCAGTTTATTCTGAAAAAAAAAATGCCTTACAACATCCTGAATGTAAGAGGTACAGGACTTCCTGTAGGCACTATTAAAGTAGGAAACCTATCTACTTAACCTGGCCTTCATGGATACATCATGGGCACTTGAATAAAACTACAAACTCAGTGATATACAGCAATGGCAAAATAAAGCAAAGGAGAGCAAATTACCCATATCTCTTGCATGCGTCGATGATCTGATCATAGCTGTTGTGTTCCATGTGATAATGCAATATTTGCTGGTACCTTAAAAACCAAGAAGAAGCAAAACAAAGAGAAAAATTTGAAATCAAAAGTTCCTGTTTACAAATACTTTCATTCAACTTCCTAAAACTAAATTTACAATTCAAAATTGGGGTAGGAGATACACTTTATGCAGATAGTTTTGTGCAATACAAATGAATACTTTAAAATGTCAAGACATTTGTACATTCATAAACGCTATGTGTCAAATTAATCTGTGCACACTGTATTTACAAGTGTATGTGTTTTTTTTTTTTTTCCGATTTACACTCTGATACAATTTGAGTAATCCTTGCCAAAAAACATAAGAAAAACATCTTAAAATTCTACAGAAATTTGGTCACAAATGCAATTTCATGTGCAAAACAAACACATCTAAATACTTGTAATACCAGAACTCATTTGATACTTTGATAGAAACAAATTTCCTGGTGTTCATCGGATCACTGCAAAAAGTATGACACCTATACATGACAGGTAACTATCTAAATCATCAAGAATATCATACTGCAGTTCCACATTGTTTAATTCATATTACATGATTCCCATACAGTAATATACAGTCAAAAAGAAAGTCAGTGAAAGATGAAAGATACTACGCACTGAAACAAGGTTGGAGCTGGAAGGATAGAGAAAAACAGAGAGACAGAGACATACATACATACATACATACGTACATACATACAGACAGACAAACAGACAGACAGAGAAGAGGAGGACTTTGGTGCGCGAGATTAGGTATAGTGGATTCGCTAATGATGAATTTGAGTTTAAATGACTTAATTAAGACTCAAAGTGAATGGACTCACAGCTGGGCCTTTTCATACAGATAGAGGATTCCCTTCTGGAAGCTGTGCATCTGGCAGAGAACCAACGCTTGGTCGATGTCATACCGAGCCTGAAAGAGAGAGAGACAGAGAATAAAACAAGAGTGAGAATAAAATAATCAAAGGATAAAAAAGGGAATACATTTTCAAGCTAAAATGATGTAGCACAAATTCAATTCTAATTTATTCATACAGACATGGTATCATCAGCACACATATTCCTAAATAATAGCACACACACAAAAAAAAAATTTGGATGGCCAAAGGGAACAATTGGTATAAATTCACTACAAGAAAACTATGTCCACATTAATCATTATATTCTACATTTTAATCATGATGGCAAGCAGATAATGGAAGATATTCCATTCTCTATACAGTATTTCAAAAAAACATGCTTTGAAACATACATTTTTCACACAATGATTAACCCGTTGAAGATTAGTCCTGAATATATTCGGGCTGGTGTCTATCAAAAATGCACGTTACAGCAAAATCAGCACATCATCAATGGGTTAACATGTAATTCAATTTTGAAACACATGATTGATGGAGGCATTTTGCACAACCAGTCCACCATCTGGAAGTACCATATTCACTACTGCTACTTTAGTTTGACCTCTGACCTCTCCTGTTTGCAGCAATCCCATAGCCTTCTTCTCCAGGATCATGCGAGGGCGCCGTTCCGCCTCGTGGGCCATGTCATGGAGGTAGAGCTCTAGCAGTGTGTTGTAGATCTGGCTTGAAGATTCTGTCTGCACCTGTGAGATGAACAGCAGTGGATGACATCAATCAAGCAATTTCCAGTCAGAATTGAGTGAGAAACATCGAAATTGGAATTGGCAGATATATTTTCATTGGTCCTCTTTGAAGTTTTTCATGTGTTTATAGTCTGGTGTGAAACCTAGAAACTTGAAGCTCTTCTGGTTTACTAACACATGAAATGTCAAGGCATGATGCTACACATATCTCACACCCATTTCAGGTTTGCAGTTGCTGAATTGATTTCAAACTGATAATTGACTATCTGAAGAATCTGACATTTCAACCAAACTATGGTAAGTCTGTGTGAATATGTATTGATGCAATATCTTGGTCTTTACATTAAAAGTTTGTTTATATGAAATTTCTTCCAGGAAAATGAAAGGACTTATTGCAGAATAGTCTACAAATTTCTGCTCTATTTTTGTTACCATATGTACACCATGTGAGATGTCAGGTTACAGTAGAGGTCAAAGCTGACAAAACTGCTTCTATGGAGCAAAACACTGACAGTCTAAGCACTGACAAACACAATGATTTCTCTTAGAAGAGAAAGTGCTTTCTAAAAAGGAAGCAGGCAAATATTCTGTACAATTTCTCATTCTGCTTTGTGACAAAATGTGCCGACAGTCAGCAACATCAAGATCATCAAAATTCATCCAACTTGCCGATTTTGAAATCTAAGTAGCATAAACATTTCCATGTCGACAGAAGTAGCTAGATCCTTGAGGAATCAAAAATCGCTTGCCACAACTACACTGGAGCTGATCTAAAGTTGTTGCAACCTACCTTGATCATGTGCTCCAGAAACTCCATGAGCTGACTCGAGTTGTTGACAAATATATGAATGAATTCCTCCACGGAGGCACGCTGTATCGGGGGTGGCATGCCCCCTCCTAATGTCGATGGGTCAACCAATGGTCCTGAAATAAATGAGAGAGAGGAAAAAACAAAACAGATATAAATGCTACAAACAAAACAATAAAGGGTAAATGTTAGTCGAAAGATTTTTGATTGAGAAGCTATTTTCCACTAAACCTCTTCCAGTAAACACAATGGACATGAAATCAAATTAATCTATCACGCTCTCGGTGAACTCTGCTGCAGAAGCTCTCATCTTGTCATCATCAAATTGGCAACTGAATTTCACTCCACATGGAGAAAGACTAGATCGCTCTGGTTAAATCAATGAAATCTGTACAAAATCAGTTATAAGAACAGCAGTACAAATCAAGGCCTTAGTAAATTCTGCAGCTGAAATACACGAATGTATGAACAGCAAAGAGTTCAAATGATATAACATCTTTTTAGTCTGCCTCAAAAAAGAACTAAAAATAAGCATTACAAATTATAGTATTATGAAGCAGGGTTGTGCTCCTGCTCCATATTTCCCCAAAGAATCATGGTTTACAAACATGTTTGATTTAGAAACAATTGCGTTCATGCAGTTTTCATCAGTCATAGTAATAGATGTGTATCAAATGCCAACTTGAAATGCATCAAAAGGAGTGTTTTGAATGATAATTCTGCCAGAATCAGCTTTGCTGAAATTACACAACACAAGAGTTTTCAGTCATGATTCTTTGACGTCATATCCTGATGAGTTTCCAAGTTCATGGAGAACAGAATCAGAAAGTGAGCAGTGAAGTTGACCCATACTTCCTAGTCAAACTGCACAGCATGCTGCGCAATGGCAGACCTTAAGCTGAGGAAGAATTGGCACTGACGAAAAATTGCACGAATGCTCTCTCACAGTAAACAGGTTTCATGTCAGTGTTTTTAATTATGATTCATCTTCGCATTTCTAGTGCCTTGAAACATGGCGTGAATGTAGCCCAGCAGCAACCCACAGAAATGTGGTTTCCTGCAACTTGATGAAATAATCTGACACAAAACTGTGCATCTATTGAAGTGACTTACTATCTGCAGGTTTATAGTCTGTACAAAGGACTTTGAGGAAATCTGTCGCCTCCTTGGGCACTTCAGTCATCAGGGTTTTACCACACTTCTTCATATTATCCATGGCCTGTCGGAAAGAAAGGATTTAATTGGTAAGCAAAATGCAGATATAGAATAGTGGTTGATTGTACAAAAAAGAAGAAGACATAATATGCAAGGACAACAGATACATGTACTTCAACATAGGATAGAAAAGATATTAAGAAAAGAAAGGAGACAAAAGAGAGAGAGAGAGGAAGAGAAAGATAAATACCTACATATATGTACAAGTGTACATGCATATATACACAGTACATTATATACCTAGAGACAGAAAGACAACCCGACTAACAGACATGCAGATACATGTAGATACTATAGATGTACAGATAGATAGATATAGATAGATAGATAGATAGATAGATAGATAGATAGATAGATAGATAGATAGATAGATAGATAGATAGATGGTGAATGGACTAATAGACAGATGGATGGATAGACAATAGATTCATGATAGAGAAATAGGCAGATTGATAAGTGATAGATGGATTGATAAACAAGATTCAATGAATGATCATGCAAAGTTCTGCACCTTCCCGATTTACTTTTACATGCAGAAATACAAGGAAAAGTAGCGCCAAAAAATTACAGATACATTTGTTCATGAGATGGGACACCGTACCTCATGGAAGTCTAGAGTGGCGATGTAGCTGAGGGCCTTCTGATAGTCCTTGATGTCTTCAAGCTGTACCTTGAGGTACCAGTCATGCTGTCTGTGTTTCTCAGCCAGGAAGAGGGCGTGTCTGAAGTAACCAGCTTGGCGACAGACCTGCATGGAGCAGAGAGACAAAAGGAGGTGAAAAATGTAATACGAATAACAGATCTATATTACTGTTGTTTGACATTGATGGCTTAATCAAAGTTGCTGCTCTTGCAAAATGATAATGATGATGATGATGGTGGTGATGGTGGTGATGGTGGTGGTGATGATGGTGATGATGATGATGATGATGATGATGATGGTGATGATGGTGATGATGATGATGATGATGATGATGATGATGATGGTGATGGTGATGATGATGGTGATGATGATGATGATGATGAAAAATAATGATATAACCATTACCAAATAGTGCATAATACTTTTTCGCAAGTACTCTGTGCGCTTGGGATAACATAGTAGAGAAGTAAAAATACCAGTGAAAAGAGAAATGTTTTAATGTGGAAACGGTACAAGTTCATGGCAAGGACTTTGTCATCCCTTACAAGAAACTACCCACAAAGGAATATCAGCCCCATCTACTCCTCGTGTAGATATAAAAGTGAGCCTTATATCTGATCTAAATGGCGCTAATAAGGCAAAAAATGGTGTTCTGCATGTGCGCGAGACAGCTGTTTCCATTGTCTAACCCTAGAGGCTGCGTTGTCATAGCGTTTGCATCACAGATCTAGAGCTTGCTAATAATGAGATGTTTAAACCCTAAAAAAACAAACAAACAAACAGAGAATCTATCTTGCCATCAAAAACAATCAACAGTTATTCTAAAGCAAATGTTATTTTCCTTCATCATAACTACTATCTTTTCACTTTCAATCAATAAAACTATCTTGTCAGTAAAATGAACATTACTATACATATTATCCGGAGGTTATTATTTCCATATCAAATCAACTAAATAAATCTTTGCTTTTAATGCAAATAACATGATTTCAGGTGATAACAGTTTCCTGCAGTGTGAAAAGAAGTCTGGACTGATTTTAGAATAAGGACAATTGTTTGCTTTCTTTCCATACCTTGATGGCTGTCTCCACATCAAAGTCTACCGACTTGTCATCCTTGGTCTGAGAGAGAGAGAGAGCACACAAGTTTGAATGCAGTTAGGATTTCATCATGACGTTACTCAGCTTATAATGCATTTCAAGAAAAGAACAAATCACAACAAAAGAATAGCTAACCACCAAAGAGGACTAGGATGGCATCAATCCTGTGAGAGAAATTTCTCAAAAGCAGGCATATCTGGCCCCATCACTAGCAACCTGCTCATCTTGGGGAAGATTTGAACACACCGAGAGACATGTTAAACAAGTGATAGATCCAATTCAGGACCAACCACTATGAAAGAGATCCACATGGTGAATTACAAACTACATTTTAATAAACATATTGTACTGCAGTAATGCCCATTCTGTCCTTAACTCATTGAAGAGTAGTCTCAAGTATACTCAAGCATGTGTCTACAGGAAACATGTTAAAAACTAGAAATGTCGCTATGGCGACTGATGCCTCCGCCATAATGCATGATTCTCCCAATAGGCGTATAGTACAATGTCTTCACAATGTGTGATCCATGACATTTTCACATAACTGGCAAAATATTGAAATGACAGGTTTGTCAGAAATGTCTTGAACTGGATTTGCCATAATTTTCTAAGAGTGCAGGTAGACATATTTGGGGAATTTTGGGGAAGTTTATGCATTGAGTAATTTCAAAGGTATGAAGAAAGAGTGTGATAACGGTACAAAAAATATATATATATTTTTTTTTTTGGGGGGGGGGGCATTGAAGCCTGGCCTTTGACCCTTAACCTTTGACCTTTGACCTTCAGGCTGGAAATTTCCTGGAGAATCTCCATTAGGTAATGCATGTACTAAGTTTTGAAACTAATAATGCAAGCATTGCAGATATAATAGTATATGAGGGAAATAGTAAAATTTTGAGGAGTTGACCTTGACCTTTGACCCCCGACTATTGACCCATGAACCCTAAATTCCCTAGAGAATCCCTGCCAGACAGTACATGCGTATGTACCAAGTTCCATGAAAATACATTGAACCATTTGCGAGAAAAGTGATATTGCAACATTTTCACCTAACCTTTGACCTTTTGACCTTTGACCTTACGACATGAAACTCTCTCTGGAGGATCTTTTGCAGTAGTACATGTCCACACCAAGTTTCAAGAAAATACCTTTGGGCATTGCATAGATATGGGGGAAATTGCAACATTTGTAGAATTTGACCTTGACCTTTCGACCTTTGACCTCTTGCCAATGTCACTAAAATCTACTCCACTAATTGTCCCATCATACATCATCCTTGGACCAAGTTTGGTGACAGCTGCTTCATCCAGTTTTGGTTTATCACGTAAACAGATAAATTTTAGGATTTGACCTTGATCTTTGACCTTTGACCTCGGTCCGATTTCACTGAATAACTAATCAAGTAATTGTCCCATCATACATCATCCTCCAACAAAGTTTGGTGAAATTTGCTCCACCCAGTCTTGAGTTATCGCGTAAACGGATACAATTTCATGATTTGACCTTGACCTTTGACCTTTGACCTTTAGCCGATTTCACCCAAAATCTAATCAACTAATTGCCCCATCATACTTCATACTTGGACCAAGTTTGGTAAAATTCTTGTATATATTACTCAAGTTATCGCGTAAACGAAAGCGGACGGACGTACGGACGTACGGACGGACGGACGGACGGACGGACAACCCGAAAACATAATGCCTCCGGCACCACTTCGTGGCGGAGGCATAAAAAAAAATAGCTTGCCTCAACAAGTAGCAACATTGTGTATATTAACCTTGTCAAAGTTAGTTTGGGTCTGTTTATACATGATATATGATCCCTCCTTATACTTGCTTGGCTCCTTGCATGGATGACACTCGACCCATCCCTGTTTTTTTTTTGTTTTTGTTTTTGTTTTTTTTTTTAGTGTCGTTGTTTTGTGTCCCTAGCCCTTCTCAGACAGTGCATGTTATGTTAAATGTCTGTAGTCCATGTGTCTACTTACCCTTGATGTTTGTAATTTTGCCTCTGACAAAGACTAAATTTTTCTGCGATCAAAAGCTCAGTACCCTTTGGACTGAATATTATTATATCATACTAGGTTTTACTCCCTTCCCATTCCCATGGGACACAATCTCTCTCTTTTTTCACCCTCCTTGCTGGTCCCCCTACCACACCCCATCTCTCTCTCTTTTTACCCCTCCTTGTGGGTCCCCCACCACACCCCATCATCCCCCCCCCCCCTCCTTGATGGTGCCCCCATCACACCCTACCATGATGAACTCATCCAGTTTGTTGGTGTCCTTCAGCTTGGTGTAGCAGTTAAGAAGCAGCGTGGTGTGGTCCTCATTGGCGATGGCTTGTTTGTGGAGCTCCTGCAAGTAGGCTGTGAGGTTATGGATCCTCTGCGCATCCAGGAACTTTCAAAATTATCAAAGAAAGAAAGGTTCATAAATAAAAACGCCTTCAAAAAAAGAATGAACAAATATGAATTTATCTTTCCTCTATACATGTATACCTCCAAACCATCTAGGATACAAGGACTCATTTTAAGTACTTGGCAGTAGTTCATCTCAAAAAGTCTTCCACCCTCTCCCCCCCCCCCCCTCAAAAAAAAAAAATAAACAAGGAAAAGTAGAAATTACGCGGTGCGTGATATATGTCCCCGCCGGAAGTAGCATCTTGTAGCCAATGTACAATACAGGTCAAAAATCAAGGTCAAAGGTCAAAGAAGTCAAAGGTCAAAATTCTGTGTAGAAGTTTTGAAGCCCTCACCTAGTGCCATCACATAAAGCAAACGGAATCGAAATCGGGTTAGAAATGGCGAAGGAGTAGCATTTTGAAGCAAAATGTATAATATAGGTCAAAGGTCAAGGTCAAAGGTCACAACTGAAATTCTGTGTACAAGTTTCAAAGCTCCCATGTAGTGCTATCATATAAAGCAAACAGAATCAAAACTGGCTCATAAATGACAGAGAAGTAGCAAATTGAACATTTTGATCACACAAGGACGTACACACAGACGGACGGACGGACACACACACGTACGGAGCCCGTTTCATAGTCCGCTGCTCGAACTCGTTCGGCGGGGACAAAAAAAAAAAGATGCAGTTGGCGTGGCAATGGCTTATCAGACAAACTCAAGCAACATATCTGGTACATAAAAATCCAACATATTACAGTTCTGAAGCAATTGATGAGTTAATGGTAGAGTGATTAAAAACAAATTATTTCTTTATCT
Source organism: Diadema setosum (assembly GCF_964275005.1). Classification (NCBI taxonomy): domain Eukaryota; kingdom Metazoa; phylum Echinodermata; class Echinoidea; order Diadematoida; family Diadematidae; genus Diadema; species Diadema setosum. The sequence goes on from NC_092700.1 coordinate 35,570,502, forward strand.
TTGCAAAATTACCATACTGGTGATATTTGTTCCAACAGACAAACTATGTCCTATTTATTTATCTATACCTTCAAGCTATGCGCAGAAAACCAGCAAAGGCACACAGACACAAGTAAAACTTGGCAGCTAGTGTTTTGATGACGCTGTTTTGATTCTGTCGCAGACACGTTCAAGAGGAAGTCTTAGCAGTAGTGAAGAGTAGCTAATAGAGTTCGGGCTGTTTCAAGAGTTGAAAGCTTCAGTACAGTCACTACAAACCCAGAACAACTCACATCAGTCTGATAAATTCATATTATCTCTCACCTTTCTGATGACGTAGGAAGGCTCCAACCGACCGATCGTCTTCTTATACTGGGCAATGGCTCCATCATGGTCACCCTTGCTGTAGAGGTGGTCACCATACTGGGTGAAGATGTCAATCAGTCCATCGTAGTCATAGTGCTGACTCTTGGCAAGGCTAACACGGAATGAGACAAGAGTTGAGGTGAAAGGTCACTCAAAGGTCAAGTTGACTCCCAAAGAATACAATCATCTCAACAGCATGAGTAAAGCTCTCTCAAACCTGGACATACAGAAGATACTTGTGATATGTTAAAGTTTCACAAACCTTTCTGTAAGAGAGTAATATTGGCCACAAACACATCATGCAAATTTAATATAGGATAATGACATATCCTCACGAGTGTCCTTATTGATCAGTTGTCAATTTTGTTTTGTTTTGTTTTGTTTTGTTCTGGTTCAATGAAATGAAAAAGAATTAAGTAGGACTATGTTTTCAACATCCATGGTGTTGTAATAACTGACAACTGATACACATTACTTTTAAGGGAGAGGAGGTGTAGGTGCCGAATTATTTGCCAAAATGTGATTTCTATAACATTTTGATGTTATTGTTGTTGTTGCACAAACTAATGAGAAACCTGCGGGGTGACAATCAAGAGTTTATGCTCTTGAAGAAAAAAAAAAATGATAAATTGATTTGGTGGTAATTTGAGGAACTTACTTGATGGCCATCACATAGAGATTCTTCTTGAACAACATCTCCAGCTTGGTCTGAGTGTCTTTCTCTTGAAGCTGGTACAGCTGTTCAAATCAAGAAAACCATCGTAGATAAGATAAAATTTGTGTGCATGCTCTATATCAAGCATGTTGCCTATACTATAATACACAGGCCTACTCTACTTGCAAAAATATGTCTACTTCTTACTGCAGTGCAAGATGTGCTTTGCACAAAATGAAAGTAGCACAGCTTCAAATCCTCTTAAAATCATATATCACTTCATGATGTGGCTCATGCATGTGTAGCATAAAATCTTTCCCTAGGAAAATACAGCATTGTATACCAGAAGATTTAGTATAAAGAAATTATGAGAATTTATGAGAAGTCTGTGAAATCAATCCTCAAATTTACCTTTCAAGGAAGTCATTCCTTCATATTAAAGACCTAAAACAGGTAAAAATATGCATTTGTTGGACTATTCAAAAGTTTGGAGCTGTCATGGGTACGGACACGTGTCAAAGTTGTACTGTACAATCTCTCCCTACCTTTCTGTCTCCACCAAGGACATAGAGGGAGCCCCACTCCTGGATTACGTCCATGACCTCGGGCACAGGAGCAGAATAGGCTATATTGGGAAAACAAAGGCAAAAAGATATTTACAAAAAAAAAAAAAAAAATGCCACTGGCTTTTATGTTATGAAAAAGTTTTTTACCCAATTTATCGCCTCTAACCACACAAAATGTTTAGAAAGAAGCAGCTATCAGAGACATACATATCTTTACTTTGCTGGATTACCAACTCAGCAGTTTGTAGAACAATAAACATGAAATTTTGCAGTATAAACAAAGACATGTAGTAAATTGTAATAGGGCATTGTAAGTGAGCATAAAGGTAAAATGCATGAAAAAAAAAAAATAAGGAGGGGTAAAATGACTAGCTTTGGTACATGTACATCCATGACAGAACAACACAGTACGTTTGCATTAATGACCCCAGCATAAAAAGAAATAGTGAACTATCAACAATGAAAAAAAAAAAATTGTGTGGGTGAGCGAAGACAAAATATATTGGATAGCAGAATATATCAACTCTGTGATACACAACATTCACAGACAAAAATGCAGGCTAAACAATAGACAACATTGTAAAGGTAAAGTCATCAGAAGAATACTCTCACCTATAAACTTGTTTTGGATGTCATAAACAGTAACGATGTCCATCATTCGAGCCACTCCTTCCCTGCAGAAATATAATAGGAGGAACATTTCGAAATTGAATAACAGAAATCCACTTTTCAATGTGAATCTGCACAAGACATTCATTGCATATCAAGCTTAACTTAGCATTAATATTATACAATTAAGATGCTTTATCAAAGTCTGTCAAGAACAAACTCAAGCAAATTGAATACTTTGCTGGATATAGGCACATCATTTAGCATGATTTTCATACTTCTTTGACAGTATTCTTCTTGTATCTACAGTATATATTAAGAAAAAACCAGATACACAGAAGTACTATAATAAGTGACATCACTCAATGTCTGGGTTAATTGTGTGCGTGTTGGCATAAGGGCTTAATATGCCACACTGGACAATGCTTCAAAGAATGCAAATGTATTTTCTAGATAGTCTTCAAAAATGTGTGAGTGTTATCAATCATAAGTGTCTACCATATCCACATCTGATGAAATGACTACTGTGATATCATCAAAAACATGAAGACTGTGAAACAGCAATGGCTGATACAGTCTACTTGCTCCACTTTCATTTCCTCCCTTCTGTTTGTGCTATAGGATTGCAAATTATTTCTAGTTGTGTGCTTTTTTATAATTGTGTGTACATTAACTTAAACTTATTAGGAGCACTGCAATGATACAGTTAGTGCATTGAGGGTCCTGTCAACTGAATTTTACTTTTGAATGCACTGACTCAATTGAAGCATCTTCATGGTCAAACCTTTCTATGCCAGGGAATTTGGGCAGTGTGTACAATGCTATGGAGTTTTCTGTACCAATCAGCACTCAAGGTACACAAAGAGTAAAGTCCTCACCCAGCAATCTGGCGTGGCATTGTCTTGCTGTCCTTGGTGACTACCACCAAGTAGCCTCGGAACCAGTGCAGGATGGCTTTACGCCCCTCGAATGCCAGACAGGGACCACGCCCGTCTGTCTGGTAGAAATACACCGCCTGAAATGAAGACAGGTGGTAGTATGATGTGGCAAGGTAAGGTATAGAACAGGGGAAATGTGGTCAAGAAGGGGAACATCTCTATGGCAATTGGTCTCACATCCACTGGTGGTACCAAAAATGGTACCTAAGATTGTTTCTAAGAGGCAGTATTCCAGTGGAATTGTGTTTTGTTTTTGTTTTCTGTTTTCTGTTTTTTTGCCAATGCTGCTAGTGTCACACTCTATATGCCAACAAGGAACTTTCAAGTTGAATGTAAGTTCATGATCACTAATCACACATGATAAAATAAACATGATTTGTAATTATGCAAAAGTACCTGGATATGGACTAAAAGAGAATAAAATGCACTGTGGAAATATTATCATCTTTCACTGAAAACCTCTTGAGATAGCAAAGATACTTTTTGAATAAGATCACAACACACACCTCATTCCAATTTCTGAGAAACTTAAATCACTGGAATAGTACACGTAGCATTCAACTGATTACACTCCATAATTCTTTGTGAAGAAGCTTACAAACACCTTTACACTGCATCAATATATATGGTTACCCCTAGAGTGTTTTGCTCACTGACTACCATGCTAGGTGGTATACACTGATTGCGAATCTGCATGGGCATCCAAAAACTGACCGTACAGCAAATGGAGATCGCTGTATCCTAATCTGTTTTATGTCACAATGGTCCTGCTGTGGACATGCTGCACTGTCGAAGCTACATGGCTTTGTCTAATCTATGCCATGGTAAATTTTGTTTGTTTGTTTGTTTGCTTGCTTGGACATGATGCATAACAGTAATATATAACCGTGTGGCAACTTAGCTGCTACATGCATGGGCAAGTAAAGAAGATAAATTCAAAAGTGCTCACATCGCTCCTGCCAATAACAAACTGGTTGTCCTGAGTTGCATCACTCATCACAGCGCATCGGAGTGGGCAGCCATGATTATCTAGAGTGTCCTGTGCATCAAACCAAGAAAGATTTATTCAAGTTACATTCAGTCAATAATGTCAGAGCGAATCAGTTACATTGTAGGATGCAATGTAACATATCAACACTTTTGTTTTGAAATAAAAGTGCTAAAGTAAATAAGTAAACAAGTAAGTAAACAAGTGAGTAAAGTAAGTAAACAAAACTAAAGTATTGAAGTAAACAGGCGTTACACAAAAAGAGAGAAGTATACAAGCATTTTACAGTTTGATGCAAAGCAGTACAGTATACACGTACATATATGCATATACATAAATGTACTTCTCCCTTTTGGATTTTTACTTATAGTAATAGATCCACTCCCACATAGTATGTATTGCCTTTGTTTTGTAATTTGCATTTGTTGGATGATTCTCACTTTCATTTTGTTGGCACATCTTTGTACATCAGGTAAGAGCTCACTGCTTGTTCAGCCTCCCCCCCCCCCCCTTCACTCTTGCTGTTTCTATTTCACTGGTTTCCTATTCTTTATCCTTCTGTTGTTCTTCATCTTGTTTGATGTTGCCTCCCTATTCATCTTTATCCTTCACAGGTTGTCCCCAATGATCCTTGGGATCATCACTGGCCCACCTCTGCCTTTTGTCTGTTCATCCCCCCTCCCCCACTTCAATCCCCCTCCCTTACCTGTTGGGCTCCCTGCCTTTGACTTCTAACCCACCCCTTTTGTTTTCTTTGTTCTGTGTCCCTAGCCCTCCCTGAGTGTGCTTGTTGTGTGTAGTCTTTTGATTCTGACAAAGATTCTGCTAGGATTGAAAGTTCAGGCCCCCTTTGACTCCACATAACATATTACACAAATTAGGAAGATATGGAGTTGGCTTATGAATTGGGTGGAAATTAGTATACTAGACAAAATTTCTAAACATATTTTTAAGTCACATACTTTTACTTTATTTGGGGTAATTTGGCTGTAAGATCATAGCCTTACAGCAATGGCATCTACATGTCAAATACAATGTATCTAGTGTTGAGCATTTGGTATGGTCTTAAAATATCAATGCTTGTCACTCCTTGTGCCCCACATTCACATGCCTCACTCAGCTAACGGCTAGCAAACTGCACATAATTTATTTCATTGTACAACCGTGCACACACTGATTGATGAACTGCGATATGCCACTGCACACGGAATGCATCATAGCAATAGCTTATTCATATAAAGATTTTCATTGGCTCACAGCATGCAATTTTCTCTGCAACTTTCCTGTACTGCATGTCTCGTATGAACGCTTCTCTGACAATGTACATGGCTTTGAAAACCACAATGTTTTCTAAACTTATTCATGTGCTGCAGCTTCTGAATAATGCAGCACTCTGTGGCACTCAGCACACAAAGAGTTGATTAAGGAAAGTAGGATAAAGCTCACCACTCTGACGTCCTTTGACCCAATGTGACAGGAAACGACTGTTTCCTCTGTGGATATAAATAGAACATTACTCCGCTGGGAGTGTCTGAAGGCAAGACCCGTGACCTGAACACGACCTTTGTACACAATCTTGGGGGATTTACTGTGTCTGCAATAATTTATGAACAATCAGAACAAATGACAAAATTAAACAAAACTTGACACATTACAATTGATCTAGTGTAAATTAGCGATCTTCACACTTGAACTGTAGAGAAAACATGTAATAATTCAAAACTTTCAGCTTCTGAATATAAGTGTCCAAAATTAAATTTTCACCAAAATCATCACATTTCACATTTGTATTGGTTGATCTCATTGTCCACAATGAAAATTCTTGGTACAATGTATAGTTACAATTGGCTTTAACCCATTCCATACTGAATTCTGAAATGTCCATAGATTTAATACACAGATCACCAGGTTCCCGTATGAAATGGGTTAATATTTGTGACTTTATCGTCTACTGCAGTGAAAGCTTACTTAACACAGCACATCATTAATTTCCTTTGTTACCATGAATCCAAAGATACTTGGTGGCTAGATTTCTCTCTCCTGTACCTGTCTCTTGTAACGTCTCCTTTGAAAAGTGTCACGCTGCCATCCTGAAAGCCGATCGCCATCATGTTCAGGTTTTCGCTGACCGCAATGGCCGTCACGTTAGAGGCAACGTTGCTCCCCGGCAGGGCTCTTGTGATGCGGGTGCATGATGGGTTGTTGGACTTGTCACGCTTTGAATAAATTTAATGGCAATCACGGATCCAATGTCACATCGGATTTACATATGTGACCCGCGACAACGGTTTCAGGCAAAAGTCGCAAGAGCAAATTTCCTCCTAGGTGGGGTACAAAGATTTTTACCATTATTTTTGTCGATTCGGGTTTTTTGCAGAAATCGAATCTTTGATATGTTTTCTACATCTACACTAAATTTCATAGCATAAGACTACATTTTTCCTAACGAAAATGGAATTTTAAGCACCCTATGTTGGATCGCACTCGTCAGTTTCGAGCTTCTTTCGAACGCCGCGCCAATATCCCCAGCGTTGCTACGGCGCAAGGTCTCGAATGCGATTGGCTGGTGCGTCGCACACATTTACATAATTCGGCTTTCGGAGACACCAGTTGCAGCGTTTGGGGAATGCTTTGTCCACGCATGCATGATTACATGCTCCATTGTTCTTGCCATAGTGGTTTATACGCTGTAGTGCGTGCTCTTCGTTTGGCTTTCTATCCAAACTATTCTACCGCAATGTTCGACAACGGAAGTGAAACAAATATCATTTAGCGCGACATAATCGTGTGAAAAGAAAAAAAAAACGATAGTCTACTTGTACATGCAGTAAAAATTATGTCAGCAGACTGACTCAAGGGAAGGTAGATGAGAGGAAATGAGAGGTCACATGAAACCAGTTATATTCAAATACTACACATCAAGATCGCACGAAATTAACGAGTCGTGTTTGTTTAATACTGTATAATTAACACCACCGAACAAGGCAACATAATTATGCACGGCTTGTAAAAGCAAAACAAACAGGAAGCGTGACCTTTGCCAGCACTGGCATTTTTCTGCCTACAAAAGGGTCGCCAATGATAAAGTCAAATCAACAACAATGAAAACGCGATTTGTAAATGTGTGGATTCGCCACCTGCTCCTGTTACATGCACATGGTCATGGCGTGTGGATACCATTGCGTAATGTGTGCGCCCATACACATGTACACCATACGTGCAATTATCGTATCCGCCATATTGAAAGACGTAATGGTAAAACAAACCCGAGCGAACCGCATTGTTTTTCGACTCCATGCGCTGAGCTCCTAGGAAGGGTGCCCGGTAAATTTGACTCTCTCAGTGAGCCAATCAGAAGGCGATGTGGTTGATAGAGGCGGAGCTTAACATCGATTGGCACCATCGTACGGATGGGTGATTCTCACCTCGCATCGCCGCTCGGACATTGCCTTGAGAAAGAGGTGAATCTTCAAAGCCCGTTTTCTCGCAATTTTGTCAGGCTAACAACTTAAAAAGTGCATTTTATTTCGCTTTCCATGCCCACTTATGGTGCCAAAGAATGGAAGTGTTTTATATCAATGCAAAGCTTTGGAAATGGGCAATGTGATTCAGTGAAAAAATGAATTTTCAAAATCCCCGACTTTTGCCTGAAACCGTTGTCGCCGGTCACATATTCATGGTACAAAGTAGTAAGTTACTGTCTATGTCATACACTTTGCAAGTATCATAATTCACACTTCACTAATTGTAAGAAAATTTTGCAAATATTGTTAGTTAAATTTGTGATTGAGAACAGCACTGATGGAATGAGAAATATGAAGCCCTTTTCAGGGGAGCAAAGTTTGGAATATTTCAGCATGTTGCTTATTTACTTAGCAAATATCAGTCAACTCATGAAATCAGGGAAGAAATAACATTGCGACCTATAAGGCATATACTATATTAATTGAATAGTCTTGTACGAATTCGATCATGCAGTAACCTTAAACACGATAGCATTATCCTGTATTTCATATTTCTTTTGAAATGTAATTGTTTAAAGATATTTATGCAGAAAAACAAAATCATTCAAAGATTTTAAAAAGGTTTGATGAAAGGTTTTATGTGGAAGAGTCCACTGACCAGTCATTAATTGATTGATTTTTCCCTTCATCTAAGCAGCTACACTTGCTGTATTGAAGACTCACTTCAGTTGCACACATATTCTAATAATTATCAATAAAATTTCACTTCAACATTGTGTCCAACATTGCTGCATGGAATAATACTTCATGCAATTGAGCCGTCATTCATGTCAATTGGAGCAGTTTGGATAATGTCAAAGTTGTCACTTCTATCTAGTGATGAAATGCCCTTTTGCACTATATATCCAGCTCAGGCAAATGTTAAGTTGGAGGCAAAATTTTACCAGTAAGAACAGGCCTGGAGAGATGGTCTGTTCAGACTAAACAGCACCAATGAAAGGGGTGTATCCTTATCTTTTGATAACAACAAGTATGATTTTATTGTAAAACTCACCTTGTCAAGATTCCATACTTTGATGACAGGATTTATACCAGGCTCATCTTGCTGCAATGAAGGCAGAAAACAAGAGGCAACACAAAAATAATCAAAAGACATTGACCTCTACTAGGCTTTCATCACCACTTGGTACAGATATCTTGAAAGTAACCAAGTATCAGCAAATAGGAATGGGGTTATCTTCTTGATTCCTTAACAACAACAATGGCTGTCCAGTGGGAGTGTGGCATAACAGTATACTGTGCCATCTGATATGTATGGCAAACTGACTATCAGGTTTATCACTTAAAAATATCTCACTTATAGAATACTGGTGCATTAGCAGAGTACTATAATGAAGAAAGTGATGATTATCAGGAAAACAATTAGAGAGATATATTTTGAGGAAATCTAATTTTGCTTACTGCATTTTATTGAATTATAAATCATACAAGTGTATGTGTTCATCATTGTACAAAAATTGGCGAGTTTGACACTTGGATCTCTAGAAATGAGTGGACAAAGTGTAGCCATGCTACACCTGTGCCCCATTTTAGAAAAGTTGATATGATAGCAACTCTTGCTGGAATGGCAACTTCCCATCTATAGCAACAGCTAATCAGGAAGCTGGATTCTTGTCATTACTATGACAATTGCCATTCCAGCAAGAGTTGCTATCATATCAAGTTTTTATGAAATGGGGCCCAGATTTGCTTTGAGAATACTAGCCTATTAGTTTTACCTTAAAAGTAACTGTATACGCAATACAACGTACACCGTATCAAGTGAGCTCAATTTTTCACCAATCAGGACATTCAAGTATTTTAGAGAACGTGCTAAATTCACAATTGTGGAGTGCAGCAGTGAACAAAGAAAATATGTGTGCACGTCAAATTTATGATGGGATCAGAGTTTGCATTTTTGTGTGTTATTAAATTTGTGAATAACATGAGATGCACAAAATTCACATAAGTAAAAAACCTAGCAAAATATAGAGCATACAGTACTGTATATGACCCATATTAATTTGTAAATGCTAGTAGTGTTACCCCAATTGTGAAGATGATGTTGTGCTGTTTGAGCTGGAAGATGTGCGTCACTCTCAGCTCAAACGCTTTGAATCCGTCCAGCTCAAGGTTGCGGTCCAGGAACAGGAGGTTGCCCTCGGAGTCGCCAAGGGTCATCTGGCCACGCCCACTGGCACATGCTGTGATGTCGATGTCCTGGGGTGACAAGCCCAGAGAGCGAGAGAGAAGATTGGGAATTTATAAACTACGACGAAGCAAATTTTCTCTTTCTTGACTTGGAAAGTGTGTCCTTTTGAATCTTTTGTTATCTGTGTGCACACACTTTCTTAACATCTGTCTAAAGAAAGTCTTAACCCATTGAAGATGGAATGATTTCCTATAACACACATTTCCCAATTACCCCAGCCCGAGAATACTCAAGACTAGTCTTCAACAGGTTAAAATCCTAAATATGCATAAAGATTATGACGATGAAAGTCTTTTAATATTGAAAATACAGACTATTGACACATAATGGAAATTTGCACAATTTTCATCATGTTATACTTTAACAAAAATATAATTTCATCAGTTTTCAGACATTTGACTGCATACAAAAATACAATGTATTTTTTACTCTCATCTACAAAATCATTATGTAAAGACAATTCTTTGAAATAGGTACAATGCAAACATGCAGACATATCCACTAGTGATTATAACAAAACATACATATCACATATTATAACTACTGTATTTAAATCATGGGCAGCGCATTTTAAATAGTCATATTTTAGGTGATTATCATACATTAAATATGCACAGAATTGAATCCTGAAATGAAAGAAAGTACAGTCAACTTCGGATACCTCGACGTCGGATAAGCCGAATATCACTTACCTCGGGGGCAAAATGAAAGTCCCGATTGTTCCTATGGAGTTTCCGTGTATTAAAATTCGCGTAGCTCGAAGAAATAACTCAAAGTTCGGTTACCTCGAAGTGAAATCTACTGTCCCGATCTTAATTAACTTATTGTTTTTCCCAGCATGTAGCTCGAATCGAATTGCAACATCACTCAGCATCTCCGATTAAGCGCGCGTGCACAGCGAAGAAGACGTCACAAATCTTTTCACACTCGACTGTAAATATTCCCGACCAGAACAATCGCGCGCCCAAAGAAATACCCGGTACACAGCTGACAAGAAAAATCCCCAACACCTACCTACATACGTACACGGTATGCACATAGCACCCTTGCCATTAAAATGGAGTGCTTACGATAGCACTACGCTCTGCCCATCGTCTTCTTTTCTTTAACCACTGTGTTTTAATTCTTGATCATGATAGTCATACCGCGCGCGTAGATTTCTAAACCGTCGTGGCGCACCTGCGTAGGTTTTGGGTGTTGACAGTTATATCTTTGGCATTAATCACGGTCCACTGTCCAAACATCGATCTCCTGCGTAGTGCCCTTTTTAAAACTTTTTTCTTTTTGCCTTTCACGAAGTATGTTTCATTTATTCTTCCCCGAGAACGCAAGCACTGATTTTTTTTTTTTCCAGCAATGCGATTATGAAAATATTGTGGAATATGATGTGGAAGTATAGGCCGAGCATAATAAAGAATATAATAGACAGGTCTCCACACTCACTTTTATCGGGCCACCAGTATCACTGATTTTAATTTTTTGGTGGTCGAATTTACTCGAAATTAAAATTAGAAAATCCAATCATCTTATTTTGTGTTTTAAGATTTAGCAAACAGGCGTATAGATTATTATAAAAGTTGATGCCTAAAAATTTAGGAGGTCAAAACTTACGTTTGACATGAAAAAGTGGGAGCATTTGCCGACATCTGTTAGCATCCGACATTTGTTTTAGCATTGTAAAGAGCCGAAAGTTACCGTTATTCATTTCTTATATTGTAAAAGCAATCATCCAACATTTATTAGTCTGTTAGCACCTTACGGAGCCGAATATTACCGTTAATCATTTTTAAATGTAAAAGCAAACAACCGACATTCATTTTAGCATCTTACGGAGCTGAATGCTATCCTTATCCATTTCCAAACGTGAAAGCAAACATCCGCTATTTGTTTCAGCATCTAACTGAGCGGATTAATACCGTTAATCATTTCCAAATGTAAAAGCAACAATCTGTCATTTATTTTTGCATCGTAGGAAGCAGAATATTACCGTTATTCATTTCAAACATACGACATTTATTTTATCATCGTACGGAGCCGAATTTTACTGCTGTCCACTTCCGAAAGTTAAATGAATCATTCTGACAATATTTTATCATTGTACGGAGCCGAATGTTACTGTTTTTCATTTTTGAACGTCGAAGCTGACATCAGACGTTTATTTTACCATCAAACGTAGCTGAATATTACCGTTATTCATTTCGAAATGTAATAGCAAATATCCAATACTTTTTTTTTTAGTATCATATGGGGCAGAATGTTACTGCTATTCACTTTCAAACATGCCAAACGTAAAAGCAATATGTATTTTAGCATCTTCCGGAGCTGAATGTTATTGCCATTTACTTTCGATCGTAAAAGCAAACATCCAGCATTTATTTTATCATCGTAAGGAGTTGAATGTTATTGTTACTCATTTCCGAACGTCGAAGCAAACATCAAACATTAATTTTACTATTGACCGCAGCTGAATGTTACTGTTATTCATTTCGAAATTTAAAAGCAAATATCAGACAGCTATTTTAGCATCGTATGGAGCAGAATGTTACTGGATCTTCCGAACATAAAAGCGATCATCTGACATTTATTTCAGCATCTTCCGGAGCCGAATGTTATTGTTAAATTTCCTTTCGAAAGTATAAGGAAACATCCGACACTTATCTAACCATCAGCGGAGTTGAATATTGATTTTCATTTCCGAAAGTCAAAGCAAATATTCGACATTTATTTCAGCGTCTTCCGGAGCCGAACGTTGTCCTTAATCATTTCCGAACGCAAAATCAAATATCTGACGTTAGTTTTAGCACCATACGAAGCTGAGTCGTATCGTTTTTCATTTCCAAAAGTATGAGCAAACATCCGACATTTATTTTAGTATCTTACGGAGCCGATTGTTACCGCTGTTCATTTTCAAAAGTAAAGGCAAACATCCGACTTTTTTTTTTTTTGGTGGAGCGATAGGGTCACCAAGATCTTCATTTCTGACATTTTGATTTCAAAGCCGATTTTCATTCAATTCATTCACATAAAAGTCGATTCAATTCCAATTGACAAGCATGCAAACAATCGGTAGGCACTATAACAGATACCATGTTGAACATTGATAAACGTCGGATAAGTCGAAGAAAATTCGACGTACGTACGCGTACCTCGAATTTCGCGTACCTCGAATTTCACGTACCTCGAACTATTTTCTTCAGTCCCGACGAATTCGAGGTATCCGAAGTTGACTGTATCTAGACAAATAAATTTAAGTAAATACTGCAAGGTACAACTCAAGGAGTACTGAAACATCAAAACAAGAACTGACTAGCAGCATGGACTGGAAGTATGATTGGATATATTCACTGTAAGAGAAGACACTGCAGCAAAGCTATACATTGTAAATGGATGCCACATTGCATCATTCACTAATTAAAAACAATTTGGGTGGCGAGGCTGACTTACCTTCAGTTTTGAGAATATTTCTGTGCTTTCTGGGTATTTGACCACCTCCTTCTCAAAGAAGTTGAATCTCCTCCACTAATAATTAATGAAAGAAGGAGATTAGCTATTATTTAATGCAATATGATGGTGAAACAAAAGAGATTAGAACATAGCTATGTACTGAATTAGAACATAGCTATGTACTGAATTAGTATATCGTACTTCACATTAAAATAGATTCTCATACAAGTGAAACGTTCAGGAAATGAAATTATTAAAATCAATGTCAAAGGCAGATCAAGCATATTTGTACTGTAATTGTTTATTATATTGGACTTTTTTAAAGATAGAATCTTTTTATTTAGGGTCTAACTTTAAATTTGTTGACAAAGTTGTTTGTTAATCAGTCGATGTGCACCCACGACCAGTGTCAGAGTGACGACAATGTAAATTTACTAACACTCTCAGGGTTAGGTTTCACTCCCGATGCGATGCGTTACACCAAGATGCAAGAAAAGAAGAAGGCATAAGCAGCTGATAAGAGAAGGCACTACCCCCTTGCTAGTAAATAGTAGATGTTTGGATAGATCCCTGGCCCTGAGTCCAGGACTGCCGAGTATTACAGGATGTGATTGTCAGAGATCCAGTGATTACGTGTAATTTAGAGTCTAGCCTGGTGCCTAGTCATAGTCATTAGGCTCCATCTTGTTCACACTCACTCGACAATGAACGCTCGGGACTAAGCAATGATCACCAGCAACGAGCTATTTTCTTGTTATTTTAACATATGACAATACCGGGGGAAAATACACCCTTCAGAGTCTTGATCATTCTACTCAAGTTTTATAAATAAGTGTGAACTGCAAACTAACCTGCAAAAAAGTCATAATGCTTGTCCCTCTGGCCTATTTCGCCGTAGTATTTGCAGCCCCGTCACTCCCACCAGACCACCAGACAGAATAATGGAAACGTAAGTTAACCTTTGACCTTGCTATCGGCTTGGCTGCTTCGCCGTTGCCAGTAACGCTATAAACCGGATAGAAAAACCCACGTCTGCTCGTCGAATACCAACTGCTTGAAGAAATCAGCAAAATATTCTCCCAAAATGACGTCCATATCGAGTATGGCCAGGTTTAAAAGTTCCCCAACACGTTCTGCGAGAGGTAAGCTATCAAGTATTTGTCAAATGTTAATTTGTAAGAGACAGATTGCTTACCTTACCGAGCAATTTCAAATTTAGAAGAGACACAGTCCCATCTGCAGCTGCGGATGTTTGTGTGTCTTTCATTGTAGAAATCACTTTACAAGAAGACATGTGTAAATTCATAGTTATACTGGTACTGTCTTCTCATTTCTGTCACTCATAAACGCCTAAGTTTACTGTGTTTGAATGATTTTACATCTCATAATGAATTGTGAAATGTTATACAGTAAAACTAATTGGTCTTGAAACCTTTATCAATTTGACTTGTTTGTTGAGTGTTTTTTCTCTCTTTTTTTTTTTATTTGTTTTAGATTCAATCATGTCAATACGACTAGATGGGTCTAGAGTTTGTCTAGGCTACCTAGATTTCTATTTGGTTTTGAATTTGTGTTAATGTCACAATTCAGTGATAGGGCGTAACCAGGACGTCGACAGGATGTCATGTCAAAACAAAAGGTGCCTAATTTCGTCCCACACACCACACAAACCAAAAATGATAGGAATAGCTACATTTGTAATACATAATAGACTGTCTAACTGGTTAGTCAATTAAATGTTGAAAATCTCTTTGCTTCACTTCAGGTCCGAGTTTCTCTGGAACAGCAACAGGAGGATCTACCCTGCGAAGGAGTGGCAGCTTGGGAAGTCTTACCAAACGCTCAGCAAACATTGCTGCCAACTTTGGCTCAAGCACAAAGTAAAAATCACCCCCAAAGATTTCATGAACAGATCCAAACATTTTATAGTACCGGGTATTGTCTTGCCAAAGAAAGATGAGAGAATTTATATCTATTGAAAGGAAAACAATTGAAAAAAAATTAGTTAAAAAAAAAAACAATCCAGATGAACCAACAAAATCCCAATATGTGGTACTAAAGGTACCATACTTGGTAGACATCTAAGTATATCACTTCATTTAAAATCATAGGTTTGATGGAAAGCAGGTTATAAAGATATTGTTTGAAATTTGAAAAGGAATCTTTGCATTCAAAATTTGATCTTGAGATGATGACCTTGAACACGTTGGCAAATGTTGGTTTTTTTACCACCGGGTATTTGCATGGTAAGTTCATGAAGTTACAAATTTGAAAAAGTTCATGTGTTAAATCAGTATTGTTTTTGCTGCTGTTTGTCTGTTTTAAATATGAAAAGAAATGATGGATATTCACTGAATTGTAGCAAATATTTTTTTTTTTCTCTCTCTCTCTGATTTCAAGGAAATCCACAAAGGCTGCAGACTATGACAACTTGGAGGCAGAGTACATCAAAAACCTGCAGCAACAGATCTACTTTCTGGAACTGGAAGCCAATTTCCTATATCCTTTCTTTTTCATTTGTTTCCTCTAGTTAAAGTTCTCTCATTCAATCTTTTATTAAGTACATGTGCTGCATAGGTGTATTCTCTCAAGTTTAAAGGGACTGTACAGTACTGGTTGAGGTGGGGATTCATGTTTTGAACATTCCTACACTGTAAGTGAGATAGTGAAAACCCTCTTATGAAATATGAAAGAGCATGTCATTTTAAGAAGGATTCAACGTTTATTTGATGATAATTGGTTTTCAAATGGCTGAGATATCCAAAAAAAGTGCTAATAATAAAAGACGACATGCCACAACTTTATTAGAATCTCTTTGTTTCACCATGTTTTTGGATATCTCAGCCATTTCAGAACCGATTTTCATCGAATAAACTTTTGATACCCCTTAAAACTGCATGCTCTTTGACATCTCATAGAGTGGTTTCTGAATATCTCGCAAAACGTTAAAAGCTAAATCCTCACCTCGACCAGAACTGTACGCACCCTTTAATTCATCCTCACCATTTCGGTCTCCTTACTCATTTTACTTGTTTATTTCCTGGGGGACGGGTAGGTTTACACTTTTGCCATATTGTATCAAGTGCTATATGTGCTGTACCAGAAAAAAAAATTGTTGTCAGATTTTGTTGTTGTTGTTGTTGTTGTTTTGTTTTTGTTTTTGTTTTGTTTGTTTTTTGTTTGTTTGTTTGTTGTTGTTTTTTTAACGGGGGGGGGGGGGTGACCAATTTCAACTTGTTTGTCAGAAATGTACCTTAAAATACACTTCCATGAACATCTAACTTGGTACCTTTACCAGCTTCCTCACATACGGAGCACAGAGTATCTTTATTACAGTGCAGACTTGGGCTATAATTCAATTATATTTGCTACCAGGGCAACAAGTAGCAGTCTTCTAAAGCTGATTGGCTTGTTCCCTGTTTGATGGCCTTATTGGAATCTGTAATGTAGACCTAATAGGGGCTCACAGTCAATGTCCATCTGCACTTGTTTGAAAAGTGCTATGAGCAGTCATATCCCATGGTACACCTGTATGTTGTCTGGGAAGTCATTACTCCTTGACTGTATTTTTCACGCGAGACCAGGCCAAGAAAGCTACAGAGCTGCAACCTCGGATGACGCAGGAGGCCAGTAAGATGCTACACAGGCTTAAAGTGAGTAGCTCCAGTAAAGTAATAGCAATACCAATTTTTAAAGCAACTGTAACTGATGCTCTCTTTCTTTACATACCGAGTGCTCAGATTTATATACAGGTCTATGATACAAAAACCTCTTCTTTTTTTCCAAGTTTTCCTTCCAGCCACTTGCTTTGCAGCGTAGATTTCTGAAAAGAGCAGAGAACTAGTGGTGAACAGGGCTGTCTCAAAATATCAAATAAGCTATAAGAGAATAGAAAGGTACAACTGCTCTCTTCTTTTCATTGTGAGGTCACACTCATTTCACGGGCGGTGCTAGAATTATACCATTTTGAATGTGTGTAATTTTTTCTCATGTACAATGCCTTTGTACAATGGAGTTTTGCATTTTAACTTTCAGGGATTTTCATATTAAAGATGTGTTTTGCCTTGGAAAGTCTTGATAATACTTGATGTCCCAATTGTAGGTATTGATGATAAAAAATGTAAGATTTATAGTTCAAAGAAAGATTTTGTGATTATTGTTACGAGAGATATACTTCATGCATATGAAGTATGTCTGTATATTATAGACCGATTCGGGTTCGTTGAGGGCAGCAGACAATTTGTGGCACTGGGCGCAGCCATTAGCTCATTTTGCGGTGTCCCAGCCTACCCCCCTCCTCTCCCCCACCCCACGGGCAACATGTTTACCGCGCACTTGTAACAAAGGTTCGCGCACTAAGCAAGCATTCGCGCACTCAGTACGAGACGCCCATTGGCTAAAGCAACCATGCATCAGTTTTTCATTCCGTGCGCGTGCTAATGTAGGGAGAGGGGTGGGGGAGTGGGAGGGGGGGTCGGCTGAGACACAGCAGTTATGGCGCTGCCCATGCCAAAAATACACATAGCGCGTCACAGAATAGGTCAATGGGATGAAATTCAAAAATGATATTAAATTAATGATTTAATCTTCGTATACTCTGCCATTGTCTTGGCAAATAATCAGGAGCTTCAGTCTGACGTGGACAATCTGCACCTGGAGGTGAGGAGGAAAGAGTCCAACTTGGATCTTGTCAGCACAGAAAAGGACAGACTTGATGGGAGGCTAAAACTTCTAGAAGGTAGATATAATGTGAATGACACGCCTCAAACACAACAGCAACAACTGGGTTACTTCAGTGAGAAGACAATGACATTCAAAGCTAATTACATTAATCTGTAGGTCTCCTGTCATTTTATAACACAGATGATTTGATTTTGTCCTCGTACTTTTAAAATTTGTCAGATACAAGAAAAACATGTCCGAAACTCGTATTTCAAAACTTGAAATTCTCTAATGTTGTAATCTGTGAGTAAAATTTGTGATACTTTCCACACAGAAAAAAAAAAAATAATAATTCACCGTCTTCACGTTTACAGCAATACTAATATGAATGGTGTGGTTAACATTGTTCAGCATTGTTAAAGTTTGGACACAATGATTAATATAATACTCCCATTTCTTTGTAGAAAATCATCAGAGGGAAAAGAGGCTGTTGGTGGAAGAAGTCGTCCAGCTGAAGAAACAGAATGAGATGATCCAGCGGGAGATCAACGACAGAGAATCTCAGATATCGGTGGCACGTTCTGAGCTAGAGAGGGGCTCAACTTCTTTATCCAGTGCTGAACACCAGATACACATGCTTGAGGCTGAGGTACATGTAATTGTATCAACAGTATTGAATTTATAGTATTTCCCTGATGTGTACTGACAGCTGCATACATAATGACAGAGATAATTTCTGTCATATCATCTGATAAACGCATACTTCTTCTTTTTTCCATGTTGTGATGATAATGAATCACTGAGATCCAAACCTGCACAGTCTCTGTGATTTTGAGAACAGTCATGTAAAATTATCTAAAAGACAGAATGTACTGTCAACAATGCCAAACTCGCACAAGTCAAAAAAATGGTTTAATTCAAAGGAAATTTCTACACAGGATAATATACAAACTTGCGTTCATTTTACTGTGTAAGTTGAAATTATCATTTATAAGGCAAATGATTATTTCTGGTCCCTTTGGATTTGACGTAGCCAAGGTTGACGATATAGTCTTTTTCATGTTAGTAATTAATACATTCTCTCAAATGTGAGATCTGGCTCTAAGCAGTTTTTGTCACGGCAATGAACTTGAAATCCAGGTGCAGCAGAAGTCCGACATGCTGCGAGCCACTCAGCTGGCCCTAGAGGAGAAGAGGGCAGACCTACTTAGGACCCAGTCTCAGCTGCAAGAAATGGAGGACAAGTATTACTCCAGCACAGCATCCATCCAAGACCAGGCTGTCCAGGAGTTCAGGGTAAGGCTGTTTTAAGGAAATGCTCTGATATTAGTGAAACGTCCACCTTTAACTCTTTGCAAATCAGTCAACCTCATTGTTTGTAGTACTTGTGTGTGATGATGGTACAATGGTGCACCTGTTGTGAGCAATGTGATCATGATGATTACTTGAGGAATACAATCAAGATAATTGAGTAATAATAATAATGATAATAATGATAAGAAGATACCGGTACTCAAGGGGAGTAGAGATGGATGATCCCCTCATGTCGGGACAAGATAGGATGTAGATGATCTGAAGTTGGTTTTGTATTGAAGTATAGTGGGGTTCAGGGGCAAAAAATATATTTTAGCTTGATGGAAGAGGGTCGTAAGTAGCCAGAAAGAAAGATTTGAGTATACAGGGAAATATCATTGATGCGTGCACCTCTCACTCTTCCACATCCAAGCACTGACAAGAAATGTGTAAATGGGATGTTCGTGGCAGTTGTAGGCAGTCTCAAAGAAAGTTATGGCAAAACCAGGTTTGATTTGTTATCTGTACACCTGTAGACGGCAGGATGAGTTTTCTGCAGTTTAATCACAGTATTGAAGAAAGCAACCATTGATTCCTTTGTAGGATGAAATCAGGCAGCTGAAGGGAAAGCTCAAAGAATCAGAGATGAAGGCAGAACACGATCGGTTTTTAAAGAACAAGGTAAGATCTGCATTTACTTGTGTTAGTAGGAACCATTTAAATGTGTTAGTAGGAACCATTTAGATGTGTTAGTAGGAACATCTCTTTCATCAAAAAGTACTTGATCAATAGCTTTTAAACAGTTCCTTTCTCAAAGTTAAAATCGCAAGTTATGGCTTTTGTAAATCATTATAGTTCTGAGTAAGATGAGTAAAATGTAATACCAAACATTTATTCAATAAAATGTCAAGATTTAGCAGCGCAAGTGGTATTCATTTCTTCATAATTTTTAGAAAAATTATTCTTGATGCTAAATATCAATGTAATTTAGTAACCTCGACTAGGCCAATTTGTAATAATGATGGGTGTAAATCTTGTACAGGTTAGCATGGGCTCTGTCTTTTGATTTCAAGGGTGCTGTCCTTTTTTGCAAACCTCATCAGTATCCAGTACTGTCTATCTAAATCCACCATTTTGTGCAAGACTGTATATATCAGAGTTTGTTGATAATTAATATGCACCGTACACATCCGGTTGTAATTAAATGAGATTATTTGTGATTCTGTTTAGTTTCTCTGAAAGACATATTGCAATAACTTCAAAACACAAACATGAATTTCTCAACCCGCTGTTATGTTATCAAGATGAAGTAACTATAATGTGTTTGTGGCGTGAATTGCCCCTGTTTGAACTGAGATGCATAGAGTACTAAAGGGGCTAATAAGCTTTGTATGATCTTGTGTTCCATGTCTAAACTAGATGTCTGAGGATGTGAATAACCTTGTTAAAGAGAATGCTGTGATGGGAGCTCAGGTCCTGGAACTCCAGAAGCAGCTTGACAGAGTGAGATGAAAATCCTTGTTCATGCTAGAAGGTCGCTTGGGTGGCTGGCATTATGAAAGGCACAGACATGCCAACTGTTACTTTTTTGCAGTATGGTTGAGTGTCCAACACATTTACACCCTAATATTTTTCTATCAATAGATACTTCAGATATCTCATAATTCGCCCAAATTTTTTTTTTTCACATGTTAAGAAAATATTCTGAATTCAAAAGCATGCATTAAAGATGCGATTTGCGGTACACGCTCCAAGATTACTGCTTTGAACACGTGGGTTGTTATTTTGACGCACTCAGTTGCGCCGTAGTTTTGAAACCAACACCCTTACCCTCCCTTGACAATACGTGTGAAATGCGCACATAATGCTTTTCCTATGTGCCATTTGTAATCTACGGGATCATTGTTTTGCTGTTGATCTTATTTATTATCAGGTTTTTCAGTAATATTTGAACGCCTTCACATTCCCAAGAAGAATGCAAAACCACTGCAAGTAGTCTCATGCATGGAATGTTCATCCTGTACGCGCAATGCAGCAAAAAGAGGGGTGTCGGTTTCAATGTGCAGTATCAATGCGTTGGACACCTACAACGTACTATACCCATATACACTGTTTTTTGTCAAAAATTTAGTAGGGTTTCATGGGAAATACTAATTTGGCCAAATTTATGACACTACACATGAATCTTGCAGAAAAGCCAAAAATATTGTGTTTCCACCAAAAATATGCCTTTCCAGCCACCCAAATTCCATGAATTGACCTATATGCAGTAGCAACGGTGATTACTTACCGCTGTAGATGGTTAATAGGACCTGAGGGAAAATATCAATAAACTTGAATATTCAAATTTGGATTCATCAAAATTAAGTGTTATACTGTAGATGAAGTCGTAACAGTAAAATCAGTTTTAAAATCTGGTCAAGTAAACATACTTTGGTGACCACAGCGAGAACACCTGTCAAGTCAAGGTTGCAGAGGTAACCCAGATGAGTCCATAAAATGATGTCTGTCTAGTTTTTACATATAAGTCCATTTGATGTGCAACAGGCATATAACATACATTTGTAAGTATACATATTGACATGAACTGACCCACATATGCCATTTGTTACTCCCCAGGAGAAGATGTTACGGGAATCGCGAGACACGCGCCACTCCAGTCAGATCACAGAGCTTGTGACAGTTCGGGACAAGGAAAAGCAACTGAAGTTTGATTTGGACCAGGCTAGGGAGGCCCTGAAGCAAGAGAGGGATAGAGTGGCTCATCTCATGCAGCAGGTATGATGATGATGATGATGATGATGATGATGATGATGAAGATGATGATGATGATGATGATGATGAGGAGGAGGAGGAGGAGGAGGAGGATAATGATAGTGATGGTGATGGTGATGGTGATGATCATGATCATGATCATGATCATGATGAAGATGATGATGATGATCATGATCATGAAGATGATGATGATGTTGATGATGATGGGGATGATGGTGGTGATGATGATGATGGTGGTGATGGTGATGATGGTGATGATGGGGGTGATGGTGACGATGGTGATGATGGGGATGATGATGGTGATGATGGTGTGATGGCGTGATGGTGATGGTGATGGCGATGATGACGGTGATGGTGAAAATGATGATGATGATGGTGATGGTGATGGTGATGGTGCTAGTGATGGTGATGGTGATGTAAATCATAAAGCTGTGTAAAAAGAGTAAACATTTGTACATGTATTTCCATTTTGCAAGTGGATGGGGACCAAATCATAATTAGTTCTCAAGTGGTACTGAAGGAATTTGCCGTTTCTGTAGAATTGCTATGAATTGTCAGTTCAGTAAATCAGCAGCAATGAGTACAGCTTAATTCATCACTGTGGTGACTTCTTTTGTCTCTCCATCACAGCTGTCCAAACAGGACGAGCGTCACACCCAGAACACTCTGAGCCACAACACCACCAAGAGTCGACTGGCTGAGGTGGAGGGCAGACAAGGGGGACTTGAGCAGGAGAATGCCCAGCTCCGTAGGGACAAGATGCTTCTTGTAGACCATGTGGCAGAGCTCCAAAAACAGGTGTGTGCATCTACATTGTATCCATGGCTCAACATTAGCTTTTAATAGACCTTGAAACCCGTTCAGGTTACTAGAATTATTGAATTTGAAATGTTGGTGGCCCAAAAAGAAAGTTTAGTGCTGCAGATTAAAAAGAAATGTAGAAATCTATTTCAAATCTTAACCGTTTCTAGGACCTTTCAAGGACTGCATAAACATGGTGTTTCTACAAACCTTCCTCCCTCTTTTTACCAAGTGCTTCTCTAATCTTTTTGCATTCACTGAATATGCCTATTTGTGTGGGAGAGGGAAACTTCCCCTTAAAAACCTGGTAGAGTGGAAAGATAGGTGACCCCGATGGAATTAATCCTCTTTCACTGCCCACTGAGCTACATCCAAAATCCAGGAATAGCAACCGTCTGAGAATATGTGCATGGAGGTGCATGCTCCTCGGGTAAGGTTGACTCAAGTCTAGATTCTTTGGCTGTGTGTATACGTACACAGAGGTCAGTGATAAGTCTGTATGCAATTTGTTACAGGAATTCTTGAAAAATCTGGGCTGGGCCAGCCTTCCCACTCTATGGTATTCCCATGCTACTGGGTCTATTAAAGGCATTATTTACCATTTGCATATGAAACAAAAACCCAGCTTTAGTGCTTCAAAATAGTTCTGAAATGCGAGTTAGGGATAGAAACAACCAGTGTAAAAAAGTTCATTAGTATAGTCCCTGTCAAGTATTGTAAAATACGCAAAATGGGAACAATAGTTATAATAGAATTGTTTCTAGACTAAACCGTCTACGGTTATGGTTTAGTGAGAAAAGTAGTGATATCTCTTTATACTCCTTATACTGATATTTTAGGCTTTATTGCAAAATGTTTATATGGTAGCATGTTTTGTGATACACCTGACCTACACATATGCATCAAATGTGGTAACTCGAACATTTTTCAGATCACTGCTCCCAAAGGTAAACAATACCATGCTAGTGGGTCTATTAATATTTAAATGCATCCTTCGCTCTCCATCTCGCTGCTGGTAGGTTGCCGAGAAGGAGCAGGAGGTTCTCCGTCTCCATGGACACATGCACACCGTGGAGGCGCGGCTTGACGAGTCGGAGCGGAGGACCGCGGCGGAGAGCACCATGCAGAGCCAAAAGTGGTCTGAGTTTGAGAGGATGGCTGAGAGCATGAAGAAACTCTCTCAGAGCATGACGGCACGCTCCATGACGCCGGAGTATTGACGGCCGCTGCCCCCTGCGCGACAGTAGGAAGCATTTGTAGCTTTGATTGTGAGCAAAGGAGGTCTCTAATGCTATGTCAGTCCTGCACAATTGATTAGTCTTCACTAAAGGTGCACAGTGAATCGGAGTTGGGACTAAATGTCAACATGCGGTTGTCAGTCCCATGAGATTGTACCATGTGACATACAGATTGATTAGGATGATTAGAAAATTTCACATTGTATCACTGCAGTGTTTGCAGGTTCTTTATATTGAAGAAAGAAGATTTAACTTGAAATGTCAAGATTGGACTAAGATATGTGGAAGGTATTCAAAGGGGAAAATATGTGTTCTTGCTTCATTTTCTCTTACAGGAGCTGTAAGCTTGTATGACTTCAACGTTATAATGATTTTATTGTGTCATTCCATGTTAATGTCCAGAAAGAAATGATTCCATGTACATTCTTCAGCAAAGTCCTGCCATCAATCTCCTTTAATAGCTGATTGCAAAATTCTTATTTCTGAATTGAATATTTTCTGCTCCATGCTGGACATGAAACCTGCTTTGTTGTTTAGCTGAAGAAATGCAGTGGTATAAATGCCAGATGTTGCTAATCGCTTTAATCAGGTGCAAGAGAAAATCATTCCATTTTTAAATGAAAGTGATCACCTGTAGATATCATTCATATTATACATATATATTAATAATATATTTGCGTTTGTTTGTAGAAGTTAGCATCAAGTACCTGTCGAATGTAGGGATTTTATATTTCTTTCCAACTGCTAAACACTGCTGTAGCAAACATCCAAGCATGATTCATTTGCTTCCATGGTTTGTACTGTTCATTTACCAATTGTTTAGATCATATAGAACAATCAAGGGCTTGTTTTTACAAGTAGGTCGTTGAAAAGAAGTGTGTTGCAATCTCTGCTGTTTTTGTTTTTTGTTTTGTTTGTTTGTTTGTTTGTTTGTTGTGTTTTTTGTTTTTTTTTGGGGGGGGGGGTTGTAATCATTAAATAAACTCGCTATAACCTATTAAGACCTATACTTAGCCTGAACTCAATAATACTGTAAGTGGCCAATTAAAATGACATTGTATATTTGATATAGTGCCAATACACAAAAATGAGCCAGATAAAGTAAAATGTAAAGTGATCCAGCTCTCATCTGTTGTTGCATGTCCACAAATTTCCACTAATATTAACCCGTTGAGGATGGAATGATTTTGCTACAACACACACTTCCCATAGACACCTGCCAGAGTATACTTGAGACTAGTTTTTGTTAATTTTCACAAATATTAGGAAGTGTGTATCATGTAGTAATGCCAGCTGTTTCTTCATGTTGTAACTTTATAGTAAAGCTATCTTCACTCATCTTTTCAGGGAAAGGAATTTGTTCAGCATTATTGGCAAATCTAAGAGATAAAGAGGTTTTTGTAGAATTACAAATTGAGGCTGAGGGTGAAATATCTTTCATCTTTTTGTCTTCGCATCTATTACTGCTGTAAGGGCACTTTGTGTACAGTACTGTACTAAGTCGGAGTCTACCAAACATTCCGCATACAGCATGAATATTTCAGCGAGGGATTCTGTCATTAAAAGAAGATATTGGTGCAGAGACGCCCGTTGTTGTTGTTGTTTGCACAACGATGGAAAGAAATAACCAAAATAGAGAGTTTATGAAGAGTGTGCTATATGGGCACATCTGCAGTATTACACCATGTGTGACTGAGAAGCATTATTTACATTTGATGGACAGATTGCAAGGAAATTATATGCTTTTTTGCTTGAAGTGAGAGCAGGCTATTTTTGTGACAGATATGGACATTTCCTGTGGTCATGTGGTCGCTACCATGTCCTCAAATTAAGAAAGACTTTATTTTTTTTCCTCAGATGGATGGTCTGATTCAATTTTGGCCCAAGACTGGCAGCCTAGCTCACAGTATGTACCGATGAGAGCGCTATTTACTACTTCCTCTGCTAGTCTTATAAGTTTACAACAGTCATGTAAATATTGGTGTGATACTAGCATTCATCAAAAATGTCTATCATCGAGCAAATATGCAAGTTCTAGTGGTAGCCACCATAAGTAGAGGTTTCTTTTTGTTGTGTACGTTAACTTCAGCCACTTAATCGAACTTCTGTGTTCCAAAGGAAAACTGGAATTGTCTCAGCATGGCATACTCGAACTGCCTTTATACTGTATCAGTGTGATGACATGAATTGTGTTGGTTAAATTTATGCACATGTATGATGTACACATGATATGTAGCATTTAGTGTTTGGCTTTAACCACCGTAAACGTACATACGTCCATAAAGACTTCATGTGAAAATAATTAATGTATAAAGTATGATTACATTATCACCTTTACAAAATTCTAAATTCCATTTTTATTACAAAATAAGTTCTTTTTTGTGACATTCACACTAAAGTGTCTTGCTTGATATTCACTTCCTATGTATTTGACAGTACATGTATTCATGAACGAGAGAGCTATTTTGTACTACTTTGCTGTGTATTGGATAAATTTGTGAGGCTCTAAACTGTCTGTTTTGTCATTGATGTTCTGTATAGGCTGTTATTTTCGGACGGGTTTAATTTTTGTGTGAATGTCGCTAATCACTGTTGGACCACAAATTTAACAACACACGGAAATATCTCAAACTGATAGCAGTAATACACTTATGATAGCCTTAGATAGCCTCAGAGGCAAAATCATGAAAACAACATCTCGTGAAAATGCCCGTGACCTCCTCATTTGCAAAAATATCTGCGAGCAAAAATAACAGCTTATACAGTATATAGAGTATGTTATGTAGAGTAAGACATATCGTGACAGTTTGAAATATACATGTAATATGTGTTTCATATGAAATGTATGTTTCTTAATAAACCAACACTACTGATATTCAATTCATCCAATACTGTGTGTGCCGTTATACTGAAGTAGCAGTTGATTGAAATTGCAATGAGTATAACTTAAGTTTATGTACACAGAGTGCATATCTGTGCTTTCTTATTAATCTCAAAATATCACAGATTATTACCCATACGAGGTAGTTTTGCGAGGCAATTGCAGTTGGTATTCTGCAGAGTCGTGGAGGTCAGCGGGCAATATCACTTGATATTTTCCTTCTTCCGGGTTTTGTCATTCACTTTACATGTAAACATTCCGGTCGACCACAAAGAGAAGACATTCAAGGACGTCGCTGTGTGTCGGTTGCACACACCGTGCACAAAACAATACGTTAGCATGTAAAAACGAGGACGGTTGCTGCGACTGTGTGAGCGGGCGGCGTACCTGATTGTGCAAGGGGTTGTGTGCAAGCATGTGGGTGTAGTTGAGCGCAGTGGTGTCAGGCGCGGCGCTAGGGTGCAATTAACTCGCCAAAAGCTTATGACCTCGAAGCCTCAGTTGCAAAAAGTAGACAGCTTGTGTGCGTAAAACCGCTGGGGAAGTGTTGCAGGACAATCGCAATATCTCACCTCAAAGCCATCAAATGATTAAATCTATACAGCAAACTGAAGAAGAAACTATTCTCTAACTCGTAATGTTAGTTATTTGGGGTTTTATTGAGGATAAACGTGTGAAAATAATGTCGAAACTTAGCTTCCAAAACAGAAAATTTGGTCTCAAAACAAGTGTTATTTTCTCACATTTTCCTTCATTGCACAAAAATGAAACTTCGGTATATGACTTATGGTAGTATATCCATGCTGCTCTCCAAATATCTTTTCTGTATCATTTGGCGCACAGCTATGTCTGGAAAAAATCGAGATCACTGTCACTTGTGACCCACGTAAAATCCATGGCGTAAGGAATACGCAGTCCGATGTATTGGTTTTTGTGCTGCTTGAAACAGTTGAAGCACAAAGCAGGGTTCCTCTCTTGCCCACTCACCACCCTGCTGACCGAAAATCGACCTCTGTCGCATTGCGCCGAGCCTGACACCGCTGATTGGCTAAGCGTGCACTCACCAGTAGAAAACGCATGCGCAGGAGGATGATCTAGTTGTGCATGTCCAGTATCTTCTCTTAAAGTTGGTTGTCTTTTTGCTCTTATTTTTACCTAACTACTAATTGCACAAACACGAGACTTCGCAGGTAGTGAGTCTGGTGTATACAGACTAGTAATATGTTGATCAAATGCATATTCATGCAGGCGCAGACTTGTGTCGGGAAAAAATCGTAACCCTTTCCCACAGTCGACTCAAGCAGAAAAATACACATATCTCGAAAGATACATCAGCGTTTTCGCCCAAAAATCATATGAAGGATGATATATTCATATTTGATATATGTGTGAAGTTTCAAGGGATTTGGTGGTAAAATAAGGGAGATACGAGGAGGTGAACTTTCGAGATTTTTTGTCCTTCCCTCCGCACAGCGCTTCGATGACCGTTAAGAATTCAAAAGCTTTGGCCTCTTATCAGTGAGTTAATTGCACCGTAGCACCGGGGCTGGTGTAGGGTTCGACCTGACGCTGAGTGGATTTTGTTACAGTAAATCGGGATGTTTACATTGTAATGTAACTGCTCGAAGATGCCTAAAATGCCTGAAAATGGGTAATAATAATAATATGGACTGTCCTTTCGGGGGATACAACATTTATTGCCCTCACTAGAATAGTATTGCCCTCGTCTTCGACTCGGGCAATGCAATTCTAGTTCGGGCAATAAATGCCGTACACCCCTCAACGCCAGTCCATATTATATTATTATCGACTGTTTCACTCTCCATGTACCCATGCACTAGACTGCCAGCTTTGATTTGCCAGATCATTTCATTCATTCACATTAATCATCCCCCAAATTTTGACTTTGATTTTGGTTAATCCACTCATTTCACACATATACAATGTAACACTGCCATGGTCCTTGTAACTCAGGAGGCCAAGGATATTCACAGAAGGGCCAAAAGGAAGATACACGTAATTGTCACTGCGTTCAGAAGCAACCAAGACAATATGTTGTTGGGTTGGTTAAAAAAATGATGAATACATGCAGAATGATTTCCATACCACATAACTATGTTTTCCTTGATATATCCTTACTAAGTGAAACAACTTCACCTCACCATCCTAACCCCCCCCCCCCCCTTGTGACCAATTATGACTGGTATAACTGAGGTAACCATGGTAACAGTTGATAGGCAACAACCAATCAGGTGTGAGCAGATTGGTCCTCCGGTAACTCCTGTTGTAGACCTACATGTACAATAGTGAAAGTTCTGGGTATATTCCTGCTACAAGACCATATACTGTATGACAATGTAGAGTCAAAGCAGAAACAACAACCACAACATCACAATCATGTCATGATAAACGCATACAGCTTCAGATATATTTAACAGAAAAATATATTTTCTGGCAAAATAATGTATACATGCATTTGATACAAACATGTGTATACAGTACAGTTTGCTGTCATTACATGGCCATTTTGTTTTTGCTGTTTTTCAACCATCATTTGGACGGAATACACAAAGATCCATCCTAAATTTCAGAGGGAATCAAACGATACGCACAACCTGCAACAGTGATAAACCTCAACAATTACAGGATTTGCACCCCAATTTTTTTTCACGTTTTTTGCTAATTTCTCATTAAATAAATGTCTCTTCTCTAACACTCCTATCCATCCCTGTTGTGTGCTTCATTGTTTCAATATCTCTCTATGGACATAATGGATATAAGAACAAACACAGTTCTTGTCCTTAACCTTCCTTAAAGAAAAATCCATGATTCATTTATTTTGCAAGCACCCGATTACCAGTGCTAAGCTGCAGAGTATATGCTACATAGTTAGGATTTCAAATTTTCTGCCATGACATGTCCAATACTTCACTCAAAAAAAAAAAACAGAAGAAAAAAACAATTCTATCTTCAAGATGAACAAGAATATACTGAAAGCCACAAAGAAGGCAGTTACACACAGTATGAGCAAAAATTTGTCTGTCTTGGTAGATGATCAGGTACAAAAAAGGCTGAATACACTACAGACTAACTTTGTGTAGACAAGCAACGATTATATGCATTATTACCACTGAGCAGTCTGAGTATAAGCACATTTTTCAAACACTGGATTCAATAATTTTCTTCAACGAGAAAGATTATTTATAGTCAACTTCATTATGTGCCTTTCCTTTGTGCCATGATTTCATTGTGCAGGAATCATTGCATTGTTCTTTATGATGTCCAATATTCCACAACCAACTTTTCATCTCTTTATCAATTGAGATGCAATTTTACAGTATAAATTTGTAACAGCAACCATTTTGTGCACAACTGAGAATATTCTCAAGATGCTCAGTACAGAAGCAGTGATAAACGGGCTATGGATGGCACATAGAAAAGCATGACATTGTGCTTACTAGGCACTTTATAAATGTAGTAGTATGGCAAATTTGTAGCAAAATCAAAGAAGGACATTTTACCAGTAACAAGTTATGACAATCCAAAGAGAACACAGCATAGTGAAAGTTAAAATTTAAAACTAGGAATACACCCCAATGTGTTACTCATATCAATAAAGACGCAGTGCAAAACATCTAGGAAGGCTGTTTTACAAGGCAAAGAAGAATCTCAAAGTAAAATTTTTACCCATTCATTCAAAGACCAGCTTTAAGGATTTTATCTCTAAATTTAAAATTTCTGTGAGCTAATCACCACCTTAATGTATATACTGTTGTGGTGGAGGTATTTTTTTCATTGATCAATTACATAGTGGTGTGATTTTTAATCTGCACAGTCACATAATTGCATCAAACAGCACACACACAGATGAACACATCACATTTATAATCGAACTGAACTCAAACATGATTAGAGAGATGTTTGAAACTCTGATGAGGGTAATATACACCATATTCATATACTTCTGATTCAATGCAATAACTCACTAATATGCAGCATAGTAAAAATTAACATGTTTTCATTACATATGTTCAAAAACAGGGATACAAACATCAAATTCCCCTTTGAATTGAATACTACATACACCATACAATTTGCAGGGTTTTCATTTTCACAAATTTCGCAAATTTGACAACACGCATAAATGTTGTAACTCTGATCATGGCATGAACACGACAAGCAAACATACTTTTCTCTGTTCACTGTTTACAACACAATCATGTATTTAACCACTTGTGAAATTATTGGGAAGACCCAATTTGCAAAAATTAGACTTGCAGAAAAAAACTAGAAATGTCGCTTTGGCGACTGGTATGCCTCCGCCATAATGTACAGGTGTGGAGAAAAAGTGCAATTTCTGAATTGAATAGTAAATTGTTACCATTTTCATCTGGCCCTTGACCCTAAAATTCATAAGATAATTACTTTCAGGTAGAACATGCATAATATGTACTAAGTTTCAAGGTAACTTGAGCCACTTCCGAGATATGGAGGAAAAAGTTAGTTCAGCACTTTCACTTGATCTTTGACCTTTTGACCTTTGAGGCAAAAAGAGAAAAAAAAAAACTTTCCAGAGAATTTCTATTAGGTTACACACGCATACACCAAGTGTAAAAAAATAACCCTGCTGGCATTGCATAAATATGAGGGTAATAGTAAAATTTTGAAGTCTTGCACTTGACCTTTGACCCCATGAACCCTACATTCTCTAGATAATCACTTCCAGTCAGTACATGTATATACTATGTTCCATGAAGATACCTTGAACAATTTTCCAAGGTGCGGAGAAAAAAAAAGAAGTTTTAATATTTTTACTTGACCTTTTGACCTTTGACCTTTGACCTCATGACCCAAACTGTCACCAGAGAATCTTAATTGGGTAATACATGTATACACTAAGTTTCAAGAAAATATCTTCAGGCATTCAATAGATATGGTGGAAATAGTGAAATTTTATGTATTTGACCCTGACCTTTTGACCTTTGACCTTTGACCTCATGACCCAAACTTTCACCAGAGAATCTTAATTGGGTAATACATGTATACACTAAGTTTCAAGAAAATATCTTCAGGCATTCAATAGATATGTTGGAAATAGTGAAATTTTATGTATTTGACCTTGACCTTTTGACCTTTGACCTTGAGCATGTGCACCCAAAAGTTGATAGGCACAACTTCACCCCCTAATACACATACATGCCAAGTTTCATTAGGATACCTCAACAGGTTTCGATAGTTACCTTGTCCACAAAATTCATTACGGACGGACGGAAGGACGGACGGACGGACGGACGGACGGACGGACGGACGGAAGGACGGACGGACGGAAGGACGGACGGACGGACGGACGGACAACCCGAAAACATAATGCCTCCGGCACCACTTCGTGGCGGAGGCATAAAAAAATGGCATATACAGTTGAGTATGATGTTGTTGGTAGAGAATCTTGTGCTAAAATGTCATCAAAATGAGCTCCGAAATTCTCCTTTTACAGAAGAGCAAAGGAGAATAAAAACTCATATTTATGTAAAGTGGCGGATCCAGAGAGGGGCGCAAGAGGTGCACGCCCCCCATTTATTTATCGTTAAAAACAAGGGAAATAAAAAGAAAAAAATGAAATGATACCCGGAAGTGGCACCAGAAATATTAGTTGCGCCCCCCCCCCCCCCCCCTTTACAAAATTCCTGGATCCGCCCCTGTATGTATGAATGAATAAGAGCTTTTTTTTTTTTTTTCAGCAAATTTGGCACTCTTAATGTCAGGGAAGCAGCAATTGACCTCAAAATACTTGTATGGCTTCAGTGCACATAGAAATACAGTAACTGCTTGAGGAAATTTGGGACAATCCATTCAGAAAATACATCTTTTTAAGAATCTGATTAAATCTCTGTGTAGCCACTTCTGAATAAGATGACTATAATCATTCACGATGTCACAGACGTTAAGCTATAAGCAATAAAAAGATTATATAAAGAAATTGCCACATATCATTATTTTTCTAAAAAACTAAAAGAACATTTGACCTACCTCCCTTAGAAGGTAGGGGACATAAGAAATAAAGAGAAAGTTTTCTTTTCATTAAAAAAAAAAAACTTTGTTGAATTCTATTATCACGTATTTCATATATTACATGCTAATAAATTGACTGATATATTTTCTCTAGAGTGTTCCACTACTGTGACATCACAATTTGTTATACATGTAGCTTCTTTAAATTTTTTATCCAGCCATATGGCTACAAGGATTAACCAAAACTGTAAAATTCACAACCTCTGAATGGATTATCTGATTTTCCTCAAACTTTACTTGATATTTTCCAGTAATCTTTCTTTATTCACTGATTCCACCTCTGCATTTTGGGGGAATTCCCCCCTTCAAGCACTTGCTCAGCACAAACATGTGAATGATGTACAGACTTGGTATGGTCTGGGTCTGATCTAGTCGTGGGCCTTGTCAAAGTCATGCTGCCAGACTGGTGACCTCTTCTTCAGGAATGAGTCAATGCCTTCTTGTCCATCCTTCAGCGATAAATTGTTCACCATCACATCACTGGCCTCCCTGCACAATTGATATGCAGATGTCGAGTGCATGTGAGACAAATAAACATTTATTGACTTACAATTTATAATTAGGAATGCTCATATGTAGAAGCATCAAGTATCATTTTCCCAAAATCATATATCTCAGAAATATCCACATCTAAACAGAGAAACTTTAGTTGTATCTTCCACAGCACTAAGCAAAATGTGATAATCCCAATCACACTATAATTATTACATTATTGTCAGACATTCAGACACATTGAATCTTGGTTAGAAAGCATCGCACAGAGGAAAAAAAAAAATATGTGAAAATCAACCTTTGACTGTACAGACTGAGGAGCGATCTACAGGTCAAAGATGACTCACATTTCTTAAATTGTAAGAGGGTGCAGACGGAGCAATGCCACTTCATAGTCAGTTACCAGTTGCTAAGGAACATGGTAAAACAAAAAAGGTGCCAATAATCTAAAATATTTATTTTGCAATTTGAGTGTAACATAATCACTCATGTAATGTATTCCACTGGACTATTAGTCCATATCTTATTGTCTCTTCTGAACTTGGCCTAGGTTAAAGGTCAGAAAACATCGACCCTCAATTTCTCATTTCTGTCCTTCCATGAAAAATCAATAACTTTTTGATGTGATGCTGGGCCTAAAATTGTTAAACTCAGGATTTTTTTTTTCCTGCTCACCTGTATGCACCTCCTCGATCTAACTTCATCTGAGTGTTAAAGCAAGCCTTGCCCATTGAGATGACTGACCGACTGTACTTGCAGATCTTTGTGGCTATCTTCATTGTCTGGTCAGAGAAGTAATGAGTACAAAAAGACAACAACAACAAAACAAGAAAATGACGAATGGTTCTATTGACATCACTCAAGTGGATACCTCCCCAAGTTTAAATTGACAGACTATTTTGGTCACCTGGTCTACACAAGTTTATTTTGCTTGAACATGATTGATGAATTCCATAAAGTATTATGTCAGGCAAGCCTATGCAATATGTCACTTTGAAAATGAGTGCCTAACCAACTGAGGAAAAAAAAAGTAATTTGTATCAATGTGCACATGAGCTGACTCCAAACTGGCTTATGAAAATCATGAGCTGAATGGGATTCTCCCTCTAAAACACATTGCATCCTCAGATCAATGGGGAGTGCAGGGAGATCCTTGCAAGGTACATGAAGATTTCAACAAACAACTTTACTCTGGGATGATGTCTGATGAAAAAGGGATATGACTTAGTGAAATCATAACAAGAAGCAACCTAAGAAAGGTGTGGTTGATGGTTTGACAATGGTTTTTACAGAGGTTATGAGTACAAGAAGCTCTCAAAATTTATAACTTTACATTGACACATAATAACCTGGTTTACTTTCAGAAAAGACTTTGAAGGGGCAGACGCAGCATCATGATAATGTCTATGTTTTGCCAACAAAAACAAGACAATGACATTTATTGTATTCATTAGTTTCACCGTAAGCACTTCACTGCACTCTTTTGAAAGATATTCATAAGGTGATATTTCTTTGACATATCCTAAATATAAAAGATGATTTCATAATGTGCACTCAAATGACATCCATACTGTATCAAGAAAGGGTAGCTAAGACTGCATGACACCCACATACCACTGAGAAAACATTTTGTTTTTACACTGAACAGCTATGTTAATATACACCTGGGATACTAGTTGCTTGGTACTACTGTATACTTATTCATTTCATTATTCTATCATGAAATAAATCTTGGGAACTCTCACCTCTTCCTGTAATGCTGCCTCAGGCACAATCTTACTGATTAAACCATGCCTTAGAGCTTCTGTAATAGAATAATGAAAAAGAAAGTAGAAAATAAAACTTTTGCTAAATGAGTTCTGGAAGTATACATGTACAAAGTGTAAATCATACAAGAAACTTATCTCTAAATCATCTAATTTCTCTGGAATTAGAAAAATGAATGATGTAGCGTCTTACACTTTTTCAGAATATTTTCAATATGTCATTTTCTTTTGTGAGGGCAACTCAAGAAAGTCGAAATGTAATTTGCAGGGCAGCAATTACTTTTTCAAATATTGCAGCTGATTTCAATGGTATATTGCAAGAAGTTGCCCACTGTAAATCATGTTTGAAACAGAGAAAAATGAGGCAACCAAATGGAGACAGAGAGAGAGAGAGAGAGAAATAGCATGAGATTAAAGAGAGAAAGAGACAGTGAAATAGAAAAGAATGAACAGAAGAACTATTATAAAAGTATGATCACTAATCAATTGCAGTTGAAAAATTTTTGTCAGGAGCAATGATGTCAATACCTTCTGCTGTGATTGGTTCGGCAGTAAACAGCATCTCCATGGCGATCTTCTTTGGGACGGCCCGCCCCAGGGCTACGGCTGGTGTGGAACAGAACAGGCCCACAGATATGCTGCCCATAATGTAGGAATCAATAGCAGAATAATGTACAACAAAAATTCATAACAATATGACAAAAACAACAT
The DNA here is from genome assembly GCF_964275005.1 of Diadema setosum. Classification (NCBI taxonomy): domain Eukaryota; kingdom Metazoa; phylum Echinodermata; class Echinoidea; order Diadematoida; family Diadematidae; genus Diadema; species Diadema setosum. The sequence goes on from NC_092700.1 coordinate 35,606,450, forward strand.
CAGAACAAAAATTTATCGATGAGAATACTAATGATGATGTTAATGACGATGACCAAATATCAACTCTAATAGTGAACAATATTGCATTAATAATAGTGGAAATGATAATCACAAAAATATTAATAATGTACATAGCACATACCAATACTGATTAAAAAACATATAGAAATAGGACCTACATATAAAAACATGCTTTTGCACTCATAAACCCCCTAAAAACACACGCACACACAAAAGCGATAAAAAAAACATGACTTTTACATGGAAAACATATTCAAAGTTTGGTTCCATTGAATTATTTGTTATGGTTTCATCATGTAAAACTCCTCAATGACTTCTATTTCTTGGCAAAATAAACCTCAATCAATCAATCAATCAATCAATCAATCAATCAATCAATCAATCAATCAATCAATCAATCAACCTTCTGATGTTCACGGGAAGTGTCACAATAGCCTAGCAAGTTGTTTGCCCAAGTGATAGCAGGGGAGAACATGTCCAATAATTATAACCAAAGCTGGGGATGTCTACAGAGTCTGTCAAGGCACCTTACCCTGGGGTGGCAAATCTGGAGTTATCCGCAGCAACGGCAATGTCACAGCTGGCTACAAGCTGGCAACCTGCTGCTGTAGCAAGACCTGGGTTTTAAACACACACATACATCAATAAAAAGAGAAGTCAGCTGGGAGGGTCAAACTCTAGTTTGCAGGCACAAACCCTTGCTGGTCGTAAAGGAGTCTGCGCCAAGACTACTACCCGCACCACCTTAGCATTGCAGCCTCTCCCAACACAGGGCCTATGGGGCAGTGCCAGGGTGGTGCATGAAGTAGTCTTGGCGCAGACTCCTTTCGACCAACGAGGGTTTGTGCCTGCAAACTAGTCAAACTCTGTGTTCTTTTCAAATTGGTTTGATGACTACTCAACTGTATGAGAGAAGAGAGTAGCATTGCAGAGGGGAGAAGATGTACATGTACTGTACTACAAGTATCACCCTCAGTATTTCTGTAGCAAAAAAAAAAAAAAAGCTGCTGAAAACTGCTTATCCAGTAGTAGCGAGCCAATGGAGTAAAATGGAGTCAAAAGGGGCCTGAGCTTTCGATCCAAGCAAAATCTTCGCCAGAGGCAAAATAAACATATGGTCATTTCCCCTCTGACGAAGATTCTGCTAGGATCGAAAGCTCAGGCCCCTTTAGACTCCATCCTCAGTATTTCTAGCAAATAAGATTGCAACTGCTGATCTACATTTTTTTATTTTTGATCTACAAAATCGTAGATCAGCAGTTTTGACCTTATTTATCAAAACTGCAGAGGGTGACACTTCATATAAGTCTGTTACACTGTAGAACTCAATTATACTTTGTTAAACTTAGTTTGATCTTGTTAGATGTTGTTTCTTATGTCTTGCATTAAATTCTGTAATGCAGAAATAGATTGGCAACAAGTAGAGTGACTGGTAAAGCAGAAAGAAACACAAACAAACCAAAACAAGGAATAGTATCACATATATTTTGCTCCTGAAAATTAATTTTCATCATTCTACAGGGTTTCAATACCAACAACATAGATGGAGGCTGCTAGGTTCAAAGGTTACTGAAGGGGAAAGTCCCCTTTTACCTTGAACTTGGGCGATGACAGGAACCGGTATGTCTTCTATCACCATCATCATCTGGGAACACTTGTTGAAGACTTCTGTGTGGTAGCCTCGACCTGTTGCTGTGGTCTGGAGATAGACAGTGATATATCATAAACCAGGTACATTGTACTATGGTAACCTTGTGGACCTAGGCCATATGAATGCAGCAATGATGTCATATAACTCAACATTCCGTAAGAGAAGACACTCAATTACAGTGTTACATTCATACATTCAAAGAGATCACTGAAAAGTAACGCATATTCTGTAAATTCAGTATATAAAGAATATAATCATATTTTATGACACAAAATGAATTTAAATCAGTCTAAAGTGCAATTTTTACATTCATATTGGATGATTAAGATTATAGGTGCAAAGGAACCCTACATGAACCTACAGGAAAGTAGATACTTGTGGGGGCTTGTGGAGGTTGTGTGATATGCTTTGATATGTATGATATACACTGGATCTATATTGTCACGTCAGAGAAAACATCAAAAGTGCACCATATGTTATACTACCTTAATTGTCACTTGCGACACAAGGTCTTGGTGACTTTATCATTTTATTGATGATGACAATAATAACTATACATAAAGCTACATGGGTTTGAGCTTTCATGAGTGTTGCTTTGGTTGTTACTGTCGCTGTCATGGCAAGCCATTATCTAAGATAATCTCTTATGATCCAAGTCAAAGGTTAGCATAGTAACTTACCAGCTCCCCGAGGTCGTGACCTGCTGAGTAAACAGGACCCTGGGAGGCCAGAATGATGACATGGAGGTCAAGGTCATCGAGGTCACGCGTCAGGTCATCAGTGACAGCATTCAGCATGGCAAGTGATAGAGCATTCCTGGCATACCACAGAAAGAAAATATACAGCGACACATTGCCACCTGCACAAGACATTCTTATGTGTTTCTGTCTATTATTGCCCAGGTATTTTTTTTCTTCAAATGATTGCATCAAAGGAAACAACACAATTCAATTAAATCATCTCTTACAGCGTGGGAGTTTACAAATGATTCCTTCTGAATTCTTATTGAATTTTTCTTCTGATAAGTCTGTACTGCATGGTAAGTTGCTTTAAGATTGCAGCTGTATTTAACTTGATAAATTAACCCATTGATAACTAGTTCAAAGTGTACTCAGTCGGATGGCAATGGGAAATACAAGTTATAGCAAAATCTGCTCATCTTCGATAACTGCTGAAGGGAAACACAAAGTGTAGACTGTTATAGATGGGTGGTCAATATATAAATCGTTTGGTGAGGTAGACATTGTGATAGATACTGTACAACCAGACATTTTTGGGTGCACAAAACTTCGGCAAATTTCGCGAAGAGCCACAGGTTCTTAACAAAAGAAGATGAAACTGCAATAAATCTGAATGTGTTGATTCTTGGAGATTTAATTTTGGATGTCATGGGAACCCACCATGAAATAATAAAATAGCTTTCATCTTTCGTTTTTAATTTTCTACAGTCCTATTAGAGCACATTTTTATGTTATCACAGTAACAAATGTTTCAGAAATTACCTTTTCTTTGGATTGTTGAGCGTGATGGTCCTGATTCCATTTTCTTGAGTTGTTTTGGTGAGAGGTTCACTGTCAGTAGCTAGGCTTCTATTCTCAAGGCACTGGGCCCCTCTGCTGAAGATTGGAGCCTACAAAATGTAAAGAAGGAAATAAAACAACAACAAAATGAACGAGAACCGTGAGGGTTACACAGTTTCCTTCTTTTTCTTTTTTCTTTTTTAATCACTAAAGGGTTGTGACATTCCTGGCATAGCTCTTTCTCTTTCTTTCTTTCTTTCTTTCTCTCTCTCTCTCTCTCTCTCTTTCTCTTGCTTGTATAAAACCATGGTCTCCTCATCACACAAAAACCCAGGATGGCGTATTAATTTGCTCTAAGTCAACAATACATAACTTGAATGAAGACACAAGAATGTAGACTTTGCACACATTTCTGACCCTATTGGCATTACACTGATCATAATATTCATTTTCTCTCATGAATGCTGAAACCAATTTTATATCACCATCCATATCATAAACCATGGCAGTGCAGCATGGCCTTGATAAGCCTGTGGTGTCAGCACTGGGTGCAATAGAATGAGACTTCAAGGCCTACACAATGTATGGACAGGATAGTTAAAGTTCTAACAGTGTCCTTCTCAACAATCAGATGGCCATACCTGTTATGTCTAGATCAACACAATGAAATATATTGACATTTAACCTGTGAAAATACAGAGACAGAAAGGGGCAAATTGTGAACTAAAGTTTTGCAGTACTAGAAAAAAAAAATAATAATAAAAAAATAAATAGATCCCACTCAGTAATAGCGTAAATTTTGATCTTCAGAACTTTTGTTTCCTCTTAAAATGGTTGGATAGCATTCTGTTGCACATAAAGGGCTCATTTTTCAAGCATCAGACTTTTTTTCTCTCTTCAAATTGTGCACACTCAAGGCCACAAATGTCACATCATAGGGTTTTCTTTTTCTTCTTCTTTTTTTGGAGGGGGTAATTCTTATATATAAATATCATTTTTGTCTTGACACTGCACATGACAAATGTAATAGGCTACAGTGACCTCTAAATTGACTTCTGGTTTGAATATTTGGTGTCATATCAGAATGACATAAATAGTATTTTTTTTTATTTTTCTTTCTTACTTGCTGATCAAGATGTACTACCGTTTGCACAGACGTAGGATATACATCATACCCTCACGCAAACCGATGATATAGTATAGGTGGGGATGAGGATAGAGCTTTTTAACTTTTTTGTGAGATACTAAGAAGCCACTTAAATGAAATGTTACAGAGCAAACCGTTCTAAGATTCAATTATGAGGAATTCAAATTCTATTTAATGAAAATTGCTTTTGAAAGTGGCTGAGATATCCAACAACAAAGTAAAACAAAGTGATCCAAACACAAAGGTGGGTTGTCTTGTCTTGTCTTGCCAAAGATGCCCACAATCAATAGAAGTTGATTATCATGGCACTAAAGATGGGTTCCATCTTTTCTTAATCTACGTTTTGTTTCTAATATCTCAATCATTTTGAAACCAACTGTCATCAAATAAATATTGAATTTCTCTTGGAATTACATGCTCTTTCACATTTCATAAGAGGTTTCTCATCTCATCAAAAAAGTTCAAGCTATATATCATCCCTTTAAGAGAAATACAGCTGTATGTGCATAATTGTGTACAGGCCTATCATTATCCATGGGGCTTGTCTCACTCTACTCAGCATGGTAGAATCTCTAGAGTAGGAGATGGGGCCTAAACTTTTTTTAATTGGGGCCATCCGCAAAAAGATTTTATGTTGCAGTGAGTAGTCATCACATAATCAAATATTCAGTTTTATTGATGAAATTGTCCTTTAAAGCAGACTTCCAGTAAAGGTATTGCATTATCTGGTCTGATAACCAGCTTTTCATCCACAGCAACACAAACTTTTCATTTAAAGGGTGTGTACAGACAGTTCTGGTCGAGGTGAGGATTCAGCTTTTAACGTTTTGCGAGATATTCAGAAACGGGCAAGTCCAAGATAAGGTCCCCTCAGAAGGCAAAATTTCATCTTTGCTCAATATTGACATGTTTGGTATAATTTTGAAGCTTATGAGTTGAAGTTTTGATTTCCGTGGAGGAAAAAATGATATTATGTAAATTTATGCAAATTTCAAGGGCTTCATTTGCATAAATGTGAAACACAGCATTACGTATGGGACATTTATAAAAATTCATATTAATTCAAAGGAAAGCAAATAATATTTGATTAATATGTGGACAGAAGAAGTTCATCACATAGTTTAACTTGGTATGAAAATTTAGGGATTATGCAAATGATTATGCAAATTAGCTCGTGTCCTATCATGAGATGTCCCATACGTAACAAAATGAGGTCATTTTTTAAGGTTTTTCTGAAATTGCTTAGGTTATTTTAATGCCCTTTTGGAAAGTTCTAATTTATTGTTTAGAGAAATTAAATACCAGAGAAAAAAGAAAAAAAAGTAAAAGAAATATTTTTTATTAGGCATTGAAATAATGTTACGTATGGGACAAAAGCGTTACGTATGGGACATCCTCATACATATTGCATGTGAATGCATGTAGCTAGCTGGGTAGGTCTCTCAGTACACAAATGGTCAATCATCCTGAAGAAAGCATCCCAACATTGTAGCTACTTTTTGAGTTTTAGACACTTGAAACAATACATGAACTTGACTGAACAATTTTCAGAAAGGGGGAGGGGAAAATGGCAAAATACACAATGAAAAATCAGCATTAAAGGGATGGCATAGTTTTTTGTAGAAATGGGGATTCAGTTTTCAACATTTAAAGAGATGATTGGAAACCAATTATATTTACTTAAGAGCATAAAATCTGAAGACTAGAGGAATTCAAAGTTTATGTGATGGAGATCCAATTTGAAATGGTTGTGATATATAAAATAAAAAGTAAAATTATTATTTATTTTTTTTTTATTGCAAGTGATACACAAATTGTCCTTATTCAGTTTTCAGTAGTAGCCACAACAAAATTCATGGGTATACATACTGAGGTGTGACTCGAATCAATGACCTGACTGCTAGACAGACATCATATCTACTCAATCACTGGGGTTCCACGCAGCAGGTATTGCTTATTTATTAAACTTAATATTTCTTGTGTCAAGTTGTTTTTTATTGAAACTAAATGGCAAACTGCCCTTCATCAATGGAAGTAAACACTTTAAACTATTCAATTTTTCAGTAGTAACTATCCTGATAAAAATAGGGCATACATACTCAGGTTGGTCATAAAAAAAAATATAGAATATGATTGAATGTGATTATGATGGTAAATATCTGGGGAATATTGTTCCCTTGTCAATCTGGATCAGTATTTGAGTAATTTCAACTGATTCCACCTCAATAATTATGCAAAAATTTGTTTATGGGTATTTTGCAAAATTATTTTGCAAAATACCCATAAACATGGTTCTCCACACACTAAACGAATGGGGGACAAAGGGCATGCATACCCAGGTTGGTCATAAAAATATAAAAGTATGATTGAATATGATTATGATGGTGAATATTTGGGGAATATTGTTTCCTTGACAATCTGGATCAGTATTTGAGTAGTTTCAACTGATTTTACTTCAATAATTATGCAAAATACCCATAAACATGGTTCTTCACACACTAAATGAATGGGGGACAAACTGTCCCATACGTAACTGTCCCATACGTAACATGTCATGTCTGTCTTTAATTAGAACCTGTAATTAGAGCTTTTTGCCTAATGACATGAAACTTACCTGTGATAATCTTGAGAGTTGTGACTTTCATCACAGTGAGTTACAAGTTGTAGAACGATATACTTTCAGAGAGTTTTGAGGTTGAAAAAAAAATGTTCAAAAAAACAAAATTGTTCTGGTCCCATACGTAACGGCACATATTTTCTCTTCTAGAATATAATTGTCAAGGTCATTTTTCTCAATTTTTTACATGATTATACTTCTTCTAGATATCAATCACCATGATGAAGTTCAATATAATCAAAGGCCTTTAACACTATTTTTCAGGTCATAAAAGTCTCTGAATGTCCCATACGTAACGTGCGCATTATCTTGGACTTGCCCAAACCACTCCATGAGATGTCAAAGAGCATGCAGTTCTAAGGGGTATCAAAAGTTTATTCGATGAAATCAGTTTTGAAATGGCTGAGATATCCAAAAACAAGGTGAAACAAAGAGATCCTAATAAAGTTGTGGCATGTCGCCTTTTATTATAAGCACTTTTTGGGATATCTCAGCCATTTGAAAACCAATTTTCATCGAATAAACTTTCATCAAATAAACGTTGAATCCTTCTTAAAATTACATGCTCTTTCTATTTCAGAAGAGGCTTTTCATTATCTCACTTAGGAATGTTCAAACATGAATCCCCACCTCAACCAGTACTGCACAGTCCCTTTAATAGATTAACTCAAACAAGTTGAACTTGGAATGTGATGAACAATGTTATTATCATTAATCCAGAAATTCTAGTCAGATGTGTAGTAGAACTTAGAAATACACACCTAAATGATCTTCTAAAAACATCGGCCTGTTTGATAAATCACTTGAAATAGAGTCTAACTATTAAGGCCCTAGATCTATTTTTTTTTTTCTGTGACAGAAAAAATCCAGAACATTCTGGGATTCTGCCATTTTATTCCCAAGTTTGAAGTATCAATTTTATAAGTGATCCTCCAAAAAACCCCAAAAGGGTGAGCAAGGATACCACATGTAAGTAGTCATATGACGAAAACATGCGAATTGGGGTCTAGTGCAGCAGCATCTCCATCGCCTCATCGGAGCCGTGCAGGATCCCAGCGAGGCAGCGTCACTGAGCTGCAAAAACGCAACTAACACACAATTTAATGGATGGGACCGTTACCAGCTCTTCGAAGAACAGACTGATGAAGAAATAATTTTGATACGGTACTCCGGGGAACCTAGTGAGAAATTTTAACAAATGGAGACGAAAATACAGATCAAACACTTTTATACTTACTCTGACGTTTCTGATCAATGCATGGGTAATTCTATGGAGCGACGACATAATGATGGTGGTATGTTGGCGATTGATGAGACAGTTTCGATACCTTTTCAGCTGTTGAAGAGGGGGCCCAGGGGGGCGGGGGAGGGGATTTGGAGGGGTCACAATCGAGGGGCTATGCATGCAGTGCTAGCTGGGTACCCACGGCCGGTGACTCAGGAAATGCCGAAATGTACAGGTGGGCATTTCATGAAGCGTTTTGTCAGATACTTCTTTTTTTTCTGACAAACTGTTATAAGCTGGTGAAATCATTGCATCTGGCTGACAGCAAATTTGTCCGACAAGTTTGTCGGACAAAACGTTTCATGAAATGCCCCCGTAAGCAATGTAATGAATATTCAGCAGTTCGACTTTGAACTGAGTTTGGGAACTCATTTTCGAAGATTTTTTTTTTTTTTTTTTTTTTTTTTGATATTGATGAACTTAAATGTAACTTTACCACAGATTTTTTTTTTTCATCAAGACCAAAACAATACTCTTTCAGTATTTTTGATAAATTGTTGTTAATTGCCAGTATCAAGATATTACCTCTTCTGCCACGTTTTCATGAGACCTAATTCCCATTACATTTGTGTAGAGCTCAGATTACGAAGTAATCTTGCATCGTCCACGAGTGACTGCTGTAGGCTTATACGTCTACTTGATTTCTCTTTCGCCTACTCCCAAAATAATTTCAAATCTAAAGCGACAAACGTTAGGCCTACTGGGTTTTTGAAGGAAACCTATCTGCGCCATATTTTTGTTGATCTCCATGAATCAGTTCCCATTTGTCAACATTAATACACCATTAAGGAAACCAAAGCCAGAAAATAAATGCCGATCAGTGGCGTATAACGGCGCCCGGGGCAAGCACGAAAATTGCGCCCCTAATATTATTTCTGAAAAAGTGTTCAACCCCAACCCCATCCCGGTAGGAACTTTAAACGAAGTCCACATGATGCTTTTTCAAGCACTTAAAAGGGATCTTTTGAGGGTGATTTAAATGTAATGAATTTTGATAGATTTGATAGAAAATTTTTGTATTTCAAAATTACAAAAATTACAAAAAATTACAAAACATGGAATTCTTGTCATTTTTTGCTTACCAAATCTTACAATTATAATCAAGATATAGTGACAGCCTTATAGATATCGATTTATACCAAAAAACTGAGGACTTTAAAAAATACTCTAAATTAGTGTGCGCGAGTGAGCCGAAATTTGTAAAGATTATGTCCTCGTCATCATCACGTAATGTTCTTATCTTTTTTTTAAATATAAATTTTGGCGAGCGAGCGCAGCGGCGAGCGAGCCGAAAATTTTTGCATTTCAGCTTACAAAACATGGAATTCTTGTCATTTTTTGCTTACTAAATCTCACAATTATAGTGACGACCTTATAGATAACGATTTATACCAACAAACTGAGGACTTGAAAAAATACTCTAAATTAGTACGAGCGAGTGAGCCGAAATTTGTATATTTCTGCGTCATCATTACGGTTTTTTCTTATCTTTTTTGATTTTTTTTTTTGCGCCCCCCTCCCCCGTATGTTCGAAACCGTTGGCGTCCTCTTTTGATCCAATCGCCGATCGCTTCAGAACGAATGAAATATTGCAGTCGCTGCTCCGTGTAACATTTTTCCTGCTAAATATAAAATGACATGAGTGTACACAATAGAAATTATCATTTTGTCCGTTTCGTCACGTTTTGTTGTTACATGGTGTATCTTCTTCTCTTTTTTTTTTTCATACAAATTTTGGCGAGCGAGCGTAGCGAGCGAGCCGAAAATGTTTGTATTTCAGCTTACAAATCATGAAACTCTTGTCATTTTTTGCTTATTAAATCTTACAATTCTAATCAAGATATAGTGACGGTCTTAATAGATAACGATTTATACCAACAAACTGAGGACTTGAAAAAATACTCTAAATTAATACGAGCGAGTGAGCCGAAATTTGTATATTTTCGCGTCATCATTACGTTTTGTTCTTATCTTGCTTGATTTGTTTTGTTTTTTTGCGCCCCCCCCCCCCAACCATGTTCGAAACCGTTGACGCCCTCTTTTGATCCAATTGGCGATCGTTTCAGAACGAATGAAATTGCAGCCGCTGCTCCGTGAAACATTTTGCCTGCTAAATACAAAATGACATGTGTGAACACAATAGACACTGTCATTTTGTGATCATCATGTTTTGTTCTTACCTTCTTTTTTGTATAAATTTTGGCGAGCGAGCGCAGCGAGCGAGCCGAAAATTTTTGTATTTCAGCTCACAGAACATGGAATTTTTGTGTGAACACAATAAACACTGTCATTTTGTCCGCGTCATCATCATGTTTGTTTTTTATCTTGTTTGATTTGGTTTTATGCCCCCCCCCCCCCCCACCATTCCCCCTCCCCCTTCCGGGCGAGTTTTTTTTTTTTCTTCTTCTTCTTCTTTTTCTTCTTCTTTTCTTTTTTTTTTCTTCTTCTTCGTTTTTTTTTCTTCTTCTTCTTCGTTTTTTTTTTTCGTTTTTTTTGCGCCCCCAAGGAGTGGCGCCCGGGGCACGTGCCCCCCTTGCCCCCCCCCCCCCCCTAGATACGCCACTGATGCCGATTGAGTGAAAGTAACAATTATAGCAGAACACATCAGTCAAAGTTTGAGAAAAATGAGAAGATTGATTCAAAGGTTGATGGATTTTTTAAGTTTTAGTGCCGTCATCGCGCGATCGCTGGATAAGGATCCAAATTACTACAGTTAATGACGTCATTCTTCACAATAAAAGAAAATATTTAAAAAATCAACATCATATTCAATATTCTAGCATACTGAAAGAGCATTTGACTTACTTTTTGAGAAAAAAGGGAATAATATAACTCTTAACATGTCAGTAACAAGTCCATAAAATGTTTCTTTTAATAAAAAAAAGTGAAATTTGGTGCAATTCTCCTTATATTTCCTTTATAATGTTGTCCAATATAGATATGACATCATGAAGTGTTTAGTAATTCTAATACAGGTGTGACGACGCCGAAACTTTAAAAGTTGATAACTTTTCAATCCTTGGACCAATTTTCCTCAAACTTTCACTGATGTATTCAGCTAATATTGCTGTTTACACTCAATGTATATTTATATTTGGACTTTGGTTCCCTTTAAGGATAATTACCCGAAAAGATGAGATGATGAAAGGACCTGTAGGATACTTAGTACTACTAGTAACTACTATAAGTAGTAGTAATAGTAATTGTATATAGCAGTACAGCAAGTAGTCAGTAAAATCATGGAGGTGGAACTTAAATTGCGTCCCTGGTAAAATTAAGTAGTATTGGTAGTATTTAGTATAGAAACAGTAGTAGAACAGAAGAAGAAAACGAAAAGAAGAAAGGAGAAGAAGAAGAAGAAGAAGAAGAAGAAGAAGAAGAAGATGATGATGATGATGATGATGATGATGATGATGATGAAATGGCGGAGGCAGAGGTTGAAGAAGGGTATTATATTTCTGGCTTTTATTCAAAGAAAGCTTTAACTAAGTTTTTTTTTTTCTTTGAGAATTAAGTCATAAAATTAACATGCTTATCATCATGACTCTTTAGTCAGTGTCATTAGTGACAAAAAAGGGGAAATTCATTGTATTTTGTAAATTTCCATGATTATGCCCAATTTGTAATGACCAAGGCGACCATTAATTCCGCCCAGTCGGTCTCTAATACTAATACGTCGATAATCAAGGTACGCGGCATCCTCTCGAGACACCCTTTCCTGCTGGTGCATAACACCGTCCCCTCCCACTGATCCATCCACTTAGCCCCCTGCTTGACGCCATCGCTCCGCCGGGCGGTGCCTGGGCTCCTATGCGAAATAGCATTACCAGTATCACACACACAGTACACTAGCTCCAGAAAGTGTAGCTGCTGCAGCGCCACGCAATTGCTGTGTGTGCACAGTGGATGGTGGTGGTGTGTGTGGTGGTGTTCCTACGGAAGAGCCACTTGTCTTGACAACAAACGAGACCAATTAGTACACAGGACCCAACGCGACCATACATTCGTGAGTAATGACACTTATTTCGTGTGTTCATGTTATCTCTTAAGCCAATTTAAGCAAAGTTTACGACTGCTTTTCTTTGTATTTATACCTGCATTGTTTTTTTGATAGCAAAAAATTCACCAAATGTTGGTATTTTGTACTTTATTTGCAGAGTCGCTGCATCGCCGCCACTGACCAACTCAGCAACTGAACCTGGTTGCAGCTATTCCCTGATCAAACGTAGGAGACTGCATAGCGTACACATTGACTATGGAAGGGCGTTGGTGTTGCGGGAGCGTTGGGCGAGTGTTGTTACAGCTGGCGCTGGCTGTAGCTCTCTGTGGTTTGGTACATTGCTCGTTGTCAAGTAAGCAGAACGGAATTATTCATTCAACTTGCATCTATTATCACGATTATTTAAGATGGTACACTGATGCTAAATGGTCGATTCTGTCGTGTAAACAAAAGCATTGTCATTTACACAATTACCACCACCAACTCACTGCGTAAGAAATTCTCATTCATTCATAAGAATAACATTGTTAGGTAGCTGCCTGGCTTACCCACATTAGTCATTACTTTTCATGTACGACACTTGTACTCACTACCACCCCACCCATCAAGCCAAAGTCAAGGCCAGCGATAGGGGTGGGTATCACTATCGATTCAGTGATCATGTCCTGCAGCAGTGAATACACAAATATCGCTGACACACATTCACAATCACATCCATAAAAAATGCCAGGCTACATGTGATGACATAAATGGTATCCCCGGATTCCAAATAAAAATCGGCTATCTCGTTGAATTATCTATTTTCTTAAAAAGGTTGTTTACTGGGTTGCCAAGAAGTGGAAATTATTCTGGTGCTGGAGCTACTGTAGCGTGTGCTAGCCACTGCACTGCACTGCACTGCACTGCACTGAAGCACACGCTATTGCTAGCACAGCGTTCCACACATAGTGTAAATTAACATGCAGTGGCATGGGAATGACTATGTACACGCACACAGTGCATGCATTTCTCTGCGGCTGTCTTCAAGTGGATGTGAGGTGGCGCTACACAACGTGGTACCCCGGGGTAACGCGTGACGCATCATGTGCACATCATACAATGTACATGTGTATTATTATACCTGTCAACAGTACAATGTGACGATATACACCTGAGGTGGAGTGTCTATACTGAACTGAACAGGAAGAAGAAAAAGAAGAAGAAGAAGAAGAGATAGCCGATGTCTATACAGTATTCATCGCATAATCGGGCATCTGATAATCGGGAACCTCGCTTAAATGACATACGCTTCCCAGAAACATTTCCAATGCACGTTATTTTCACTGGATAATCGGGCGGGGACCTCTGATAAACGGGACAATTTTTCTTCAAGCAATCTTTGATTTTGTTGATATTTCACACAAAAAATCCACCAAAATACCACAACAACATTTCAAAGATTCCCTATCAGTTGTCGTTTACATCAAACTTACAAAGCAAGCTTTGGACTGGTGTGTTTTGACCTCCGTCCATCCAGTACACGTACATTTCAGCTCGCTGCCCGCTACATATTGACAACACGTGTACAGTGCAGTGATCGCGGCATCCAAGTAGACAATCAAGCCGTGATGATTGAATGATTGAAGGACTTTTCATTGACGTTCCCACATCAGTTCTGGGTAATCATTTCCCATGGTTGTGGATATGTATTTATACGGAACGCCCTACGTGTCCAAGAATTCTACGAATGTTAAAGAAAGTGCTAGCTTTTAATCCACATATTTTGTGTTCGAAGAGAGGTGACAGAAGAAGAACCCGGTTGCGATGACTCTACATCATTGCGAGAATGCAGGGAGAGCTAGAGGGTCGCGCCGAGGGGTAGCATGGTTGTGTGTTCATGTACATGTACAGTACGTCAGTATGCATGTGTGTGTGTGTGTGTGTGCACTACATGTACATGTCGCATGCCGTATAGTGTATGGTGAATGCTCATCGCGAAATCGGGCACCCCGCTTAAAGGGGCCGTGTTTGCTACTCCCAACCTGTCCCGATTATGCGATGAATACTGTAATGATATATGTGTCTGATGCAGTCTAATGTAAATTTTGAAGGAACAGTGTTGCAGGTATGCATGATTTTCTGTTTTACAGTGCAGTGTAATCAACATCAACAATGCACTATTTTTAGTGTTTTGTTGTGTTTTGTTTTTTGTAAATGTGTATAGTGGTATGTTTATTCCTAGGCATGCCCATGCTGTGCTTTTTGTTATCATGAATTTAGGCTTTGAATTGGATTTAAAGGGAACACAAACCCAAAGAGCAATGTGGATTGAGTAAAAGCAGTAACATTAGTAGAACCCATCAGTGAAAGTTTGAGGAAAATCGGACAATCGATGCAAAAGTTATGAATTTTTAAAGTTTTGGTGTTGGAACCGCTGGATGAGGAGACTACTAGAGGTTATGACGTATGAGAGGACCACGATATAAAGAAAATATAAAAGGAATTCCACAAAAATTCACTTTTCTAGCAAAATGAAAGAGTTGTTGACTAACCGCTTTCAGAAAGCAGGGGGAATAAGTGCTACCCCTAACATATGTCAGTATCAAGTTGATGGAATGTGTAATTTTCATGAAAAATGAATTTTTATTGAATTCCCTTTTTATTTTCTTTATATTGTAGTCCACTCATACGTCATAACCTCTAGTAGTCTCCTTACCCAGCAGTTGCAACACCAAAACTTTAAAAATTCATAACTTTTGCATCGATTGCCCGATTTTCCTCAAACTTTCACTGATGTGTTCTACTAATATTACTGCTTTCACTCAATCGACATTGCTCTTTGGGTTTACTTTCCCTTTAAAACTTTGCCTACAAGTTTAACAAGTTTAAAGACTGTCATAATCAAAACAGTTGGACCATCAAATACATATCCTCTATACACGTGTACACCTGAACGGTGTCAAATGTGCTTGTTGCACAATACGGAGCATACAACTACATTTGTCTACACTGTATATTTTGTGCATGATATATTCTTGTATGTATTTCTTGCATTTAAGGCACCCATACTCCATTTGGTTTAAATAACTTTTTATCTAATTGAGGTAAATGTAGTGGTTTATCAAGAAGAGTTCAAATTTTGTTATTGATTTGTTATTAAAGGGGATGGCTAGTAACTGATCAGTGGGAGTCCTGGGGGATGATTGTTCCAATCCTTGTGGGATTCATTATGATGACATAAATGGTATCCCGGGGTACCAAATTAAAAAAACAGCCATTTTGTTTAATTATTTATTTTTTTAAAAAGGTTGTACCCTAGGTGCCAAAAAGAGGAAATTATTTTGGTGCTGGAGCTAGCGCGCGCTAGCCACTGTACTGCACTGCACTGAAGCACACGCTAGTGGTACATGTACATGTAGCACAGTGTGCCATGCACGCATAGTATAACATGCAGTGGCATGGAAATGACTATGTACACGCACACACAGTGCATGCATTTTTCTCTGGCTGTCCTCGAGTGGACGTGAGGTGGCGCTACACAACGCGGTACCCCGGGGTAACGCGTGATGCATCATATATCTATTGTTGTGTGAAAATTATTTGCTTCAGAATGGTCTCATATTCAAGTAATGTGCAGTTTAATAGCCCCGTCACTGTACAGGCATGCTAACATAGAAACATTGAACTGCACATTACTTGAATATGAGACCATTCTGAAGCAAACAATTTTCACACAACAATAGATACATAATATACTCTTAAATGAATCCCACAAGGATTGGAACAATCATCCCCCAGTATTCCCACTGATTCCCACTGATCAGTTACTAGCCATCCCCTTTAAGTTTTGTAGCTGCGCTGTTTTAATACAATGAAACAGTGCAGGATGCCCACTGTACATTTTATAATAAGCCAGTTCGGGGTTAGCTCATGGGCACATCGGTACAAATGACCTTTCTTCTTTCTCAGTTGATTAGGCACTCCACGAGTTTTCAAGCGAGAGAAGGTATTTCAGCTTACCCGACGTAACAATTTATGGAATTCATCAAAGTTCAAACAAAGAATGAACTTGCGTAGACCAGGTGACCAGAATGATCCATCAATTAGCACTTTGGAAAGCATCCATTTCATTATTTTACATTGAATGTATGAACGATCTTTTTCTATTGATATTGTCAAATACCACTTTTGCTGTCAGGTGGATGTGCTGGCAAGCACCACTCATAATGATCACTTGAATAATCATTACATCACAGATGCTTATCTCAGTGAATAAAAAACCAATATGCTCTGCCGGTACAGATGACCTTTTTCTGCTCATGCTCAAAGTGGAACCCCGAACTGGCTTATTGTGAACAGTCTTGCATTCGATATTTTGTGTAAATATGCTCAAAGATTGAAACCTCTCACCTTTTCCCCTTGATTGACTCAAATAATGGAAAAACAAAACACTTGATTTGCAGGTGAAATCATGGAAAACCAGGAAGTGGTCAGATTTGATGAAATCTACTCACTCGACGATGTAAGTATGATATGACATACTTTAATAGTATGAATAATATGTGACCCGCCACAACAAAAGGATCCTAAAGTCGCTGGCAGCTGAGCCGAGAAAATCATGTTTAAAGTGAGATCATCAAAATCGGTCAAAGCAATCGGATTTCTGTTTTTGCATGATTTTGTAGTCTAGTGTATCGTTTATCATCTGCCAAAATTTCGAAGCTAAATGATCAAAGGAAAGGCAAGAAATTAGCATTTTTCTGGGCCATGATTTTCCAACTTTCAACGGAACAGAAATGTGTCCAAAGATTTGAATTTAGCGCCGCAGCTAGACTCTGCCCCTAGCAACGAAGGAATGATCTCATTGGTTAGCGCGTGGCATCCTGGTTACTGATTGGTCATGTACAGACCGCTGGCGCTAAGCTTGAATGAACATTGCGGAGGTTGCTAGGAGCATGTATGATACATTTTTTTATTGTCAAGAGTCTTGCCTCCGCTTGACTAAGCGTCGGAAGGCGGTTTTCACGAAACTCTGATTTCTTTAATCACTCGACATGTGGTACTATCGGCAACCGAATACTTATATGAGTCATGTTGTGAAATTAAAGTGGAAGATTAAGGGAATAAAGTCATGTCATTTTCACAAAATTGTCCTCCCCCGAGTTTAAGATCCTTTTGTTGTAGTGGGTCACTGGTATGTAAGTACCCAGGTATGTGCTAAACATGCTGTTTTTGTCCGCCTTATCTTGGTGCTTGAACATGTAGTGCTGTGTGGCATAGAATTGAATCTTTTGAAGTACAGGAAAGATGTACATTGTAGTTGTACCAAGAATCAAATTAGATATAATTAATTTGATGATATGGAATTCATCCATGAGGATGCTTCTTTGTCCACAGTTTTTACTGGACATACAGTAAGTCCATTTAATCAGTTTATAAGATGAACAAGTACAGTATGTAGCCTTTACTGGATAATGAATACAATATCAAAGGAAATTGGCTCAGTGTTGATTTAAGTGTTGGTAGTACCTATGGTTTTTACACACGAACAAAAACAAAAACACTGAAAATATTTCTGAATGTACATACAACATGCATATATTCAACTACTTTTCCTCCTTTTAGTCTAAACAGATGAATCGGTTCTTTAAAGTGATTAATTTGATACGCTTCTCCTTTCCTCATTAGCTGTTCCTTCTTGTTTAATACCGCACTCATCAGTCAATGAATGATGAATGATACCTGTTTTCCTTCATAAGCTATGATGCATTGATGGCCTTGTCTTTTCAGATAATGGACAGGTTTTTTTTTTTTTGTGTGTGTTTTTCTTGATAGTGGAACTCTACCAGTGCATTTGTTACAGAGGTGACGAGCCTTGTTAACAATTATTGCAACAACATGGCCAACTATGATGACTGTCAGATTGATGCTTATTTCGGCAACAGGTAATTACAGCCGTTTCCTCTTTTCTCTTGGAGAGTGATAGTTCTTTCTCATTCCGACAGTATGGTTCTCAATCACGAATTCAGCCAACCACAAGATTGTCTTACAATTCCCAATTCGCAAATTTTACTATATTCATGAAACAGATTATAAATACACCAGCTTAATTTGAATCATGGTTGTAACTTGTAATCTCCTCACATTGGGGTCTACAAATTTATGCGCCCCAGCCGGATGCTGCAAATCCATATTTATGGGACTTGTCCACTTTTGCAGGGCAACAGAAAACCTGTTGGG
The DNA here is from genome assembly GCF_964275005.1 of Diadema setosum. NCBI lineage: Eukaryota > Metazoa > Echinodermata > Echinoidea > Diadematoida > Diadematidae > Diadema > Diadema setosum. Next base: position 35,624,910 of record NC_092700.1, read on the forward strand.
CAAGCAAAATGAATGAACACTTGCCTGTTAAAGAGTATAGGTCACAGTAGTTTGTCCAAATGTCCATATTCATATGGGCAGTTGGATATTGTACATTTTGTATATTTGACCCTGCTTGATGCTACATGTGAAATATCATGTATCATAAGTCGTCACAGTTAGTAAAATTCTGCTACTAGTTGTACAATATTCCTGTTTCTCAGGTCAAGGGATCTTTATGTATTCTAAGGCTGCCATTTATACTTTGATTGCCTTTTAATACACACATGACATAATCCATGACTACATTTATGTAAGTTGTGTAGATTTCTATGTGGAAATGTACAATAATATATTTGAGGAGTGAAAACATCTGAAGTCATATGTGTGATATATATTTTAATAGTTGTTTCATTCATTTGTACAGTTTACCTTTTGACTTTGAACGTAAATTTTTGTATTCAGGAGTATATATACATGTACATGGTATGTAACATTTGTATTTATATACCTCATAAGTGAGATTCGTATCTCTGATTGGTCAAAAGTATTCACGTGACAAGGTGTAGTCCCGTCTATCTTGCCTTAGGGTTTTCATGTGAGTGATAGAAAGGCAAAACCCTCGTGATAGTAAGTCAAAACTCTCGTGATAGAATTTGTAAACCCTCCGCGACTTTTGTACACATAACAAGTACACTAGACTTCGCGCATGGTGTCCGCATCCGCCCTCCAAGGACGTTCACTACGCGCATTGTACAACACATGCACAATCATCCCACTGGCGCACAGCAGGCATGTTTCAACATGGCATGGTTATCGAGCGCTCCTCCGTACAGTTGAATCAAAGATCGTAAACTTTGTCTTTAGGATTTCTTCGGATCCCGAAGTAGAGACAAATCTCATCATGTTGGAAATATCGAAATATCGAAAACACGAGCGATGGGAAACTGGATGCATATGTAATCTTCTGCCAAGATTTTATGCAGGAGCTCGCCGTAGGCTGGCCGTATGACTAGAACACTAACCGTGAGTACCATGCGTACTGGGTAGTCTACGAAATGCACGAAAACCATGCAAGCGAGCGCTGTGGCCTGATTTTAGGGCTAGGCCTAAACATTTAGAATTTACTTCGTATTTACCTAGCCCTAACGTTAGATCTTGATGAGGTATATAAAACAAATATTAACTGCTCTGTATTCGGATGGTGGTGGAAATTATCACTCCCTCGGCGCTTTTCATACCGACCCTTCCATCACCCCTCGGCTAACGCCTCGGGGTGATAGAAGTGTCGGTATGAAAAGCACCTCGGGAATGATAATTTCCGCCATCATCCTCATGAGCAGTCAATATTTGTATTTAAAGCACAACCAAGACTAGTGTGAGACATGCTTGGATACATAAGATCAACGTATTTCAAGGAAATGTGGAAACTGTGAGTCAGTGTGAAATGCATTCAGAAGAAACTTTGAAAAAAAAGTAACAAAAAAAGGGGGGAGTACTACTTCTGTTGTTGATACAAAATGTATACTATAGATATTGAAAAGGAAAATAGCAACAAGATGACTTGAAACAAAAGCAAATATCAGTGTGTAGGGCATGTGATGTGCCAGCTCAGTGCTTCTGTCAAAACCATCAAAGCATATCCTCAAACATCCTGTGAAAATGCTGACATTTGGTTAGGCGATGACCCGTTGAGTCAGATTCTGCTTCTTAGGCTGTAATAATCAGAGTATTGACTATTGAGGAAATTTATTGTATCTTTATGCTGATAGTGTGATTTCTTTTTTTTTTTTTTTTTTTGTCTGGTGCAATTCAATACTCCCCTGCATTGTACACAAACACACACTACACCTACACTGTACAAGTATACACTGTACACCCACACTGTAAACAAATACTCATACTACAACACTCCACATATTTTGCATAGTTTTTCATTCTCTGACATGTGCTGTGGATTGAATGGGGTGCTCTTTTAATCTAGACAGTGTTCAAACATTTAGTTTTAAAGACAATATCCTTGCAAATGTTTAATTCAACAATTACATGTGTCTTAGTAATTACGGTTTGTATGGTAAGGAGAGGCATTTTGTGGTATATAATAATTGGTTATTTTTCATCAGCTACATGTATACCTGGATGCAGCTTTTTTTTTTTCTTTAGTTACATTTTTGGACTCTATACTTGCAAAACATGTGTAAGATGCACAGAATTGTGGTGAAATTTAATCATAATTTGTTGATGAAACGTGGCAGCTGCAAACTGTAAGGAAACATTGAATTCCATGCTTGTATTAGCAAGCAACAACAGGACTGACAAATTTTAAGTGCCTTGCCTAAGGACACAACCACCGCTACCAGGGGATTTGAATCAGAGACCTTATGATTGATAGCTTGTGGTCTTATCCACTCTGCCAGTAGCCCCTCATCCGTCAAATGTGGCTACTGTGGTGACACAGCATTTGCTCCTGTGACAATTGTTCAAGTCGTATTTTCTCCAAAAACTCAGGGTTAGGGTTGGAGTTGCATTAGGGTGTTAGGTATAGTTTGATGTGAGGATTAGGATTAGGGTTATGTTTGAGGATTAGGATTAGGGTTATGTTTGAGGATACAATTTATGTTTGGCTCATAGCATGTTGATATTTCATGGGAACAATATTGTTGTAGGAGCAAATGTCATGGAACCAGCTACTATAGTATGGCAGGTGCTTTAATATTGGTACAAGTCATTATAAACCTGTATTGGATAGATTATACATGTATCTGAAATGATGTTAATGTCCTACCTTGTTGGTGAATGGTCCCATGATGGTATTTTATTTGAATTCAAGTACAATGTACCATCCAGTGGTCCTTTTGATAAAGTTTATTTAAATATTTGCTTTTAAATTTGATAAATTGTAATTGTTTCTCTTTTTATGCTTTCGCTGTGTCTTTAACAACCTGGGAAAGTCAGGAGGTCGAGAAATTTTGTGTAGATTTTCAGGCATGTGCCTGATTCCACTGCATTTTAGGCCAATACTCCTTGGCCTGTAATTTCAGCAATAGAGAGCCATATCTTGAATGAAGAACCCTCCTTTACTGTTCAATGTCCCATGACGGTGTACTCTGCTGTACTTGTCCAGTGTTTGCCAAGGGGATGGAAGTAAACTCTTTTTAAGTTATACTACAGACCAGTGTGCCCTTCCCCAATCTGACCAATAGGCCTTGAATACCACTGGATTGAATTAACAAGGTATTTAATGCCCATAGAATTCTAAATAAAACTATTTTTTGTTTGTACTGTAGCAGTACCAACTTGGTGCAAAGTGTTCTTCTTCCACAAACCAGATCTCATCACACTGTTTTAATTCCAGTGATCAACAGTGGTTTTAAGATGCATAATCAAGTTTCTGTAAAATTTTATGTATCAGTCACAGCTCAACAATGATTGTACAACACAGTTTGTATCATGAATATATATGAAAACCATTGCTTACATACAGTACACACAGGCATCAGTACTGTATATGCCGAATATTTCGAAAGGTTTTTATTTTCGCGAATTTCGCGAGTTAGGTGCTATTCGCAAAATTAAAGACATGCGAAAATATTGACTCTGATCCTGATGTGAATGTAACGTACGCGTGTTCACTTCTCCATTCCAGTGCAGGACTCCACGATCGCAAATTTAACCACTCGCGAAATTGTCGGGAGTTCCCAATTGGCGAAATTTTAGACTCGCGAAATATATGGCGTATACAGTAGTCAACATTTCAAGTGCAGTGTTGTACATTGAACTTTCATGTCAATTTTTCCTGTGTTATTTGTGTTCAGAAGCAAAGTACAAAATTGTTGATGGTAGAGGCTACATGAGAGGAAGTCTAGAATAATTTCAAGCAGCCAGACAAAGTATGACCATGATGAGGAAAGCAGAAGGATGAGATGTGGAGAACAGTACTTATAGAACCTTCTTGGACTTGGATATGATTTTGCCCCACCCTACAGTACACCTTTAATACAATCTGTTTGCTTTGATGTATACACACGTACATTGTAATGTAGGCCCCACAGTGTACTTTAGTCTCAAAGGAGTAATACCCATGGATCTTTTAAGATTTCTTGGTGACATGAAATCTTCTAAAAATAATACTTGCAGCGACTACTGCTAGTATAGTGCAAATATGGTCTCTACTGTACAGTCAGTTGTCAACATTAGTCATAATGGATCAATTTGCTTTGATACAAATAGGAAGTAGACAGGCATTAACACCAAATAAATGACATGTGATGACATTGGCCTCTATTGAGGTCTGTTTGATTAGACTACACCACTCGTTTCCTATCAAATTATCTTTGTGAATAATGTGTGGAAGAAGAGTGGAGTATACCATATGGCTCTCTTGTACTGAAGCAACCATGTTTAGAAGGCACTCAAACTAAAATGCTGTGTGCTCGACCATGGAGAAGGATGGCACAGCATTGCCCGTGCACTTATGTAGCCAGAGCACTGAAGAGTATCAGGGGCTAATTACCTGAAAGCAAACCTCTGCTGGTTGAAGATGCACTCAATGTTTGTTTTTGAATTTATGTATTCATTTTTACTTTAGATTTATTAAAACACACACACACACACACACACACACAAACAGGGTAGGCACATTTAAGTCTGCTAACTGCTTACAATGGCACCCTGTATACACAGATAAAATTGCAGGTGGTATACATGATACATAAATGCAAAACAGTGGCATTCAACAAGAAGAAAAAATAAGATTTCTATACTTGTTTTCATCAAGGAGACAACAGAAATTGGAAAGGGGAGAGTGACTACAACCCGTAGATAGGAATATCTAAAGAGTTTGACAATGAAAAATGAAATATAAATATTGTTGGATTCATGGGGAAAAAATTAAGCATACAGATAAATCTTAGACAATTTGTTTTTAAAATCTTATATTCAGAGATGTAGTCAGTTTAATATTCTGTAGTTGGAAGTCTGTTGAAAAGAGGAAAAATGTTTGATATGATTATTGAAGGTGGCATTATTAGCTTGAGTACTGCTAATGCTCCAAATTTTTTGTGACATTTTTTTTTTCAGAAATTTCGCTAGTTAGGTGCTAAATAAATTTGAAAAATGTGAAAAAAATGTGAAATTTCAAAATGTCATTTCTTCCTTATTTCTTATCCAGTTTTTATCATTTTAGGAACATTCTTTAGGGGATTGTTTTCTCTCTCTTTTGGAGTTGATTTATGAAATATATTACCATATATATATATATATATTTTTTTTTTTGGGGGGGGGGGGGTGGGGGGATTTACTTTTTAAAGGATGCTGCTTGCACAATTCTGTGGTGTTAATGACCCTGAGGTCTTGTGGAGGTTTGCAGTCTCCCTCTGCTTCATGTTCAGATTCAAAACATTGCATTGATATACTGTATACGCCATATATTTCGCAAGTCTAAATTTTCGCGAATCGGGAATTCCCGACGATTTCGCGAGTGGTTAAATTCGCGATTGTGGAGTCCAGGGGGGCGTTTCATCAACGAGTTCGTCGGAGGATTTCACCGACAAATTTGCTATCAGCCAATCAGACGCAAGGATTTCAGTAGCTTTTAACAGTTGTCAGTGTATATCACCGACAAAAAGTTTCATGAAACGGTCCCCTGTACTGAATGCAGAAGTGTACACCCGTACGTCACAGTCACAATGGGATAAGAGTCAATATTTTTGTGTGTCTTTAATTTCGCGAAAAGCACCTAACTCGCAAAATTCGCGAAAATAAAACCCTCGCGAAATATTCGGCGTATACAGTACTGTGTCTGTTTTCTGATGAGAGCTTGTAGGTGATGGAGAGTACTCAACTTCAAAATGAATTTTGAGGAAGTGATATGACTGACATCTATCACAATGTTTGGCCTACGTAACAGGCTAGCTGTTTGTTGCAGATGCATTTTGCATTTTTAATTCCTTGTTCAAGGCGCTCTGAAGCCCCAAATAGTCTCTAGCCTTGTATTTAATGATGGTACAGTAAAGAAGACAAGCTAGTCTACCACCGTACACTTGTTGTATGTTTTGAATGCAGCTCATATACTGCGGCTGCCTTTGTGGAATGAATCGTTTAAAGGGGATGGCTACAAACTGATCAGTGGGAATCAGTGGGAATGCTTGGGGATGATTATTCCAATCCTTGTGGGATTCATTTAAGAGTTCATTATATATCTAATGTTGTGTGAAAATTATGTGCTTCAGAATGGTCTCATATTCAAGTAATGTGCAGTTTAATGTTTCCAGGTTAGCATGCCTGTACAGTGACGGGGCGATCGTTAACGGTCCAACTGCACATTACTTGAATATGAGACCATTCTGAAGCAAATAATTTTCACACAACAATAGATACAGAGTATAATGTACTTTTAATGAATCCCACAAGGACTGGAACAATCATCCCCCAGCATTCCCACTGATTCCCACTGATCAGTTACTAGCCATCCCTTTTAAGGTTCTTATTCTGGTATCATTAAACATGTTGCCAAATGACTGATAGAGCTACAATTGTACAATGCATTTTAAAATGGTTCAGAGTTTATCACCGCGTAAGGATATATGTATGTTCCACATATGCACTCAGAATGTGGGAATTTCACAATTTTGTGAGGCACAGGCTGAATACACACAGTGCACTCCCGTTACAAACGAACACGGTTATAACGAAATTTCGTTATAACGAAGTAAATCTTCTGGTCCCAAAATTATCACCATTAAAGTCTATGGTACAAAATTCGTTTATAACGAACACGGTTATAGCGAAATTTCCGTTATAACGAAGTCTTTTCCGAGCGCCACAGACAAAGAAAAACAAAAGAGATGTGCTCCGTTATAACGAAATGCAAACTGCTTTCGAAAATACGTAACGGAACAAGCATATAATAGCGTCTCTGCATGGGTGAAGGCTTCACACCACTGTGTGTTCGCTCCTTGTGTCACGCACAGTTTCTGAGGGGAACTTGCGTTTATTATTGTAATACAGTATACTGTTATCCCATCACATTTCACATAGCTTTTCAGTGTATGATGAGTATTCAGCAAACAGAATATTATATATATATGTGGTTTCCTTGTTTTCGTTACTGTATGTATTTGTTCGGTTATAACGAAATTTCGTTATAACGAAAGAAAACTGCCGGTCCCGAGCATTTCGTTATAACGGGAGTGCACTGTACATGTATACAATTTTAACTGTTTACTTTGCATTCAATCAGCTTTTCTCGATGTTCTTTCTTCTTCAACATCACACAGAGTTTATTCCAGTGAGAAATAAAGCTGTAGGCCTAAGTGAGTAATGTGGTCTGAGTGGTATTTTTAACAGCTACAAGTGTGTGCTCATCAGTCAACGCCCACTGCCACCCCACTACACGTATTCAAAGGAGTGTGTAGATTGATACAGACACTCTAGTGACTCCAGATGGTGTGTGTGTGTGCCATTAATTGTGTACATGTACCGGTACAACACGCTCAATCCAGCAGACATTACAAAATTCACACCTTGCTATTTCTCCCCCCCCCCCTTTCTTTTTTTATGGTACTAGTAAGCTTGTAATTTCCATCAACAGCACAATCATTTAAAAACACTTATTTGAATGATAGAATTATAGGGATTCAATTTGTAGTGGAAGTACATTGTGTAATTAAGATAATATGCTATCAGTAGGCTATGTAATGTTGACATTAACCCCAAATTTTGATCAGCCACACCCTGTGTGCATCATTCTGGTATATGATGTACTTTGTATCTGTGAGGGAGTGATTAAAGCCATACATACTCAAGATCTTACGCATAATGTACAATTTCTATTGTATTTAAGTGGTGCATTTTTTGTAGCTAGATAACCATTTTGGCCTCTGACTTCATTGTCAATAGCGATTGATACTACACCTGTACTAGGGAGTACAATCTGTACATTGTATATCATGCCTAAGGAGGAAAGAACATTTGTGTGGTCCATTCAGGCCCATTCTCATTGTTAAGAAATATTGTTGTATAAATACAGAGCGTATCAAAAAAAAGGTACCTGTAATCCAACTTTGGAGGGCGACTATTTCTTAATTGTCAGCTATGAAGAGCACTTAGTTGTGAGGAAAGGGGAACTCTTCTTCTTTCCATTGATACCTAATTACATGTATGTTGACAAACATCATGCTTGACTGAGCACATGAACTTTAAAGAGAACAATGACAAATTGCACTTTTTCCAAGTTTGTGTGTTATCGTGAAGGAGCAATGCATAGGGTACGTCTCACTGCATGGATGAGATCTGTCAATGAAAGTTGTCAAATAGGCTAGCCTGTGCAAATGCAGGTTTGTGTGTAGGATTTGTGTTTAGGTTTTCTCCTAACATTTTATGGTCCATAACCTTTAACATGGCCTTTTGTCCGCTTTACTTGGTCGCTCCCACAGAGGCCAACCCACACAGTCCATTTTTCTCTGGCAGGGCTCGACACTAACGGTGGCCCGGTGGCCCGGTGGCCCAGGGCCACCAAAGACGCACGTCGGGCCACCAAAAAAAGTTGGATGTTTGCCTTAAGTTTAGACATGGGTACCTGCATCACTTCAGAAATACTTAATATGTATTTTCTATGTTTAGTAGGACCATTTTAGTTTTTCCTGTTTTTTTCTTATTTTTTTCGGGCCACCAGATTTTACTTTTGGGCCACCAAAAAATAAAGATCAATGATTTTGGTGGCCCGTAAAGATGAATGATTTTGGTGGCCCGATCGGGCCACCAAAAATAAAAGTTAGTGTGGAGCCCTGTCTCTGGTCATATTTAACACATTGCTCCCAGTGACAAACCGTGTCTCTTGAATATGAAGAGAGTATAATGGTTATCGACAACGTGGCCATGTTGAAGGTTATGAACCATAAAACGTTAGAAGAAATGCTAAAACATGAATCTGCAGTCGTGCAGGCTGGCCTGATGATTTGACCACTTTCATTGACAGATCTCATCCATGCAGTGAGACATACATTGTTCCTTCGCAATTACATGCAAACTTGGAAAAAGTGCAATTTGTCATTGTTGTCTTAAAAGTTTTTGTGCTCAGTCATGCATGACGTTTGTCGACATAATTAGGTATCAATGGAAAGAGGAAGAGTTCCCCTTTCCTCACAACCAACATTGCGCTCTCCATAGCTGACAATTTTAAGATAGTAAGCCCTCCAAAGTTGGATTACCTTTTTTTTTTTGATGTACGCACTGTATTAACAAGTAATGTTGGAGCCTCCCAATCATACTGCAAATGAACAGATTGTGAAGTTATAAATATTGCTAGTTGTTGTTGTTGTTGTTGTTGTTGTTTTTTGCTAACTGTAAAAACACAAAAGAGTTGTATAAACCCACATTTCTCCGAAATACCTCAAATAAAATCATTCTGGTGGAATATATCATGTTCTGTCCTATTTGGGAAGGAATGCAAAAGGGACGGGCTATCTTTAATGCACCATGCATGTCAAATGCTGTGTCTCATCATGAAAGCTGTATGTCTCTAGATAGGAATATGGTGTGTCGTCATGCTTTACTGCATGTAGTCTGCATCCCAGACTCACATCTACAGAGAATACGACATCCTGCTAGGTTTGATCTATAAATTTGTGTGTATTTTTCCACAAAACACAAAACTATACATTGTTCATGCAGTAATCAGAGGAATTTGATAGAGAATGAATTATTCAATAAGTTGCAGCCACAGTAGCTGTAAATGAATGATCAAACAATGATTTTGGTACCAGTACACACAAATTTGTATCCATTCCTGTGAGGAGACATGCCATAAACTAAAAAATGATAGTAATAATGGTAATTTAAAAACAAAAAACAAAAAACAAAAAAAACCCAACAACTTCTGGGACCTTTGCATGGTCACAAACTCAATTACTTGATAGTGTAATTCTCCCAAAACCTGTTACTGGGTATACATTTGTACACCTCAGAGATGTTTAAAATGTCACACTCTTGTCAGTTCAATATCATAGTAGGGCCCTTCTATGTGCATTCAGGCTAATGAGAAATGATCGAATGTACAATTAGATGTACACAACATCCTGTTTGTTAATCATGTTGACTAAATGATTTATCAGTTGAGTGCGTGACGTATGTAATTTATGAAGTCTATTAGTCTTGGTGATGTACCGGTATCATGAAGTCTCGTAGTCTTCGTGGTGTATTATGAAGTCTAATCGTAATGGTGATGTATTATGAAGTGTACTAGTCTGGAAGTTTGTGATGTATTATAAAGTCTAATACCAGTAATAGCCCTTGTGCATCGAACTGTAGGGGAACAGGAATCTTCTAGAGGTGGAGTATAAAGGTGCAAATATTTAATAGTACGTGTCTTCCTCTTTCTGTTGTGACTGCTGTTGTGATTGGGAAATTGAAGGGTAATAAGAGGCTAGTTTCGACCCCTCAGGCTTTGGGGAACTTTGTTGCAGAAATTTCTTGTCATCGAATTGGTACCTTGTAATGTCACTGCTTATTTTTTTTTATTGGAAAAGGACCAAAGATGAAGCTGGTTATTTAAAGTTCAATAAATCTGCACATTCAGTGTAATTATAATGACATTCAAAGTGAGTTTGAACCAATTTGCCATTGTATCTACAGTCAAACCTGTTTGTTATAGAGCTACCACCCAAGGGAGACAAAATAGTGGCCAGGCCTTATAGACAGGTGGCTGCTATCGACAGGTTCTTTAACATGTTTTTTCTCTTGGAGGGAATTATTTTTAGTGGTCATACAATTGTATTATGGCAGGTGGTCGCTATAGACAGGTGGTCACTAAGACAGGTTTGACTGTACTTTGAGATTGTATTTTTAGCAATTAAGGAGCTTTTGACAATTCTGCCACTGAAGCAAACAATGATGTACACTTACGCTCTGAATGGCATTCGCGAAAGATATTTTTACTCCAACCTATACCTGGTTAAACCCTGATAATGAATAGTAAGAAAATTTATGGCCAAAATTTATGCTACATGAGACAACTGCAACTTGATGGATTCCAATGTTGGCATCCTGTTTTTATCAACCATAATGCAGCTTGTCACTACCAGTACACTGTATAAGTGTAGAGCAAATAATGAGTTATCCATTAATTGGTCTGACTTCTGGTTTTCATTGTAAAGTATTGGTAGCATTTATTACACAATATGCAGTACAAAATAAGATAAATAACTACAGTACGATGACAAGCCATGCCGTCTGTCACAAGTTTATAATGTCAAACATGAAGTAGTCTTCTATTTTGTATCATAAAGTTAAATAAGACTATATAGGGGGGGGGGGGGGGGGAATGCCTGAATCCTACAGCATGCAATTTATAGTAATTCGTGATATGGATGTTCTTGAATACTGTAAAACATGATATATTCGCGGCATGAATTTTCACGAATTGGAGCCGACGGCATTTTTTTTTGCGGCATGAAATTTTCGCTAACTGCCACTGGCATTCAATGCATATACAATCGTAATGTAGACAGAACTTTCGCGTGCATTTTAACGTTGTGAATCTTGGCGCTCACGAAATTCGCGAAATTAAAATGCACGCGAACATTCCTCGTATTACAGTATGTATTAGTAGTACAACATGTACATCTCTGAAGAACTTGTTGCCATATTTTTTTTTCTTTTTTGAGATTCAAATCAGTTTACTTCTTAAAAGCATTCCTTGCTTTTAATGTAGCACCTTGATTAAACTTAATTTTTTTATGTGCACAAGGTACACTTGTTATCTACATGTAGATGAATTGATGTAACTTGTCAAATGCCTTTCATCTCTCTCTCTTTCTCTCTCTCTTTCTCTCTCTCTCTGTTTCCTTGTGTCTTCTTGTCCTATCTTTCTGTTTTCTTGTTTCTATCTGTCTGTCTATGTATCTGGTTGTCTTTTTGTCTGTGTGTGTGTTTGTCTGCCTGCCTATAGTACCTTCACCGTAGTGCTGTCGGACACCTCACCCGAGTACTTCAATGGGGACATCAAGATCACGTTTCACGTCCGAATGCCGGTCAGTGGGGTCAAGAGTGATGCTGACCCGCGGCATGTTCTGCAGAAGTCTGTGCTCGCAGGTGTGTATGCTACATTGTAGTACTTCCCATGCACCTGCTCAGTGAGTGTATAGGGGAGGGGGCATGTTGTGATGCACCTGTTTAGTAGGTGGGACAGTGGAGTAGGAAGAGAGTTGAGGCAATGATAGGGAGTGGGATAGGATGGGTTGATGCCCTCCCTTTCATTTAAAGGGAAGATAAACCCCAAGAGCAATGTGGATTGAGTGAAAGCAGCAACATTAGTAGAACACATCAGTGAAAGTTTGAAGAAAATCGGACAATCGATGCAAAAGTTATGAATTTTTAAAGTTTTGGTGTTGGGACCGCTGGACGAGGAGACTACTAGAGGTTATGACGTACGAGTGGACAACAATACCAAGAAAATATAAAGAAAATTCTACAAAAATCCATTTTTCATGAAAATTATAAATTCCATCAACTTGATATTGACATATGTTAGGGGTAGCAATTATTCCCCCTGCTTTCTGAAAGAGGTTGGTCCATTGCTCTTTCATAATTCTAGAAAAGTGAATTTTTGTTGAATTTCCTTTATATTTTCTTTGTATTGTTGTCCACTCATACGTCATATCCTCTAGTAGTCTCCTCATCCAGCAGTTTCAACACCAAAACTTTAAAAATTCATAACTTTTGCATCGATTGTCCGATTTTCCTCAAACTTTCACTGATGTGTTCTACTAATGTTGCTGCTTTCACTCAATCCACATTGCTTTTTGGGTTTACCTTCCCTTTAATAGCTGTAAGTCACTTTTCAGATGAAGAGATTACTATTTGTACTGTATGGGTATGAACTGTGCTGTGGATAGGATTAGCTGAAGCCCTCCCATTCATTATCTGTTTTATAGTCACTTTTGAAATGAACAGCTTTACTGTTTATACCAGTATAGTTAAAATAGTTACTATACTTTTTTCCCAGCAGGGAGACACTCAGAATAAGGAGTGCAGCTTAATAATGCATGGCGACATCAAAGATCATTGACAGTGTCCTTTGGGATGATTTTTTCACCTTGCACTTTTCCATTTATCGTGTTAAAAAAAAATGAAATTCAATGTTTCTGTTATTTAAGTGTAAAACATGATGTTATTCCTGGTTGAATAACTTCAGAATAATGATCAGTTAGATACATGAGGCTTTGAGACTTGGGCATAACTGTATTCAAATGAAAAAAGAAAAATTTCAAAATTGTTTACTGACAAGCTGCATTGTGGATACGACTTGGCAAGTTGTGAGGGTGTGACATCATCACTTCACAATTTGCATATAATTCCTCTGAACCTATGAAGATGAACTTGACTGATATAAATGCATGTTTTAAGGAGGAGCAGGATCCTGCTCACATGCTGATGTGAAATGGCTTATATCATGGAATATTTTGACTGTGTTAGAATTCATCACAAAGCTTGGTAGGTCACGCCACTCAGGTATTGAATGAGCTGAGGAAAATATGTCAATATTGCCCCCTGGACGGTGTGTTTGGAGCTCTAGCTATGTTGTGATTTTTTTCCTTGTATCGATAGTAATCATGAAGGTGGTTTAAATGTAGACCATGGTCTATTAAAAATAAGCATGAACTAGGCGTACCTTTGATATGTGCATATCAATGCGCATTAGTTACTGGACATCTGTTGGCGTACATGATCTGTCAATCGTATTTACGTAGAGGAAGAAGAAGAGATATATCATAAACCATGGTTTAAACCATGGTTTAAATTGTACCACCTTTGTGAATTCGGGCAAAAGTGAACAATTTATCTTGGGTTTAATGGGATGTGCCCATTCAAGATCTTATACTCCATATTGAGTCTGCACACTGCACCTCATGGACAAACTAGGCTAGCACATTAAACAATTTAAATAAGATATGATTTCAATTTGTCTCATATGACATTAAATCCTAGTGTGAAAAGCGAGAGAAAACCAATAAAACTTCACCTCATTATCACTTCCTCTGACAGATATTCTGATCGACAACCAGGGAGCTATTAATAATGCCACGAAGCAGACGTTGATGGTGGTCGGCGACACTCGCCTTGAGCCCATTGACAACTCCCTGGACGTCATCATGATCCCTGTGGCCTGTGTCCTCTTCCTCATCGTCCTCCTCCTGGCCGTCGCACTCAACTGCCATCAGTGAGTCTTCTGACAACGGTGGTCACGGCGGCGATGTGGTCGAGAAGTTTCCGACTGTTTTGCTGTTGCCTCGTGAAAGCAACCCCTCAAATATGCCTCCTTTATCGAGCTTGTCGGACGAGGCTTAGTCAGGACACAGACTATACTTTGTCTCAGCTGTGTTCCACATTTGCACTCCTGACTAATTCAAGGGCTTTCCAACTCTTAATAGCATATTTTGATCAAGCGCTCATGCGCAAACTAATTAGTTTTGAATACTGGCCATTTGCAAGAAAATAGCAATACTGTAGATGTGTCTTAAAATGTATATTACAACAAAGATTGCAATTTTCTCTACAACTTTGCAGTGCCACATTTCAGTATAAATGCTCTTTTAGAAAGTTTCCTGGCTTTAAAAAACAATGTTTTCCGGCAGTACTCACACATTATGGTCTTAGAGTAATGTAGTTGACAGAGGAGTTAAGTATTGGCCACAAAAAATTGAGAGACATGTATGTGCAATCTGATTTTCCGCACTTCAAAAAAAAAAAAAAAATGAAAATGGCATGTTTTTCAGAAAGTCATCCCTATAGATTAGGGGGCATGCTGCCTGATTTTGTGATATTTGAGGGTGGTGGATTAGACAAATTTTGTTTGCTGGAGCTTGTTACATTGAACCAATTAATATTGTTTCATTTTCTTTGTAGTTGTACTTATTGTACATCTATTTGATATTACATGATATATTTACACATTATCCATTGCCAGATGTAGTATTTTTTTTCTTCAATGAACAATATGTTGTGGTTTATTTTTTCATTCAATTAATGTTTGTGTGCAATTTTTGTTCAGAAATGTGATTTTATCTTCAAAATATATTCTGGTTTTACTTACTTTTTTTATGGACAGAGGTTGTCAACCCTACTTTTGTTATCATGATCATCATCAGTGGTCAAAAGATGATGATGATGATGGTGATGATGACGACGATGATAATGATGATAATAGTAAGGAAGCTGATGAGTGAGATTCTACTGTTCCCTCTATCTCTCTCTCTCTCTTTCTTTCTCAGGTCTCACCAAGAGAAGAAGATGCAGCAGAATACCATGTTGGCCAGTGGCAAGAAGGGGGAAGAAGGGATAACCCTCACTAACGTCAAGAGTGGTAACTATGATGGAGCCGATGCCAACGGTAAGCCATCGTTTGCCTCTATAAGGTTTGCCTCCCTGTTTGAATAGATGAAGCATAAAGAATGGGAGGTGAAATGGAGTGAGATGTACACGTGTAATATCACGTACTAGTGTTTCTTGATGGAAGATTTTTTTTTTCTTTTTCTATCAAAGTCTTTCAGCATGGTCTTTTCATTGTTATGAAAAGTATTTAGAGCAGTGAAATGCTACAGTATGGTGTGGCAAGACTGCAGTTAGATGTTGCAGGATTACCGTCTGGTGTTGTCAGACTGCAGTTCAATGCTGCAGAACTACAGTGTAGTGTTACAAGACTACAATTAGATGTTGCACGACTGCAGTAAAATTTTGGAAAACTGAAGTTTGGTGTTTCAAGACTACAGTCTAGAGTTGCAATTCCATATATGGTTTAGTGTTGCAAGACTTTGATGTAATCTTGCTTGCGAGACTACAGTTCAGTATTGCAAGACCATTAATAATGTTTTAAGAAATCCTACAGTTTAATGTAGCAAGACTACAGTCTATAAGACTGCTGTCCATTTCTTGTAAAGAGGTCATGGCACATGGATACTTTGATTTGAAGTCTGGGCAAGCACGATCAGCAACGAATGATGCTTCAAAACTAAGCATTTTTTTTTTTCTTCTTTGGGGCGAGGAGGAGGAGTTGTAGCTTGCAATGGAGTGGCCAGCAGGTACTCTACAATAGAGCCAATCCTCACCTGTTACTACTCTGCAAAGATTAAGACTATAGTTTACTAATCATTCTTGAATTTTGCAGTCTTCTCAAATTCCATTGTTAGAAGCCTCTTTGCTCCGTGCTGCACTAAGAGTCATAGATGAGAAGAGTGTAGTGCTTACCACTGGTGCATTGTGAGATATTAGGAAGAACTTGCCATTCATGTCACAATCTTCTATTTGATGCACTTGCCATGAATTTGCCTGGATATCAGCTCGAGTCAAGATGATTAACGTTTTCCATAGATGTATCCCCAATGAATTTGATCATCGCAGTAAGCGAACCTTAGCTTGTAGAGCTATGAAAGCAAGAAATAGATACGCTGTACATTTGTACATGAATAACAGCTACAAATGTTGTATTGAGAATGAATTCTAAATACATTTTATGCTCTGCTTTGGTGCCCCCTACTTGCTGAAATGGTGGGACAGCCAAATACTGTATCTGCTCTCGTCATTTTTTTATTTCCATTAATGACAATTTCAACTTGAACATGCTAACCCAGTCTCCTTTTGAGCATTCCCAGAGAAGCTACTAGAAGTCTTTTCAGTCACTTTGATAAATGCCTTTCCTTTTTCATACCTAACTTGATACTACCTACAGATAAGTTTGATGAAATGAGGAATTTTCTGTAGTGTCCTTGGTAACTAATGCAAAACTAACACTCTCATCAGAGCCTTGTAGACAGTCGTTTATAGCAGAATAATGTTTTATAAAGAGAGGGCAAAAAGAATGTGGTAACTTTTTTGGTTTGTGATGCAAGGAGATTTTTTTTTTTTCATTTCCATGGGATGTATGGTTGTAGAAGAGTATGAGCAAAATATTAATTTTCAAAACTGTATGATGTCATTTTATACTATGACACAAAGAAAGATGAGTATTTGACATACATGTAAATTCTGCCCAGAAATTGAGACTATCTCTCCCAGACTACCAAGCACTGCTAAAAAAGAAATGAGGGAAAATGTTCTTGAAAGGGCCTCAGTTCACATTATAACAAAGTTTCTTTGGTCCCAGTTTTTGTTTTTTGTTTTTCCTATGCATGGTCTTCAGCACATTTCTGTTTAGGTTTTTCATTTCCAATTTTATCTGATCGGGGAACTGAAATCTATGAGAGTATGAATACTTTGCCATTTGTATGGACTGCTAATTTTGAGGCATTTCTTACATGAAAACTCTTTTTTAGGAACTGTAAGTGTAGCCCTACCAAATATTTTGAAATGATGATGAAGATGGTGATGATGATGTGGAAGATGAATAAGTCTACAAAAATAGTTTGTGTCAGATCTCTACATATAATCAGGGATGAGTGTAGTGTGCTACTGTATTAGCTAGTACACCGAGAAAACATGTGTAGTGTGGCTACACTATAGCGGCTGTAGACCCAGACATGTACATCTGTGTAAGTAATCTCTAATGAATGAGTGAGTGACAGGTGTTTGAGATGACGTTTCCAGCACGTTTCTATCTCCAGATGCTCCGCAACCCGAAACCAAAGACACGGCAGGTAATATTTCCATATGGTGCGGGCTGTATAATACATAAAATGTTCAGCGCTTTTTTGCAATTATGGGTCATCCCTTTTGGATTAAATGACATTATTCACCCAGCAGTCATAGAACAAACTTTTTTCCTTCGCCATCATATCATACTTCAGGCAATATTTGGGAGAAGGAGAGCCTTCAAAGTCATCAAGAGCTCTCCAGAGCGAGTTCAGTTGCATTCTGATTTTGTCGAAGTTTAAATGGACAGTGTTTGACTCTAGGGTGCGCCTTTGATTGCAGCTCACATATTGCCCATGACAGGCGTTCCGACGAATGAATCATTGAAAATACATACTGATTGAAAAGGACAAGTGCAAGCACACATGCAAGAATTTTAAATATGATGTTTGAAAGTGAAGTCACAATAGCTGAGAAGGGGAAGGATGTCTTTGTTTTGCCAATTATTGTAGAATGCTCATTTGATTCGCAAAGGATGACCAATACACAAACCGTTCACAGAATTTGCAATTCAATACAGATGGCTTCTATCTTCATATGTACAATACCATGTACTCCATCTCGTATAAAGTTTGCACTGCTCAACCTCTGGCATATAAATGTGCGTCCAGTTTCTTGCTGCACAGTACGTACATACAACATGTAATGTGTGTTCTGTGTTCTTTACAATTGTAAGGCTTTCAGCATCCCACTCTGATACACCATGTATGTTCCCTGACTGTTTTGTTTGAGGGGGGAAAGGATAGTTTGAGGGTAGTTTGAGGGGGTGCAAGTCACAGGACCAACATCCATGAGTCATATTTCTCTCAAGTCATACAGCCCATGAGTTATACAGCCCCCTGGCATACAACCCATTAGTTTGACACTAAGCTATTACAAGGCCCACTAGACCGACACATTAAGCCCTGTGTTGTATCTGTCAAACTCTTGGGCTGTTTTTACCTAGTGTCAAACTCATGGGCTGTATTTGCCTAGTGTCGAACTCATGGGCTGTATGACTCTGGGACCTGTTTTCAATGTCAAACTCGTGAGTGTCGGTCTAGTGGGATGACCCCGTTTGAGGGAAGTATTTGGTTTAATGTGTGCACTGGTCCTAAATATGGATCATGCCTTTGCTGAAAAAAAAAGAAGTATTGTGTGAGTTAGTTAAAACTTGCTGTTTGTTGGTAAGTGAAGTATTTTAGTTACCAGCATGTGCTATGTGCTCCACTTAATTGCATGTTATTTATTGATGGGGGATTATCCCACAGGAATTGTGTTGGAGAGTTCACTTCCATTATAACAGAGGTCCTCAGGACGGGCAGTTCTCTTTAATATGATACAAATTTTGTTATAGTCAAACAACATGAAGATATGTAGAAGACCATTTCGAAACCTGAATTTTTACTTTATTGCAATGAGTTTTTTTAATAATTGTGCTACACTTATCGGGAGTGCACTGTATATTTTGGAGAGAAAAGAGAATTTTGGTTAAAAGATTATTTTGACATGATAGCTTGCTATTTATTGCAAAAGCTAAAAATCAATTTGACATGCATATTCTTCTATGAACAAGACTACCTAGTATTGAAGCAAGTTTTATTGTAAATACGGCACAGTTCATATTTTGATTGTTTAACTGTGCAATGCAGTTCTCTGCAGAAAACGTAATGGACCCATTTTTGATATTTTTTTTTTCTTTAGGTGCATGTATGTGTATATGTATTAATGTGCAGAAAACATTCAGTGTTGGTCAGCTGGGGTGAGGTTTCAGTACGTTAAAGGTTATTGAAACAAAATAGGGGATCCACCCACCGTGTACACATTTCTGTGTCGCTGATTGTATTCATGTACACCTACACCGTACGTGTGATGTCTTTGTCAATTACCTGGAGTGTTGTTGTTTTTTTTTTTTCCACAATCATTGGGTGAAGTCAGGTGTCATTTGTCCCTGCCAAACATCCCAATATCTACACCTGCAAGAAATTGCTATGTATGCCTACGAGCTGCTGAAAAGATCAGAGAAAGCGAGAGATTCTTAATTTTAGATAAAGATGTTGAAGAACAAAACATTCTTGAGAAATCTCTTGTGAAAGTTGAAATAATGTAAAAGTGGAAATTTTTCTTTGAGTAATTTTCATGCTCAGCCAGGCGAGGTTAATTTTGCATGTTTTGATTCTGCTGAATCAAAACATAAAACATTGTTGGATATTATGAGATAACAAAAAATAGAATTTCATGCTTATTTTTTCGCTAATTCCTTGTTGCGCAAAATAGGTGAAAATTTTCACAACCCCAAAATATTTACTCTTACAGCGAGTGATGATAACAACAGGCGAAGATGATTGCAATGCAGGCCATATATTTCATATGCTTTTATTTTTCTTGCACGATAAAACATTTAAAAAAATATATAAATATGTCTTGACATATGATGTACCCTATGACTCGGAGGTTGAGCTGGTAATTCCATGGGATGTCATTATGCATTCAGTTGTGGTACACAAGTTCATGAATTGTCACTGAAAGGGTGCAACCATTGAGTTCATATGTATCGTCTTCATGAGGGAAACCATCTAAAAAAATGTGTGGTGGAGGAGTGGTAAATGCCCAGTGTTGGGCAGCTATGATGGACTTTGCACATTTTCATCAAAATTGCACCGAAACTCACAGTTATAACATGACATCAACATTTTAAAAGTTTTGACTAGGCAGCATTAACCATACATATCTAAAAGTGTCTGGTCAAAAACTTTGTGCCTGCAAACATCCAGAATGTCTACGCTTTCTTTTAAATGATTTTTTTTTCTCTCTACAATTTTTATTGGTTTTGGAAATAGTCTTATTGTAGTGAAATACTGTAATAAAGTAATGTTTATGGGTGTCAGTGCCTTCAGTATGGACATTCTGTTAAACATATTGAAGTTGGTTACAATGTTATTGTGTGTAGCTACATTTGTAGTTGTTATCTACAGTACATCAAGATAGAAATCCCTTGCAAACAAAGTTACAATTTGTTGTGACAAGCACAGATAATGAAAATCTTTTGATATTATGCTTTGTACATACAAAGTGGTCTCTGCCATGTTCCATACATTTCCTCTTCCTTATCATTATGAAATACAAAATCCTGTTTGTCATGATGTGTGTAATCAACTCTTCATTCATCCCTAGAATGTTGATAGGAATTTCTCAAGACAAGCAAGATTATATGTGCTTGAATTAAAAAAAAAAAAAATATATATATATATATAAACATACAGGCATTTGTTTTGATATTTGCAATATTGTAGTACATGTATGCATTGTATACATGTGCATTTTTAAAAGCAAATTGAGTGTAAGCTTAGTAAAGAAAAATCTACTCTGTGTTTGAGTTGTTTGTAACTAATAAATCAGAATACCTATAACACCTTCAGATAACAGAAAGGTGAAAGTATTGTTCAAAATCATACAAAAAAGGAACGGAAGTTTGTAGGAAATGTTATAGTTTTACCATATTTTCATCTACTTTTTTTTTTTTTTTTTGGACAGTGATATCAGTGACAGTCATATCTGAAAGTTTGATGAGGAAATGATGTTGTGGTGTAGACCTCACAAATGCTTCATTTTATATACAAGAAAGTCTTCTCGCAGTTTTCTTTAAGGTAGATGACAAAAAGAAAATAATAATCTGCTTTTAATATCACATTCTACATTAGTAGCAATACTAATGAGCACTAGCAATGTTCACAAAGTAAAGGAAAAGGGTTGAAAGTTAAATTATTACAAAAACAAATATTTTGTTCCATCATTTCATACAGCCAATGAGAGAGAAGTTAAACGATGTCAGTTAGGTGATTGCATAGCCTTGTGCAGTTTGATAAATAACGTAGAATATGCCAGTAATACCACTGTCTTGTAAACATCAGGTTTCAACTTACAAATTCCATAACTTTCTTGTCTTGTGATTTTATTCAATTTTGATGAAGTTTCACCATTCTGATCATTTAATTTGAAATCAAAGACAAGGAGGTCATGGAGTTTAGTTCCCATTGTGTGTGACTCATCAGCAACAACACAGTCTGTCAATTCAATTACTGTGTACGCCAAATATTTGCAAGGTTTTTATTTTCACGAATTTTGCATGTCAGGTGCTGTTCACAAAAATATTTACTCTGATCCATATCCATACATGAATGCAATGTGCACACATACATTTCTATGGTACTCCATGATGACAAGTTTAACCACTTGTGAAGTTGTCGGGAAGTACCAATTTGCACAAAAATTTAGACTCGCTAAATGTATGGCGTATACAGTATGCGTGTGAAGTGATATTTCAGTCGTAGTCTCTGAAACCCTCTGTGTTTCATCCCACTCCTCAACTAATCATCGATTGTCTTTCGCCCCGTTTCTCACTCTCGACTCTCAGAGGAGGTGAAGGCATAACTCCACTAGCTCTTCGTTTTCTTCTGCCACAGGTATCAGTTCGTCCAAATTTTGCCACGAGGCGTTCTCTGCTGTTACACCTTCGTTTCTCCTTCCTTCAATTTTGCTTTCCTTATATTCAAAGGGACCTACATGTACCCTGCATTGCTTGAATAATTGCCTATTATTTTACCAGCTTGCAGCAAGAAATCACTTTCAACAAAACATTATGAGCAGAGCATCTGTAAATTCATGTTCAGAGAGGTTGTAACATGCCACATTTGTGTAATCTAATATAAAGAAATATTACCAAAGAAAACTTTATATGATGTGTATATCATATTTCACCATATTTCATGACCTCACACCAACATTGCAGCCCAAAATGCACTCACTGGTACAGGCTGCATGATTTGTACTTGTTTCGTGAAAGCCTACTTTATAAAAGGCAATTTTAAACATTCACATATAAACAATGGAAAACTCAGGCTTGTGTATCAGGCTTGTTTTGATCATCCGTTTAATGCCAAATATGTTTTTTCATGTGGTCATGACGCAAATTTACAGGCAAGAAGCAATTATTCAAGAAAATGTTACCATTTCTTCTACTGTATTTTTTTTCACACTTGCTTTCTGTTTGGATTATGGATCCCCCCTTCCTTCAATTAATATGCATGATTAGTTCACTGTTTGAAAAAAAAAATCTAGAGTTTGTGGATCTGTTCATCAGCTATTGCTTTTAGTTTTGCGGTCTCTTGGTAATATATGCTTGCTTATTTTCAGTTAGTGTAGATTTTATTTAGTGTAGTGTTGGTTATCTCACATGCAGGGTATGTAGACAGGTGAAGGGAAAGGTGTTAAGTGTATAGTGAGTGTAGTGTTTGGTGTATGAGCTTTTTTCATGGGTTTTCTATACAGTGAATTAATCTGGTACTGCTGTAGAGATTACCAAGTACTCAAACATGTCCATTCAAACAATGGCTCATTCCTATAAAAACTCTCTCTCTCTCTAAAAAGAAAAAAAAATGGGAGTTTGGTATAAAAAGAAAGGACTTATCAACGCGAAACACTATGACATGCGCTATCAGGATAAAACTTGAAATGTAGAATCTCTAGAATGGTCTTCTCCGTATTTGTCATGGATCACAGGCTTCTTTTAGTTTGTTCTTTATATTCAAGCAGAAATTGAGACCTCATCCATTCTCCTGAATTCATTTTCCCTTCCTATATGCAGTGATACTGTTTTGTTGTTTTTTTTTTTTGTTGTTTTTTTTTTGGGGGGGGGGTTTGTTTTTTTTGTTGATTTTTATACCTCTGGGTTGTCTTTTATTTTCCTTTTTTTTCTTCTGAAATTTTGCCTTTGTTGATTTTTTTTTTCCATTTTCAACTTGTTGGTAGTACAAATAGATAAGACAAAGTCAGGCCAGTAGCTTTAATGGAAGTACTGTTAATTTGCAAGATGCCACAGCAGAGGCTGAAAATAAAATCATATTTAACTGTAAATAGAAAAAGACTTTCCACATCATAAATAGATGATATCATTAGGTCCCGTATTCCATTTTAGCCTTTCTTTTATTAGTTAGTTTTCTCTGGCTAGTTAAGCTGTTTAACAGCTGAAAATCAAAACACACAAGAAACAAAAAATTAACCAGAAATTCTGGAAATGCTTCAATTTCATGTGAAATTCATTTGATATCTCAATCATTGTCTTTAAGTGGACTCTTCTGTATGATAATTTTTTATTTTTCTGGGATGATTAGTATTGTGGTATTTTATGGTTATCTCAGATGACATTTGATTGAGAGTAGGCAATTTTCCTTCAGAAGACGACATTTTTGAGACATGAATTGTCACACACCTTCTGTTTTAACCCGTTGAAAGCTAATCCCGAGTATACTGAGGCAGGTGCCTATTTGAAACGTGTGTTCCAAAATCAGCTACATTTTAGTCCTTGATGGGTCAATAAAGAAGTATTATTCCAAATTGTTGCAATACCTTGATATTTTGTTAGCATATGATTCATGATATAAAATAAATTGTTGCTTTTTTGCGCTGAAAAAAAAATAGTTGTATTGTGTTTTGTTATATCATGTTATTGCTATCAAGCATGATAGAAGGGAAATCATGTTCTCTATGCATGTTTATTTTCTATAATATTTAATTGAATAATCAAATCACTTGTGAGAGTGTTGAAATTATGTTCACCCTGTGTTTTGCTCTTGAAGTATAACAGTACCAATTCCACCTGTTATAAATTATTAGATCCAGCCACGCCCCTTCCCACACCCATCCATTTTCATGGATCCCTGGTTTTACTGACTGGGGGGGGGGGGGGGGGGGGTCAGGTTTTATTTTCTTTTATTCAGCTTTACAGGACATGTACAAAGAGGTTACTGTGGGGTTTTTTCCCCTTGTTTGTTCATCATGTGTTTATTTCCATCTTTAAAAGTGAGTCTATATGTGATGTTATCAGGTTTCTATAGATTTTATTAGTTTTCCATGATTTCTCAACTAATAGAAATATAAGATGATATCAGCTGTCCGTCTGAGTATGTACCCTAACTTAGCTTTTCAGAAATGCCCAGGTATAAAGTTCAGAAGCAGTTGATATCCACTTGCACTCTCCTTTTAAATATTAAAAGATATCTTCTGAAAGGTATAGTGATTGAATTCACTCAGAATGTTTAATGACTGTAGATAACTTGATCGATGTACATTGGTCTCTTTTTGTCTTTTGAATGACAGTTTCTGATGATGGAAAAAAAAAATCACAAATTTGTCAAGGACTGCTATGACTCCAGTCTTAAACTGCATGTAAATGTGTTAATACATCATGTACGTATAATGTATTTCTGTCAGCTTGTGAGCAACGGTGTTATAAAATTATGTTTTGTCTTTTTTAGTGATTTACTCTTTGTGATAACTCCACGATACTCATGATCATCTGTGTGTGGTTAATGCTTATGTGCATGCCAGTATGTTTGTTGTGTCCACACGAATTAACCGTATCAACAATAATTCATTGAACTAACATCAGAACTGATTTGAAAGGAACTTCTATTCCAAATAACAAATACATAGTCCTATCAAATCTATTTTCTACTTTTGAGACCATGATGTCACTCAGAATTGATTTGGAGATTTATGAAATATTGAGTAAAGCCCCTGAATATTGAGAATTAAAATGAGCCTCTTTCTCGACAGGATGTGTGGCATCTTGAAAATGTTTAAAACATGTACAATTCATTTGCCCTTCTAAGAAATTTGTTTGAAATAAAGTACATAAAAAGGTTGCTGTCTCTTTCAAAATTCAAATGTGAAAGTCATTTTGTCTGCTTTTTCTTTGTTTGTAATATTCCATTATATAAGATGTCCAAATTTTCTTCAATGTTTGCGTATCATGTAGATCTCTAGAATTGTAAAATGGTAATATGGATCCAGTCAATGATTAGCTGAGAGTTATATGATGTGATCAGTCTTTAATTCTGCCTATAAACCCAACTTGACATTCACTAGGCATTAGTACACTAATGACTTTAATGTACGAACGATTGCATTGCCTTGCTATTCCATAGCATTGCTATTCCATAGCAATCATTTGTGTGTATGATTTTGTGGTTATTTTGTGTTGAGTTTTTGTGATTTTGTGTCTATGTCTGTCTATGACTTCTCACAAAATTCATTAGTAGTCATACAGCAATATATTTGGTGCAATGGGATTTTTTCATGAATTTTTGTTCAGAATTCCATAGCCTGTAAATTTTTGTGTCAGAATGCTAGATTTGCAGCAGGAAGGAAAATGTGCAATGTAGAGTCAAAATGTCCACCCACACGGTATACAGCCATTTTTCTTGATAGCACTGTGTGGTGTTTGTACATTTGTTCTGCATGAAATATTTCAGTGTTTATTTGAGCATTGTCTAAGACGACATGTTATCTTTCTCTTACAGAAAAAAAAAATATATTGGCAAGGGCAGCAGGCTGGACATTCTTTGTTTCAAACTGGTATAAAAATCCATCAAGTGTAGAAATGCCTTCTCTTTCATTACATGCCAGAAGTGCCTTTAAAGCAAATTTTACAATTTCAAAGCACTGCATGAAGTGAAACAGCTCCATTGTAAATGGTGGTTGTGTAAACATAGGTACAATGAGGCTTAGAGAGTACAGCTAAAATCATCATTCTTTACCTGGATGAAAGCTATGCATCATGTAAGTACAAGTGCAGGTACAATCATGGGTGCTGCATAAACGTACGCTGTATCTTTCTTCCGGCATTACACATCTCACAAAGTCGTGGAGGGATGATGCATTCATGCAAAGTATGGCAATTGGATTCTGTGCCAAACCTTGGTCAATTCATGCTGAGGTTGTGGGTCACTTAAACAGAGTTAGATCATTTCAAGAAGGGAGCTGCCTCAGGCATGCATGTTTGCAATCAATGTGACCTGTGTACCATAGCAACCTGATCAGTCGCCTGACTCCGACTTCCTGATGATGGTATGTTTCAGTTCTCATAACTCTACATTTTTCCGGTTATGTAGTACTTAATTGGAAAACTCTACCTCTTAATGCAGAACATGTATGAAAGATGGCAACCAGAGAAGTGCAGGCTTGAGAAACTGGGCCAGAAAACAGATATTGATTCAATACTCATTTGTCATCAACATGGTGTTATGAGGAGAGCATTGTGTTTAAATGAAAGTTTTGTAAAATACCCTGAGGCCTATTGTTTCTTTTGATAATGAAAGCAGGGCATATTGCTTACTCTGGAAGATGTTGAATGTGAGATAGGTTTGTGATCATGAAATATGTTCCTGATAAAAAGTGTAAATCACATGAAATATGTTCCTGATAAAAAGTGTAAATCACAAGATTTTGAACTCATGTGTAATAGGTTTGTTTTTATGCCTCCGCCATGAAGTGGTGCCGGAGGCATTATGTTTTCAGGTTGTCCGTCCGTCCGTACGTACGTCCGTACGTCCGTACGTCCGTCCGCTTTCGTTTACGCGATAACTTAAGTAATATTTACTGGAATTTTACCAAACTTGGTCCAAGTATGAAGTATGATGGGGCAACGATTTGATAAGATTTTGGGTGAAATTGGCTAAAGGTCAAAGGTCAAGGTCAAATCATGAAATTGTATCCATTTACGCGATAACTCAAGACTGTATGGAGCAAATTTCACCAAACTTTGTTGGAGGATGATGTATGATGGGACAATTACTTGATTAGTTTTTCAGTGAAATCGGACAGAGGTCAAAGGTCAAAGATCAAGGTCAAATCCTAAAATTTATCTGTTTATGTGATAACTCAAAACTGGATGAAGCAGCTTTCACCAAACTTGGTCCAAGGATGATGTATGATGGGACAATTAGTTGAGTAGATTCTAGTGACATTGACAAGAGGTCAAAGGTCAAAAGGTCAAGGTCAAATGCTAAAAATGTTGCTATTTCCCCCATATCTATGCAATGCCCGCAGTTATTTTCTTGAAACTTAGTGTAGACATGTACTACTGCGTAAGGATTCTCCAGAGAGAGTTTCATGTCATAAGGTCAAAGGTCAAAAGGTCAAAGGTTAGGTGAAAATGTTGCAATATCACTTTTCTCGCAAATGGTTCAATGTATCTTCATGGAACATGGTGCATATGCATGTACTGACTGGCAGGGATTATCTAGGGAATTTAGGGGTCATGGGTCAATAGTCAGGGGTTCAAAGGTCAAGGTCAACTCCTCAAAATGTTACTACTGTATTTCCCTCATACATGTATACTAGTATATGCAATGATTGCATTATTAGTTTTAAAAGTGTTTAATATATGTACATGTATTACTTGATGGAGATTCTCTTGGAAATTTCCAGCCAGAAGGTCAAAGGTCAAAGGTTAAGGGTCAAAGGTCAGGTTTAAATGAAAAAAAAATATTTTGTACTGTAATTACACTCTTTCTTCATACCTTGAAAATTATACTCAATGCATAAACTTATAATAAGGTCGGTCAGAAGTCAAGTAAAAATTTTCAATTCCCCAAATATGTGTACCTGCACTCTTTAATAGACAATTATAGCAAACCCAGTTCGTGGAAAGTGAACATTCAAGATATTTCTGACAAACCTGTTATTTCGATATTTTGCCAGTTATGTGAAACTGTCATCACACATTGTCAAGACATTGTACTATACACCTATTGGGAGAATCATGCATTATGGCGGAGGCATCAGTCGCCGTAGCGACATTTCTAGTTTGGTTTTTTTTTCATTCCATTGATTGATGGATGTGTTGTTCATTTTGAAGATTTTTTATTATTATTATTTTCTCACTCTCTTTATCAGGGTAGGCCCGACTAGGGTTTCATTTTTGTCTCATTTTGAGAATGTTTTCCCTGCTCTGATAAATGGAGGGATCAAATTTTAGGCTGGTCCTTGCTGCAGATGAACGCAGCATAAACACCTACTTGGATGTTGGACAAGAATTGTTTCCAACACCTGAATGTTGCCATTCACAAGCAGTATGATATACATGTGTACCAATGAGTGCTGTAAAAACTGTTTTTCTCCATTGGTCTGTATATGTATTTCCACCAATGCAGTCAGCACATATGTTTGAAGTAATAGCTAGATTTAGATAAGTTGAAGGTTCTGTGATTACAATTTTTCATAGTACAAATTGTCCTTTAAAGAGAAAGGACACGTTAGTCAAGACTAAAAAAATGTGTTATGTCTTGCTAAAACTACTGCAAGAACATGAGTTGCACATGGTGAGAAAGAAAAAGAAGAGTGAAAGGGAGTAAAAGTAATCTGGAGAGAGAGAAAGCTGGTGAGAATGATACACAATTTAAGGCAGTGTTCACACTTTTATTTAATAAACAACTAAAACATTTCAGAACCACAAGCCTGCAACATTTTCACAACACCATGGACAGCTTTAGCCACCACGGGCCCATTCACATTGGCAGTGAAGAGTGAAGAAACCTCATCGCTATAGGCCCGGCACAGTCGCACTTCGTGAGATTTTTACAACATAACAAGAATCTCACGAAGTGCGACTGTGCCGGGCCTATAGCGATGAGGTTTCTTCACTCTTCACTGCCAATGTGAATGGGCCCGTGGTGGCTAAAGCTGTCCATGGTGTTGTGAAAATGTTCTGACTTGCTTCAGAACCTTGTAGAACCTTGTAGATGTAGATGTCAAAAAATTTTGACATATCCGCCAAAGCTGCCAGGCCAAAAGCTGATTATCACATCACTAGAGTAACCACAGACTACAGTACAATCTTTTTTTGGTGTTTCTTTTTCCCTCAATCATTTTGAAGTTTGTTGTGACAGATTTGCAAATGAGAAATGCTCTCATAGAAATATAGTTATTTTAATACATAACTTCGGCTCCTAAGTAACATAATAATAATAATAACAATAATAATAATAATAATAATAATAATAATAATAACAATAATAATAATAATAATAATAATAATAATAATAATAATAATAATAATAATGATAATAATAATAATAATAATAATAATGATAGTAATAATAATAATAATAATAATAATAATAATAATAATAATAATAATAATAATAATGATAATAATGATAATAATAAGGTCTTATTTATCCAGGGTAGCCTCTTCAGTGTTGCCACTGCTCTACCAGAGGGCCCTGCTATTATTATTACATAAAAGACACTTATACATTTAGCTACAGAGGCCATCGTTTTCATCGTCCGATGATCCTATTAACTCTGTACAGCAGGTTGATGGTATTTCTTTGACCCTTAAATCTTCAAATTTGTAGTTTTTCGTTGCAGTGTATACGGGCAGATCCAACATATTTTTCTGTGGGAATGGCCTGACATCAGATCATACCGATACCTGCAGTGCTATCATATACGAGAACCAAATGGCCAAACCATGTTATAAAGTCTGCTGAATTATTGACATTCTTGTTCTCATATGACTGTGTTTATCATTACATGACATTTTCAAAGTAAAAGAGGATATTGTTATATTCTCCATATTATTTCTGTTACCAGCAGGCGTCTGCAAACTATTGTCCATCGTTTTGACGTTGTGCACCAAACGATCATCTATTGGTTGTCATAACACTCCTGCAATGTTTGCTTTTGCTGTTGTTGTTTGAATGTGTCCCATTGTGCATTGCTTCTTTTTGTTTGTATTTATTTCTTTGCCAGATGACGATGTCACTGTGTCATTGACAGCTTGAATTTTTGTGAATTTTTTTACCCATCAGGTCAGTTTCTCTGCACTTTGCATACCATGCAACCAATGAGACAGCATCCATTTTGTACATATCACTCTCAGTATTTTAGTTCCAGATGTAAACACTCCTTCAACCCATTCTAACCCATTGTTGGGGTCATTCTAACTTGCAATATCCCTGGTAAGTGCGGATACAAGTCACAAAAAGAAAATTAAAGTACTCGTCTGTGCTAGCGGGTCAAAATGCAGCAGTAATTTCGTGTGTAAAATAAAAGAAAAAAAAATGAAAGTAAAAGAGGAAATCATAATATACTCCATATTATTTCTGTTACCAGCAGGTGTCTGCAAACTATTGCTTATCATATTGATGTTCCGATGGAATCCCATTTTCTTTGCTCATTTTTCCACTGCTAAGTAAATTAAAAAAGGACCCAAAAAAAAAAAAGGTGTTTTGGTGTGTGTTACTCGTGCGCAAGTACAGTTGACTCCCATTAGAACAAAGTCCTCAGTACAGGCATTTTTCTTTCATTAGATTAAAATTTTATTATAGCCAAACGGTAAACTATATTAAGATATAAAGATGGTAATCTTTGGACATAAATTTTCACTTACTTATAACAAGAATTTTGTTATAACCTTGTTCGTTATAATGGGAGTCCACTGTATCTTATTTAGCTTTGTGAATTCACAGCCAGTGGGAAGTCTTCAGGTTATGCAAACTTATGGGTGATGTACATGTACATGATTCATGAAGTTCACATTTATGCAAGTTAGCAGGATGTGCCGCATGTTGGTTTGTTGTGCGAACAAAACCATGCAAGATCTCACGCTGCCGCGAATACATGCTTCCAAAACTTGTGAGTTTGTTGCTTCGTGTGTGTGAAAATCAAATGATGTCTCACGAGCTTTCAAACAGCATAGGCCTATGCATCACTCCCACGTGCTTGACTGACATTGCGCTTTAGTTGTGTTGAAGCGATCTCAGCAAAACTTCTCAAAGTTGTATTCGCAGGATATTCATTCCTCTGTAGGTTTGAATGGCCCAGCTGATACATAAAAATTGCAGCTGTCACAAGATTTGAGAGTGGTTGAGTTTCACACAATTATATCTTGGTAAAAGGTGGAGACCAGCATAATTATGATGAACATACTTCGCAAAGCAAGATGTAGAATATTTTTTAGTGCAATTTATGTCAAACACTTAACATGAACATACAAACCTTGACTGTACTTTTACCAATGTTGTATCAAATAGTATCTTAGCAGTTCAGATGGTGCAATTTTCTGAAGTTATCACTGAAAAGCAGTGATGCAAAAGAGATACCATGGTAATGTACTATTTAAACTTTTGTGATTGTAGCAGTTTTTGTTGTCCCTTTAGTGATGAAATTGAAAAAAAAAAAAGAGGAAAGATTGAGATTAGACATAGAATAGATGTATTCTTTTTTCTCTCTGTTTGGGGACCAGATTAAGATATCAACACAACATCGAATTGTGACCATGGCATTGTTAGTACTCCCTCCACCCCTTTCCATAATTTCAGACTGACTATGACCAATGAAATGAAATGAATTCAAGGGGTTAACCGCAGTCAAGACAGGATCGAGGGTCTGATTCACTTGTCACATGGGAAACAAGAGCTCTGAGAAATATTTTAGTGCATAAAAAGCCACATATTCTGAAATAAGCAGAAATATTTCAGAAATCTCTGCTTTCATCCCTCTTTTCTGCCCCCCTCTTATCTAATCCACGTGTTGTTATCTAATCCACCTGCCTTTAATCCACCTGTTGGTATCTTCAAGTAGTACTAATCCTTCTCTGGGATGCATGTTCCTGTGTGTTTATATCTCTTTTTCTGTCTGTATTACATGAGTATAATGTACAATGTACATATACCGCTAGGCACTATGTACGTACAATATATGAATGTATGTATGCATAGGACTAGGTATGTATGTATAATATGCATGTATGTATGTACAACGTGGATGTATGGTATATGGATACATGAGAGCACTATAAATTAACATGCATGCATGTATCTGTATGTAGGTATGCATATATGTGCATATATATGCACATGTTAATGTTACACATCATTTCCTATCATTTATCAATTTATCTTATTTTCACTCTGTTATAATTCCTATCTGTCAATCCTTCCATCTATTCTCTCCATCTGTTAACCAGTCTGTTATCTGTCTTTTCATCAGTCTATCTTTTTGTCAATCTACTTGTTTATCTGTCTATCTGTGTATTATTAAATACAGAAGTCTGATTTGTGTACCTATAGCAGTCCGCAATTTACAAGTCTGAACTTCATACTTGCTTTAGTTCCTGTATACCATCGTATGGTACCATGCTGGAAACTTTTTCACCTTCTAAACTGATCTTGCAGCAGTACTTTCCCCATCAACCCTATCCCAATGTGCATAAAAAGCTAACCCTAGGCTAACAAGGGGCAAGTAGCTTAGCAGCTTTTCCCAAAGCCATCATTTCACAAATGTAGTTGGTAGTTTGTGCTAGAAATCATTAGATTGGGGCAATGCATCATGTTAGTGGCTGTCAGGTGCATTAGATACTGACATGTTCTCTGAGATGAAATGTGTTCATCTTCTTTTTTATTTTGGTTAGAAACATACATATAACATAATTCATCTTTCAAATACTGATAACCCTCTTCTTCCATTAACTGCCCCACCCCCTTTCTCCAAGAAAGAAAGGGGGAAAAATCTTCACAGTTTCAACCTGCTGCTCATTATGGTAGTTTATGTATGTGTTCAGGTTATGCAGGTAATCCTTTGTGGACCAAATCCATTGAATCTTGTGAAATTGCACCCTGATCACCCTTAACCATCCATTGAGCAAAATTAGACCTCGCCCCCATTGCTTTTTCACTTGTCTGTCATAAGTCTGAGGGACCAGGAAAAGATTTCTGAAGAAGCACACCATTGTATCATTCTTCTTTTCCCTCCCTGATTCTGTATGGCTGGAGGCATGGTGGTTTGGTGTACAAAACTTTGAACTCAATCTGAAGGTCTTAGGTTCAAGCCCCTCCCTGCTTGGTGCTTGCATTCACGAGAGAGGCCATGTTCCCCCTTTGGCCTTGGTGTATAATGGGATACCAGATATTTGTGGGGGTAATAGCAGTAGGTCTAATGGTGCAGACCTTTGGTAGAACTGTGTGCTAATTATGGAGAGGCTGCCTTTCTGATTATTTGTGCCATCATATTATATGGCAGGTTGATCTTTGTGGGGTTGAGTGTAATTTTGTAGATTTAATCTGGAGCAACAACTCTGTGCAGAGTTATTCAGGAACAAGTTAAACCCTGAGTCAGATGATGTCACAGATACCTTGACCCAGAAAATATTGGTTTCCCTTTGTCGAATAATGGCGAGGTCTATTTGTTGAGATAATCATGTGGGGAATGACAAAGATTGGTAGCATATTGTACGCCGGCACCTGCATTGAACCTCCTATTAATACATAGTGAGTGATGGGGAAAAAAAACAAAACAAAAAAACTATATAAAACGAAATGCATGTATTCTCAGGGGCTTGCCCTCATCTCACATCATATTTCCTGTGCTAATCGTCTGCGATCCAGCTACCAATGCAAAGATCTTAAATTTCAAATCATTGTACAGGGGAACTTCTTAATAGCAAGGACCAAAAAACAATTAAAAAACAAACATGACAATTGTTTTGTTGTATCAGATTTCTGACCTTATCAGACCACAAAAACAAACTTAGGTACTCCTTTAATTTAGAACCTGGGAGCTTGTTATAGGAGGGTTTTGTTATATCCCATGTATCCAACATCTTTATCATAATTCTAACTTCCTTTTTGTTATGGGATGTGCGGATATTAATGCATAGCATTATCAAATTAATGTAACAAATTCATCGTTCAGCATGTTTATTATAGTAGTAAAATGTGACGCTACATATTTTGTTTTCTTGTTTAATCTGCCGAATTGGAAAAGTATGGGTATACAATTTGCTCAATTAATCTCCCACAACTCTCATCACATTTCAGGTAGATCATACGTACATTGTAGACCTACACCGTGCAACATACAATGTACAGTGTCAGCTTGGCTTACAAATTTATTGATATGTAATGAATTGTACAAGGTATTGAAAATGTGGAGCTTTGATGTGTTTTTTTTTTTCCCCCATATTCAAGAATGATATTTTTGGCAATTTTTTTGAAATTGGATTTGTCAGCCTTTGGTTCTTCTCTCATACATCTAGTGCTTGCATGTTTAAAAGCATATTGTGATGAATACAGTGCATACACATTCAAAATTTGTGTAATTCCCAGACTGTATTTAAACTAAAATATTACACAATACCATAGTGAATTCTAGCCCATTTATGTTCTTCTTTTTTTGTATCCACCCTTTGTTTGTGGATTTGCATGCCCACATTATCATTTATTTATATATCTGCTCAGAAAATTATTGATGGGCATTCATAGGAATTCACCTTTGACGTCAATCATGATATTCATGTAGATGTACATATCGTATAGGCCTATAGGCATAATTTTGTGTTGATATGAACATGAAAGGGAGAAACGTACACTGAGTCACATTTGAAGATTTCATCATTGAAGTATTTTCATGTACAGACCATTTCAGACATAATGCACGTATGTAGATTGACTGGATTGAGATTCGCAAATCAGTTAAAGCTGTCATATGCATTCTGTGTCTTTTGTGCAGGAGGCTGCTTGTTGCTGTGTTGCTGTTCTTTTTTTTTTGTGGGGGGGGGTAGTATATTTGTAATGCGGTAGGAATAGTATCCGATTCACTGTTGTGTATTTTTCCTTTTCAACTTGCTGCCACATGCCATGTTGCTTTTTTTTCCACATCTAAAGCTAATATTTTATTGGGAATTATTGCTAAGATGTATAATGTATTAAAGATTAGCAAATAAATAATTACATTTAAAAAAGCACTTGTAAACAGTATGCCTGCTTACACAAGCATAATATCAAAATCTCAAATTTGATTGCACCTAAAATAGATTAACTCTGTAGGTTACTCATTTTGTTTACTAATATTATAATTCTTTCTTTCTTTTTGTGCTTAAAATATTTCTGTGCTCCCCTGCCAATTTCCAGAGCTTCTCTCACTATAATCACTGTAGAGCATAACTTATGTTACATTTATATGTAACACTCTGCACAGGTTACATTTCAGGGATATCACTGTTATTCCTTACGGACATTAACATGTACATTGTAGTTGTTGGGTCATAAGGGTTTTTTTTTTTTTTTTTTTTTTTTTTTTTTTTTTTTTTTTTTTTTATTTATTTTGCAACAACCTAAACCAAGTTGGGCAGATTTAACTCCTTCAGGTTATGTGGGCTGTAAAGTATGTTTCTTATACGTTTTGCATGCTTTGTACACATATACAGTGTATATGTATATATTTTGTTCTTGCATTGTATTTCATGTTTTGGGCATTCAGTGGAATCAATTCTTTTATATCTAACTATGGTTGTATAACAACATTGCTTTATCCGCTGTTTTTGTTGTTTAGTTTAGCCTGGATTTTTGTACTTCAGCAATAAAGATATTGTACTTGTTGTCAATGGAAACTGTACATCCTGACTTTGTGTAGTTTGCTTTTGTTCATGAGCAATTCAATTTCATTTCTTTGAAATGAAGTTTAGTTTCAGCAAACAAAAGCATTGCTTAATTCAGGCTTGCAGAACTGTGCTGTTGTGATTTATTTGGATGTATTTTATGGCTATGGTTCAAACAGCACTACACAACATGTGTAGATGTCAACAAAATTTGCAAACAGTTTTAGCATTTCATCATGTGTAGATGAACATCCCATTTTCATCAATTCCTCATCAATTATTTCACTGTAAATTCTTGCTCCCCGGTGTAAAATTATTTGGTTCCTCCTTTGATTACATATATTATTTCTACCATTGATTCACTGTCCACAGTTTCTGAAGATGACAACACAGCCACCTCAAGCAACAAGCCCAACCCCAAGAAGTTCCGTCGCATTAAGAAGCCGAAGCCCGGCACCAAGGGTCCATCCCAGGACAACCAGAGCCAGTCCGGTAGCCAGCGGGCTGCCTCTCCAAAGGGCATCGAGGTTCGGCCGGCCCAATCAAGCAATGACAGCAACTTCTCCTCCAACAATTCCAACGACCTGACCCAGTCTCACTCCTCGTCGGGTGCATCGCGGCACAGCATCTCGCTGCCGCCGATCGCCGGCCGGGGGTCGCAGCTCCCGTCACTGTCAGAGAACGGAAAGGATGCGAACGAGAAGGACGCATCGAGACGAAAGAAGAAGCATCACCGCAAGCTGAGCCAGAAAGCGCTGGTGGATGCTGCGGAGGAGGATGGGATGGATGATGGGGAAGGGTCTACGGTCGCTTAAAGACATCTTGTCTGTCATCGGACAGTGAGATCTTCCCCCATCATGGATGGATACAATCCATTTCTTCCTGTGATATCAGTTCTTTTGGAACGATAATTTGGGACTCTGGTTCATATTGATGCAGATCCTATGTCATAATCACTCTTAATAGCATCTCATGATGTAAAGCTACCAAAAACCAAAGTATCTGTATTTCTGTTTCTTTTTTAATGGGGTGGGGGTGTTGGTCACTGACATGGAACATCATCAGCTTTGTTGAGATTTCTTGGCTCAAAATCCATACCTGTGATTGCCCCGTAAAGTCGCAAAAGGTATCGACAGATACTCAACAGATACCGCTTGTCAAAATGTACGCAGACTCATTTATCTCAGCAGCTGAAAGTAAAGGGCAAAAACATGGTTAATGTAAATCGCAACAAAACACCAGAGAAAGAGAGTCTTGACTTTGAGTAGGTCGTCCTTGAAACTGATATCACAGAGAGTGGGCTTTGTTTCCTTCCAATCTCTTACCTCTCTCCGCCTCAGGTCTGTGGCATAAAGACGAAGCACAGATTACCTTAAATTTGTCATTTTGTTCATGACAAAGTAGCCAAAAAAAAAAAAAAACAAAGAAGAACCTCTTCGGGAGAGCTGTCTGTAATGAAAGTGAAGTGTGAGTCACTTTGTTTGGTTTTCACAGTGTTGGAAGGAGAAAGTGCCAAAAGCAGTGTCCGAAAAAGGTTTCAAGTGCTTATTTGTCTGTGTGAGATGAACATATGTCTTTATGCCACTGCTGTGGTGTTATGCTTCCTCTTTCGACAAGTTGCTGAGACTTGTTTAGAGCTATGCACACCTTGAGGACCGAATAAGGTTTATTTTATTATATTATGCAAATTATTTATAAATCTACATAGCTCTAGACATGCCTCTGAGCTAGATGGACAGGGATTTGGCATAATTATACACATGCTAAACTAGGTTCCACTTTTCTACCAAAGCACAGTTGATCTACAAAAAAAAAAAAAAACTGCCTCCAAGCAAACATACAAAAAAAAAAAACCAACTTAAAACAAGCAGCAAAATCAAATCAACTGAGTGAAAATGTGCTCCAGAACAAAAATCAGAGAAAAAGATTAAGTGTAATGGCACTCGTACTAGCTAACACCTACTAAAATATGCCTGTATTGATTTGGGAAATTCATAGTACTGTGATGTTTGCAAGAAAGCAAAGTTACATGTATATGCACTGCTGAACTGCAAACCAGTGTTGCCAATTTGCCGTTGTTTACTCCAGGGGTTATTTATGTCAGGTCCCGAGTCCATCAGCTATAAAACTTGTTCGTCACTGATTACAGTGATTGTCTCCATCCGTCCACCTTGTTCAGCTGAAATTCCCTTTAAAAGGAATGTCAACAAATGCTATCAACTATGAAAAAATCTTAGTATTCTGTATATTTGCTCATTTATTAGAATGTATTTGTGGAGTGGAGCACAGAGCTTGTGTCTGTGCATTCCAGAAGAAACTTTGCTTTTATAGACTGAACTTAAAAAAGTGAAAACTTGTGTGCAATCACTTTGTTTCTTAGTTTGTTTGTTGTTGTTTTTTTTCCCCCTCTTTTGTTTCTTCTCAGCCCAGTACAACTGTATAAGGAGGAATTTCACATTTTTGGAAATTTCATTAACAGCTAAAGGTTTCCATGGCTTCAGCAGAAAACAAACAATTCATCCTGGATTCTGATGCATGAAGAAAAGAAACTTCAAAAAAAAAAAATGCCAGTCAGAACTACATTGTATAATGTGTGTGTGGAGCAAATGTTACATCAAGGTCATTCTGGTAGATGTGCATGTTACAATACTTCAAGGCCAAATATACCAGCAAGTGTAGGCCTATGTACGGTACATGTATGTCCCTGCATAATATACTCACTGGTGAATCCCTCTAATGCACATTCAGTGCATGTCTACAGATTTGTTCATGTGCAATGAAGGTTTGACTGTATACCCAGGTAAACCCTTTTTGCTGCGCCAGTCAATTGTTGTCATGTTATACACATGTACATTTATGTCTGATATGCATATAATGACATCAGTCCCTTCAGTTTGCAGTTTATGCTATGGATTGCTGTTCAAATGAGTAGCTGTGTTGTCATCTTCATTATAAATTTTTGTGGTGTCTTTTTTCCTTGCTTCTTTGTTTAACCCTGTGTCCAGTGCCTTCATTTGGACACAGAACTTGATGGTATTACTATTCTTTTGTGTAAAATTTCCAAACTGGGGTGAAGGGGGGGGGGGGAGGGTATGTGGTGACAGAGTTTTAACTTGAAAAAAAAAAGAAACAAAAAAAAAAGAAAGAAATAGGTCAACATAAAGCCAATGTGAAAAAAAAAATGAAATCTCATTTTCAACTTATTGAAATAGCAGTGTATGGTGTATTTATTTATATTTAATCTATGTAGAGGTTATCCTATATGT
The DNA here is from genome assembly GCF_964275005.1 of Diadema setosum. Taxonomy (NCBI): domain Eukaryota; kingdom Metazoa; phylum Echinodermata; class Echinoidea; order Diadematoida; family Diadematidae; genus Diadema; species Diadema setosum. The sequence goes on from NC_092700.1 coordinate 35,663,979, forward strand.
CTTATAACTTTCTGTGGTTTCCTACTTTGTATCATATTACCAGTTCTGCAGAGAACCTTGTTTCTTCTATTAAAAAGCCAGCACTTCTGGGGAAACTTTGTTACGGTCAAAACTTTGCAGAAATGTCTCCCTCAGCTTGCTTTTTATTGTGTATTCAAGAATGACTCTTCCTGTTCTGAAAGGGGGAAAAAAACTGACATAAAAATCTGCAGTTTAAGTATGTCTTTTCTTTTCTCCAGTGTCATGTAATATACAAGTGGGTACTACAGGAATAATCGCCTTCTAGTAAGATTGGAAATCTGTACGCATAAATGCTAATCCTGTAAAGGAGATCAACACTCAAAACATGAACGTACTTCATCTGAGTCGTTCCATGTCGTACATATTAATTGATATCATGATTTATCTCACATCTCCTGTAAGTTTGCTTCATTATATAGTACAAGGCATAGTGTCTAAGAACAGTTATGATGATTCGGCATGAGAATGCTTGTGAGATTCATAGTGCGGTGGAACCTCGTTATAAAAGAGGTCGCATATAACAAAAATCCTCTTGTAGCAAGGTAAATGTCATGTCTTTTATGAACTCATTAAAGGGAGACTTTCCTGTATTTCTTGTATGTAACAAGAAGACAGAGCACAATTCAGGAAGGCAATGTTGTCTTATAGAATATGTAGATGTGCATTTGCCAATGAATTTTAGGAATCCTTTGTACATCCATGTGCTTTCATTCATATTCCCTCAGTTGGAACAGACTTCCTTTTTGTACAAGTTGGTTAGTACCACTGCAATCATTTCCTTACTAGCACTTTCAATCATACAACTGCCAACTTTTCTGATTCTGCCAGGTTTTTCCTAGATACAGTGACTTCATCACTTGAAATATTGTAGTATTTTACACTTTATAGGACAATCAGTCAAATGATGATCTTTTTCTGTTTAGACTACCTCCTTCATAAATCCTGTCTGTAAAATTGGTGTGGTTTTGAGCCCTGTAGATGATACGAATGCATGGGTCTGTGTACATGCTTTGTTACACTCTATATAAATAATATGCTTTATAGGAGCGGGCATGAAAGAGAAGCCTAATTCAGATATCTTCAAACTTGGCTTCGGATTGTGACTGATTTTCAAAGCAATAAGTGCGTTCACACTGTTTGTGTGATGAACACAGTTTTCAGTGCTTCATTCTGTCATTCCAGGCTCCATTCCATTTTAAATCTTCAGTCACCCCGATTGAAGTCGAGAATAGTTTTCTTCATTACTAACAGCCCTGTATCCAGAATTCATCAGCCATCCCACATGTTGGGATGCAGTGTAGATTGTACATACATAGCCTGAGTTTGCTATTCAAACTTCATCACCTGGTAGTGTAATTGTCATGGTGATTTGGAAAAAGTTCATCTTTTGTTCAGTCTGAAACTGATTTGAAAATTTGAAGAATGTCAAAAATGTGCGCACTCACACCTTCCTTGTGTGTATGAGAGTCTGTGTAGGACTTGTAAGAAGAGCAATATTGACAATGAAAGTTAGAATTAGAATGAGAGAAAATAAGATGAAGGTATGTTGTGCATGTGCATATGTACGTGTAGAGTCACAATAGAATGACTGATTGGCTTACAAAGATTATAAGTTTTGTGCTTCAATTATCATACTACCTGTGGTCAATGAAAAATATAGCAGGTAAGTTTAGAGCCTCACTGTAGTTCCTACTTTATTCAGATGAAGTAAATATGAGAAGCAGGGACTTCTACACACTGTGCCCTGTGATAGGCGAATACTGTCAGTAATCTAGGTATTTGTACACAGTACATGCATATATTTTGTCATGATCACAAGTGTAGTGTGTTCATAAGCCCCTTTCTGGTGTAAAGTCTTGTCTTTCATTAAACAAACAAAAACAAAAACAAAAAAACTTGCAGCTATGCATTTACTTGTGTAACAGTTACCAAGAATTTGGCAATATGAATTAATCTCATTTAATTAATACATCATATTTTAAGTAGCATATATCAACAATATAACTCATAATAATATTGGAAATGAGACTTTTTCAAAACATTCTATATACGGTACATTTTCTCCTGTATCTCTCAATACACAGGTTCTAAAACAGTAGAATTTACCTTGTAAATACACTGTATCAAATTTCTCTCATGTTTTGATTTGCAATAAAAGATTTGACAGTTGAAGAGTACATGTAATGGAGGTATGCAACATTGCACTGCAGTGCAGTATCATAATGTACTAATACACGTACTCTGTAAAAACGTAATTAAAACTTTGATTGTTCTGCGAAAGATAGTGGTTTAATTCCATTGAATCAGAATAAAGTTTTGTGACAAAGTGTGTGACATTATACACCCGTGTAATGGAATGCTATCAGGGTTGTGGAAATTTGCACCAAGGCAATTGAGGATATTTTGGACTAGATGCTGTGGGTGTGGTCCATGCACTGCCCCTTGGAGACCCCCAGTGGGTGCAAGAGTACACCCTTACAGGAGAGTCTGGGGCAATATCAGAACAACATAATTTTATAGTGAGAAGTGAATCTCCACACTTTAAACTGACAAATACAGGAGGAAAAAATTGTTCAGATTTGCACTTTCCGGCAAGACGTTGGTCCACACCAGTAAATGCATTTGGAAGAAACTTGAACTGATCCCATAACTGCTGGTTTTATATGTTGGCAGGTAATCACTCCCCTGGTGACCTTGGAATATTAATCAAATCTACATGTAAATGGAAATTTTGAGGGACTCTGAGAAATGAGGCAAGACTTGGGAGCTTTGAATTTAGTTAAGATTTTTATGTATTTACGTACTACAAATGCCTTTGTGCTGGTGTATGATGTACTTTAATACCCAATTTTGATCTGCTATTTGTTTTCTTAGATTCCACTTGGGAGTGTGCTTTGGTTCTAATTATATAAAATGTACTATGTTACCAATGATTGAAGTCAGTACATGTACCCACTATTTTACCATACTGTACAGACAGTTTGTAGACATGGGCACTGGAAAAGTAACACTTGTACAATGTACTACAGTGTAGTATAATCTTCTTACAAATTATGTGAACATTTCATAACCTTTTTTTTTATACTGTCATCATAATGATGTACATGTATTGTGGTACATGGGCAATATCTATTTAATTCATGAATTTCTAGTACTGTTATTAAAGAATGTAGAAGTACTTTAGATCAAAAATGGTGTGAAAAGGCTGATATATTGTGTCCTTCTGGTGAATGTTGTTGACATGCTATGACTTGTACAACCACGGCTCCATTGCTAGAAAATCCACTTGTGAATTAAACGCAACTTCATATCAAATGCAAGTATTGCACACAACTTACGCTTGATATTTGCATACCATTGCAAGAAGAGACTTGTGTGTAATTTTTCAAGTGTGCATTTAAATGCAAAGTTTCTAACTACGGGGTCCAGGACTTGTTTCATATTTGAAAGCACTTAACAGCAGTTTCCAGTTTGGATGAAGTGGTTACCATGAGTGCAGTAGGAAACAACCAACAAGTTTCAAGCATTTTCAGTTTTTATTGCAACTGCATACATCTCTGAATGGTACACATGTTTAATGTATACCCCATAAATATTCCACAAATTTGAAGTTGTCAATTTTGCAAGTGGTTAAATTCACAATCAAGAACCACATTCGATGGTATGAGAAGGGGAGAAGTATTAAAGCTTTATCACTTTTATAAGAGGAAAAGTATTACCAAAGCTACATCTATATTCTACCACAGATGCAATAATGAGTGCATTTGAGCTATTAAAGGGAGGCAATGTTTTATCACTTGACTTGCAAATTTGCAAACACCATGAGAAATCGTCTGCGTATTGGGTAGATCATTGAGAGGAGGGAGTGGGTGATCCAATTTGCAGAATTTTCATGTGGGAATATTTCTGGTTGCAGTACAGTACATGTATCTTCATCACATTGGTACGCATACACTTGGCACATCTCCGACAAAAGTTCAACAAAGCCTGGTACCATGCTTATGAAATGAGCTTAGAACATCACAAACTAGAAAAGCACTCTGAGAGCGCAGACCTCTGCCAAGCAGCTACTTTCCACCGATGATCTTGCTCTTCCCAAAGAGATTTTTCTCCTCTTCATCACTGGGGAAAAGCTCTTTGGGTTCTTCCATAAGAGATCAGTGATTTCCACCCATAGGTATACATGCTAAAAAATTGCCCGATTTCCCAATATAGAACCCTTTGTTACGTCATAAACCCTCAGCTGCGCGCGGCGCGCCTCGCCCAAGCAGAAACTAGAGCATGCACTTAAGTGTGCGTTTGAAAACCTCAAAAATGCATAGCTTGAACTCCTAAGTTCATCGACCCTACCGGTCAAAATATCAGAAATCATTCATAAATTCCCCCAAAATTCTCGGATCACTACCAAAATTTAATCGTTTGTTACTTGTGTCATTCTCAACCTTTCCTGTAAGTTTCATCCAAATCTGTTGACTACTTTTTGAGTTATTTTGCACACGGACAAACAAACCAACAGTAACGAAAACATAACCTCCTTCCTTGGTGGAGGTAATAAAATATTACAAAACAACTCTTGACAATAGGCTTGACAGATGAACAATGAAAAATTTATTGTTGCCAAAATTTCCTACAAATTGTGCAAAATCACAGAGTTCAGAAAACATCAAAATCATGTATTTCAGTACAAATGACAGTGACTGACAACCATTCATATGGCAGGTTCAAGAAATCACAGGAACACGGAAAATGAGAAAAATATGCCAGTGTTTCCTGAACTGGAGTGAAATGTAGACCATCGCGAGTACATTCCATGGCATACACTTACTAAGTATGTACCGGGTACGTAAATATTATACATATCACTGGAGCACTTTTTAGAGATAGTGGCTGGAACTCAAATACATGTAGGTAATGAAATCAAATGCATGGTTCGAGTTTGTTTCACAGACCATTCAAAACGAGTGCAAAATAGGCATTCATTTCTCATGCACATTTATTTTTTTATGTCTGTTGGTGTACGTGATGTGTCACGAGAATTTATGCAGCCAAATTTTGTATAATCCATATACAGTGTACAATTTAAACTGCAATAAAATACCTTTGTGACTTCTGGCCAATAATTCTGGGTAGATAGATGACTAAATGCAAATTTTCCTGGTGTGATTGTGCAATATAAGCACATTAAAATCAAAACTTTATAACATTGTTGAGACTTCTGAATAAATAAGACAGATTTTTCACATCGTTTGTGCATACTTTCACTACAGATTACCAATAAAAAATACCCCACAAAATGGTACAAGCACAAAATCTTGCACTGCACAAAGAGATTGAAAAACAAAAAGTCATAGCTGCACGCTAAAAAATATAATGATAATGTTCTATAGAGAATATTATATTTATTAAAAGAAAAAAACACTTACAGTGCAAACTTTGATAACTGGAATAAACCCTCTTTTGTGCTCCTATTACTTTGCGAGAAGTTAAAACTTAATAATGAATATAAAGTGGTTTGGTGCAGCCAGTTTCAAATAATGCCATCCTCTCATCCAGCACTACATCTAAAACAAAAACAAAACAAAACAAAACACATACAAATCAAACAAACAAATCGGATAAGATCATGAAAACACCGCGAGACAACGCAAATGATACTTTATACATCAATGATGCATACATACAGAGAAATATTGTGTGAATTTCACATCTTGCTGCTCTTTCCCTATATCTCTTCTCTCTCACACACACAATCTCTCCACCTCTATCCACTCTCTCTCTACCCCCTCTACGCCCTCCTCTGTGCTCTGTGTGTCTCACTGTCAGTCTTTCTGTCTCTCCCTCTGCTGACACCCCCCCCCCCCCCCTGCCAGCTTCCAATGAGAGGGGGGGGGGAATATGGCATACACTTGCAATCACAATAATCATAAACCAGAAGCACAGAATACTTCTGTCCCTGGATAGAGCAGACATGATCTTTCTTATGGCTAGATGTAAAATGGTTTACTACCGGAAATACTTTTAACATGTACACGAGTGTAGCTACACAACTCTGTATATAGTTGTACATGTACATGTATTTTCTGCAGTCTGATTCATAAGAGAAAAAAATATAGTATTTCTTTATCAGAAACATGGCACCACTTATCAATTGTTTGGCTCCACTCAAGGTGTCAGAGAGTGAACAAGACTTCATAAACCACTCCTTTGATTTGGGGTTGGTTTGTGCATGTGTATTCCATGCAGGCCTTAGTATAGGAGTGAGTCAGTATTGCTTACTGCACAGCAATTACACAGCTTGAATCAAACTGTAACAAGCTTCACGCAATAAGAATGAAGTACTGAGAAACCCTAGAGACACAACATTTTTGTCTTCATGCTGACAAACAAGCAATACCACTGCAACTGATTGACAAGTTGCCCTACATCGACGTAGCATGGCTACTTCTAAAACACTGATCAATTCAGTGCTTATTTACGTCGATGTAGGGCAATTTGTCAATCAGTTGCAATGAAAACACCTCGATGGAAGAATTTATTAAGCAATACCACTGTTTTTACATCCCCCTCTTCACTCAAAAAAAAAAAAGCATAAAAAACTTTCTTATAATGAATGATTATTCATCAATGATAAGGTTACAGGGGGAAAATCAGTGTTGCAATTCACAATGTATCCTCAGAAGGCCTCATAAGAAGACATAAGACATTGATTATGGTGACAATGATTCACAGCATCTGTATGCCGCCATAATAAACATATCTGCTTAAACATTCACCAAGCAGATTATGGTCTTTTGGTGTTTCTTACCCAGGGAAGTCTCTCCATTAATGTACTGTACGAGCTAAAATTTTAGTGTACAGATATTTTCACGAATTGCTACTTGGAGGACATTTTCGCTTGTTGTTAATTTCGCAGTTGCGAGGGTCTGACTGAACTTACTTATTTGCGCGTTGTTATTTTCACGTGTTGTTATTTTCGCGGTTCAAAGGCGATTCGCAAAATTCGCCCCCCCCCCCCCAAAAAAAAAAACACCGCGAAAATTTCAGCTCGTGCAGTAATCAATTCTCCTGTTGGGACTTGCCATTTTTATTCCAACAGCACTGCCAGAAACTTATTTACACTCCTGGGTCAACTGGGGTACAGTACTACACATGCCCATAAACTCTCAAACAGCACAAACACTTAGTGGTACATTAATGCCTGAATGAAAAATTCATTGCTGAGTCCTTAAACTGCATGGTTTCTTTGGCTGTTCACTGGTGGAATGTGTTCACTGTACACTTGTATATCACGTATTAGAGCACAACACGGTCACAGGGTTGCCAAACTCCCAAAGTGTGGGGGACTCTTAAGAGCAACCTGCGTCATAGGTTGATCTGCATCTCAGTAGGCAAGAATTAAAACCTGAATAAGGTGGACTCGACAGTCTCCTGTCAAGACGTAAAGAAATATTGTCCAGAAGCCTCTTGCTGAATCAGGGCAACATGGCAGCTATGTAGGCTGGCTCCACTCCAGAGTTTGCACAAAAAACAAAGAACAGCAAGATATGCTACAGGATTCATTAGTACAGTGCACTCCCATCATAACGAACACGGTTATAACGAAATTCCGGTTACAACGAAGTACAAATTCAGGCCGCAACATCATCCCCTCTATGTATTTCTAGTGTTTATTTGTTCGGTTATAACAAAATTTCAATGAAAGAAAACTGCCGATCTCAAAGACTTCGTTATAACGGGAGTCCACTGTAACGTGTCTTTTCACAGGTTCACAAGTACTGTATCACCCAAGTCTTGGAGACCAAGTCAGTTTGGGTACTGTTTTTTATGGTAATTTCTAACTGGTGGGCTTCAAGTATGCCTATCAAAAGATAATTTATATACTGACATAGCAACGCACCTGGCTCATTGCATAACCTATTCGAAGTGCTTTTGATCTTCTTTAGAACAAGCCCTCTAGTTATGGTTGCCATAAGTTACAGTGATCTGAATCAGATTCATAGGATTTATACCACAACTATTACAGTACCTTCAAAATTTACAATCATATACAAGAACCTTAGCCAATGTTTTGTGGATTATGCTGCCCCTATGCTATTTAACCCAAATTTCACAAAATGAGAAGAAAAACAATTAATGTGAAGGCATAGAGACTTTTCTGTGGATTTTAATGACAAACCCGAAAGTGGAAACCATGGCTCAGGCTAATCACAATGCAGTACTGCTTAAAATGGCTTCATACTGATTGGTTTCATCTCATACACAGACAACAGTTATAAAAAGTAGTACAAACCAGTGACAAACATGCAAACTTCCAGCTTAATGGGCAGTAGGGGGAAGCCACACATATATTTGAGACAAATGCTATTTAAAGAAATATTCCAAGTTATGTCCGCTGTAGATGCACATAAAATCTAGACATACAAACAGCATCAAGGTTTCTATGACAGTAATGGCTGTGTATATCAATAATGCACACTGCCAGTTACAGTAGCTCAAACCCTGCCATAAAGATTTGGCTATCACACAGGTTTTGAAAATGGGAAACAGACCCATGTATTTTTGTAACTATATTTCACGAACATTGCACCACTTAAGTGTGACATACATTAACTAGCATCGGCTCGCAACTTCTCCAAAATAATACATCACCACAAATACGTCTCGTGCGATGAATATAAATGGAATGGCATGCTTGTATGAGTTAAGTTTGAAAATTGCTATTAGTAAAGAGAAGCTGAATGGTATCACTTGATGAAAAAAACTGACAGAGCTCAGCAAATGGAAGAAAATGTCGAACAATGATGCCATAAAATCATAATCATGGGCAAATGGGAGTTTTGAAACAAAAACACAAAAAAACTTTAAAACATGATAAGGAAATAGACATAATCCTTTAAAAAAATAAATAAATAAAAATCTCTACATTGGTTTGCAGTATGGACCTTCCATAGCCTCTACTCTTTCCTGAGGGAGGCATATTTTTAGAAAGTTTCTTCTGGCATCAACAGTTTTTTTGTACATACATTGTATATATCACATGGAAAAGTACAGAAGATCTAAGTGCTTCCATGGCAACCGAGTACGTATGATCTTACGATTTAAAAGAGCCTCTTCTTGGCAATATCCCACATCATCTACAACAGGCTTGAGCACTAGCATTTACAAGCAACCTCATCAAAACTATAGACTCCACATAAAACAAGCTAAAAGCAAAACAAGACTCCCAAGAGACATGGCATTCAAAGTATTGAGAAAACTCTGAAGAACTTTAGGAGATTTCTGAGTAATGCCATCAACACTTCCTGGTGCAAGATGGCAGTTCTGAGGGAAAAGACAGTCACATTGGTTCACCCTTTCTGTGCCCGAGACTTTGGACAGTGTAAACAATGCCATAGGGTTTTCTGTGCAAATCTGCACTCAAGCACACACAGGCTTAATCTGAATTCTATCTGCTTTCTCTGAGCAGAAGTACAATTGGACACATCACATCCTTCCACATCAATATGGATGCAATTTTTAAAACCCTCTACTAAATAACAAATTTCCATTTTCAAGGTACGTAGGAAAGTTATAAATCTGTTGCTTCTTCATATCGCAAATTCATTTTGCCAGTTCAGAAGGCTCATATACAGTACAAAAAAACCTGACTGAAATAATTCAGAGGTATTCTTTCTTCTGACGGACCGGTGTAAAATGAAAGTCTCCATTCCTGGACATATAGTCCTCAAAATACATATCAAATGCAGACACACACACACACACACACACAGACACAGGTCACAATTCCAACCTGCATATTATCATTTTCTATCACAATTACCCTCTCATGAGTCCTATGAAAGAAGGCAGAAAGGTAAGAAATTTGCCGGACAGACTTGATGTAAGACTAACCAAACTTGACCCTTCAAGCATCCATATTCGTAGCATAATTCGTCACATAATCTTTCTTTTTTTTTCTAGCATTTTGATAACTCCAAAAAATATCTCAGTCAGGGTAAGACAATTCACTTAATTGAGACAATGCCAGTCTCATATATCAGAAATTAAGAGATTAAGATAATCCTTATCTCCAGTCACTCCCAGCTGATCCTACAATCTACAAACACAGCAGGATAAAACCCTTTTGCTCACTGGTATTTCTTAGCCCTATAAGGGCTTTTTACACTTGTAAATTTTTGCTTAGCCCCGGACTATCGGTGGGGCTAAGGGGGGGCCTTAGCCCCACCGATAGTACGGGACTATCCTTAGCCCACTTTCTGTTTACACTCGTTTTTGCCAAAGTGGGCTAGCCCCACCGATAGTACGGTACTATCTGGCCCTGCAAAATAGCAGGGGTTAGCACCGCAATTGCGGTGCTAGCACCGCAATTGCGGTGCCAAGCAAGTGAGTGTAAACAGAACGAAAAAATAATCCTGGGCTAAGCGACGGAGACGAAGTGCGACCCTCACTGACCAATCAGAAACGAGGTAATCAAGTGCTGCCGGTGCGTGCGTGTACGTGTACAGTACACAGCGTAATTATGAATATTCATGTGGTTTGGAAAGTCCGGGGCTAAGAAAGACGAGTGTAAAAAGGTCAGTTTTCTCCTTAGCCCCGGACAAGAGATAGTACGGGACTAATTGGCGAGTGTAAAAAGCGGAAAAAATTGGTACGGGACTAACGATAGTCCTGGGTCAGAGAAAGTCCGGGGTTAAGAAACACAAGTGTAAAAAGCCCTTTACTTGTGTAACTATACCCCTTGCTAAGGACCATCCTACGTCTTGGATTTTCCTTACTCTCAGTTCACACTCTCTAACACTCTACATTTCTGAGTCCAAATACCATCTGTGTGACAAGCTAAGAAACATTGTCAATGATATGACATACATGTAGGTTACTAGCTTTAACCCTAAAAGGGCCGGGGGGGGGGGGCGGAATCCGCCCCCCCCTCGACGTTTCGCGCTATAATTCTGTTACGCGAGAAGGCCTCGTCGCGAGGCTTCTTGACTTTGTTTGTTCAAGTCTCGCGCAACTTTTGAGACCAAATTTGCGACATCCGCGCGTACTTTTGCGAAGCCACGCCCATTTTTGTAACGGAATGTCGCCCCAAAACGGGCACAATTATGTGATTTTGTGTACATTTCCTATGGAAAACAGTGCTCTGTCGTGAAAGTCATAAAAACCTGATTATTTTTACAATTAATCACTTTCATTGATTAGTTTTGTGCTAATTATGGTAGAAAAGTGGTCAGTGACAATTTCCAATGAAAAAACAAAGAAAAAACAAAAGTTGAAAAACAAAGAAATACATAAGAAATTCTGAAAACAATAAAATACATAAGAATTGAAATGAATTTTGGAAGTTTTTGTGATATACAGTCGTTGAATATGCTGCAACAGATTTACAGACCAAAAATTAGACTCTCAATGCTTTTAATTAGGCTAAAATATGATCTTGAGCTTAATTTGCATAATTAATTAATTAAAATTAGAAATTGATTGTTTAAAAAAATCTTATGACACAATCTTGTAGATTATGACGCAGGTCTCACGCATGCAAAATTTCATCGCGATCGCGCCACCGATGGCCGAGATCTCAGGGGGGGGCGGAATCCATCCCCCCCCGGCCTGAGCATAGCCAAAAAAGCCCGGCCCCTTTAGGGTTAAAACAATGACCTAGTGTGGAGTGTAATGAATACTTATGAGATCAGTAGTTGGAGGAGGGGTTAGCCACACCCACTGGTGGAATTCAGGTGAGAAAAGGTCTTTGCCCTTTTCAGACGAAAATCTCAAAATGCTATTGACAATGTACACAAGTATTAACCTGATGAGGACGAGTCCCGAGTATACTCGGGCAAACATCTACGTAAATGTGTGATGTAGTAAAATCAGTCCGTCCTCAATGGGTTAAATTGCCTACAGGGTTGACTGTTGCAGAGATCTTACAGTGATTTTCACAATGCACGTCTTAAAATCAGTTCCTCGGTCTCGATTTGACAATCTGTGCCTCCTGAGAACCATCTTCAGAAAAAACATTCCGAGGGGCAGGACTTCATGCCTTTATACAAACCATGGAAGAGGAAAAAATGTCATCTGGCACTAAACCTGATATAATCAAAAGCTTGGTCAGTTTTTGCCTTTCTGTTTTTTAATTTTTTGCACACGATCTTCACCATCCAATCATCATGCAGTCGCTATCATGTCCTGATTAGAAGCTTCTTGCCCCGTCGCTTCCCCCCTCTCCACTTGATCCTCATTGAGCTGAATGTTGGGTAGTCGCTCGGGGCGACGCTGCCGTCGACATGGCTCTGAGCCCTCGGTCCAGCATGCCACCCTCATCTGCCAGGATTCGGGCAGGAGCATGATGACGAAGCCGCCGATGATGAGCAGAGAACCCACGATCTTTAGCGCCCCGAGGTCGATGTCACGGAAGGCGGTGTCGATGACTACAGGGAAATAATCACAGAAGAGAATCCACGCTATTGACATCTGAACTAAATAACCTTGCCCGCATTTCCCAAACGAAGTCATAGGACAGAATCTGCAAAAAAACCCTAGCATTCATGGCTGGGGATTGAAAGCAATCAGTCCATCCCAAACTCAATTTATGTTTTCACCAATCCTTGCTTTATGTTTTTCCATCTCAACATGTCCTACTTGGCATATAATTTGAAAGGGCTGTGTAAAGATCCACACATGAAGATATAACACACAGATACGCTTACACCGAAATTCCAAATACTAGGCATTCAAGTTCGTAAAGGAATTGTTCAACTGTATCTTGTAGAATATTAAAGCTAATTCATGAGGTGAAAAGAACCACACTGCAACTTACTATAATATTTAGCGATCAAATTCTCCATGGATCACAACAACAAAAAAGGGTCTTTAAACAATACATGTACAAACCACTCCAATATTTCACGGCATGATAGATCAATTCATGTAAATATAGATGCCCCCCAAATCATGAGAAAACAAGGAGGTTAAACGTGGGGCAAATTACCAGCATTGATCGGGATTCCAACGATGTTTGCAAGAGAGATGAGCAGCGGATATGTGATGGCAATACCAAAGTTGACGAGGAAGTTAAAAACTGCAGAAAAAAGAGAAACATGTTCACATGCAAAGACCAAAGTCATGTTCTCAGTTTACTTCATGTACGTGAATATCTTGAGTTAGTCTGCGGCCGTAATATTTATCATGCTCCTTTTTATTTGTGATAAAACCGAAATTGAACTGAATTGAATTGAATTGATACACAGGGATGCCAGATACAGTGAAAGCGACGACATAAGAAAGCCACATCTTTGCACATATAGAATACAAGTGTACGGGCCTGAACTTTGACACTACCAGTGCTTGAATTCAGGCTTTTGACAGAACACAGCCATCCCTACATGCAACCAGCACTTCTAAGGCAAAGTGCATGACCTTACATGTAACAATGCAAGAGTATTCAAACTTATTGTGTTCTATCCACTTTTCTCAATTTGCCATGCTTCAGCATAACACTGGACCAACCTAGGGAAGAAAGACAAAAATATCCTCCTATCAGTACTAGGAAAGAAAGGCCCTGGTTGGTGATAATGTTATTTCCTGGTGATTAACACCATTGTTTGTGCTTTCATAGATTGAAATGCCTTTACTCTGATTCCTCTCCTTACACAATACAACTACAAGCAGATCAAACTCATGTGTAGCCTGCATTCACAAAATACAATTCTCAAGTTTACATTCTGCATTTTTAAAACTCAACCAGCCCATGATATCCGTGAAAACAATTACCTACTAGAATAAGAAAAGAACTGGGTGGCAATACCCTTATCTGATAGTTTTTAACAAACATTAAACCTTCAACTATTCCCACTCTCAAAGATTCAATGTTTTTCACAGACTCGCTTTGTTGATGCTGTTTTTAGAATTCACAGAGACTATTCAACACCTCACACTTCCAGTCATAATCCAGAGAGACTCTCTGTTGATGATTGGCCAACAAGTGACCTTTGACCCTTTTGCTATTACCCAATTTCCTCCAGGCAGATTTCTTCTACTAACCAATGATGTTCCCTCCCTTCTGTCTACCAACCTTTGATCATACTGAAATGTTCACAAAGGTACAATGTAGGCCGACATGAAGTTCCCTTCCATTTCGGAAATCTTTCCTATAACCTCCGCAAGTTATTTATTTTTTCTTCCTTCATCCTTATCGCATTCCTTCCATTTGTTCACTTTTCTCTCTTTCTCTCTCTCTTGATCGTTACCACACCCACCAGCTCAGATGAGATCTTCCAGGGACCGAAACACCTTGCAAACAATGGCTGTAGCCTTCTTTAAAGGTCCAGTTTACCTTTGGGAGCAGTGTTTTCAAAAATGTTCCAAATATCATATTTGATGCATATGTGTAGGTCAGTTGTATCACAAAACAGGGATACCATATAAAATTTTCGCCATTAATCCTAAAATATAAGGAGATATCAGTGTTTTTCTCAATAAACCGTAACTGTAGACGGTTTAGTCTGGAAACATTTTTATTACAACTATTGTTCACATTTGGTGTATTTAACAACACTTAACATCGATTATACGGATTCAAATTTTTGCAGTGGTTGTTTCTATCCCTAACTCACATTTTAGAACTATTTTAAAGCACTAATGCTGGGTTTTTGTTTCATCTGCAAATGGTAAATTATGCCTTTAACCCGTCGAGGATGGGCTGATTTTGTTACAACATGCACTTCCCATAGACACTTGCCCGAGTATACTCAGGGCTCGTCCTCAACAAGATAAGGGGCATTTCAGAAGATTTCCTTAATTTCACATCATGTCGTAGATAAATCCACAGCTCCATATATAGATTTGTGGAATTTATTGTGGTCCTTGAGCAGAGAAACCAATACCCTGAAAAATCTTCAACAAATTACACTGAACAGTGTTGATGACATAGGAGCCTCACATACTTCAGAAATGTAGTAGTGTAATTCCATTACAATACCGCTTGCTTTAACATGTTCACCTGTGTGAAATATATACATGCCTTCTTCTTTTGTTCTGGTTCCTTGAGCTGCCATGTCATCATCCTTGTTCATTGCAATTTGTTTTCAAACGTTCTTATTCTTCACCCCAATCACTATAAATTCTGAAACTCTGTACTCAGTACAGCTAATTCATAGTTGTTCAAATGTAAAAGTCTGAAAATCCTCCAGAGGCCTCCTTTAACCCTTGTGCTCTTCAAGTGCTGACTGGAACAGAAAACCCCATAGCATTGTACACACTGTCTAAAGTCCCTGGCATGGAAAGGGTTAAGCCCAAAATGGAAGTCAGACAAAATATAGGACTGTCAAAGAAAAGGAAAAGGATGTTTAACTCACCTATTCCCAGAGCAGAGGTGCCGCAGAGGAAGGCCCAGGGAAGGGTGGGTAACTCCACCACCTCCTTTCCTGTGAATACCAGAGCCAACATGACGGGGGCGAGGAGGACCATGTTGAACACCCCGAGGACGGAAAGGAAGAGGGAAACCTGGCCGTAGGTGGCGTCTCCTAGGAAACGCTTGAAGAGAACCTGAAGATGGAGAGAGAGAGAGTGTGTGGGTGTGTGTATGGGAGAGAAAGAGATACAAAAAGGGGAGGGGTGGGAGAGAGAAAATAAATGGAGCTGAGGTCTTTGACTGCAGCACTGTGTCCTTGCATTCTGGTACTGTACATTCATCAAATATATCTGTCAAATAACTGTTTACCTGGTATGCCCTTGTGCCATTAAGAATTTACTAACACAGCTGTACAAACACAAAATATTACCACTTCTTCCCCCAAATTCATCTCTATTAGATTTTCTTTTTTAATATTGCTTCTTTTTTTTTTTTGGGGGGGGGGGGGTGCTTTTCACTTCTGAATTCTCCAAACTACCAGTTTTATGAAATACATTTGTATTTACCATGCACATTGTCAGGAGATATCACAATTACAAATGTACATCTGCTGTGCAGAGTTTGATAACCCTAAAATGCCACTCGACATACACAGCCCTTTGAGATTTCACATCCCTGGGTTGGCAAAATGCGTAAAGGGGAACCTTCTTATAATGAGGACCTCAAGACAATGGCAATTCTCTTGTCTAATCAGGTTTTACTTATGTATTAAAGGGAAAATCTAGTCCAAATATAAGTTAGTCTGATAAAAACAAGAGTAAAATCTTACGACTTCTACGATGAAAATTTGACTGAAATCGGATGAAAAATAAGGAAGTTATGACATTTTGAAGTTTTGCTAATTTCTGCAAAACAGTTCTTATACAGTGGATAGTAATATACAAATGAGTGAGTTAACAAAAAAATGACGAAAAATTCCATGGTTTTGTCACTGAAGTCTGATACAGTGTACATGTTATCATCCCTGGCTGAACAACTTCAGAAAAGTGATCAGTTAGATATACCAGGATTTGAGCCTCAGGCATTATTGCATTTTAGAATGAAAAACTGGAAATTTCAACATCTTATGTATAAACCACATGGCAAGTTGTGAGGGAATGACATGCTCACTTTGCCATTTGCATATTCACATTGACTGTTCAAGAACTGTTTTCTGAAAAATTAGCAAAAATTTGAAATGTCATAACTTCCTTATTTTTCACCTGATTTCGATCAAAATTGTACCATTGAACTTGTACTATTTTACTCTTTCTTATCAGACAAACTTACACTTATTCTGGATTTCCTCTTTAAGGAGACCAGGGTATGAGGAAGGAGACATGACAATCAGAACAATATCCTAGAAATTTATCATTTCCCATGGCATCATTGGCTCTTTATGTGCCACGTTCGCATGTCCGACTCAGTCGACGGCGTGCCAACTTCGCATATTCTGCTCAACAAACAAAGCCGCCAAAACCGATCGATAAATCGCTAATCCCGCGGTATAATCAAAGCGTTTCTCGCGCTTTTGTTCCTCTCACATACGGCTTGCATTCTATGTGGTGAATGACTATCAAGCGGTGTTCCCAACTAGATTTTGCATGTACACTTTATGTTTCTGTCACTCTTTTACGTGCAAAAGTCATTCCTTTACAGTAATGTAGCAACTGGTAATTCAAAAGAAAAATTGAAAATAGAATTGTTGTACATTGTATATGGAAGCAAAGTTTGGCATTCCTCTTTAACTTTGCTCACTATTATGTCCAGCTTAACAGAAATTTATAGAAGTTATACAGATTGGAAAAACATAATTCTTTCTCTAAGCATGACTATCTTCGTGTCTCAGAATAACGTGGCACACAGGGGGTTTCCACCATGGCATATAAAGAGTTAGAGGACAGTGGTATGAAAATATCATAACTGAAACACCAACCTTATACAGAGCAGCTCCGATGGCCGAGCCCAGGGCTAGGAAGACACCTACAACATTACCTCCCTTGAAGCCATCAGACCACATCATAAGGACAGTGCCAAGTATTGATAGGCCTACAGAGAAGAGCTGCAGGGAGGAATGGCATTTTTACAAAACATTTTCACAATGTACTTATTCCCATCTCAACATACTGCGAAACAAAGACATATACTGCGAGCACTATAATCCATGAATCAGAACTTGCCAGACAAAAAGAACGTCCTCCCTTTAATCAAATTTCATTGCAACAGGTATGGCTTTTGGATTTATCTGTCATGACTTTTCCATGAATGTTGCTCACAATTTCAACACTGGATCACAACAACCAACCACACTGTTATCAAAATATCATAATGTATACCCAAATGTGTATTTTTACAATACTGCAACCAAAAGTGTCACATTGTACTACAAATTAAATTCCACTAGAATGACCTCAAAATAAGTTTCATTTTAATGAATAATGACTTATTGATATTCAGGATTGTACAGAGAGACAGTGCACAAAAAAGCTCTGTAAAAATTTAGATCAGAAAAATTTGTGCAGAGAGACAGTGCACAAAAAAGCTCTGTAAAAATTTAGATCAGAAAAATTTTATTTTGTGTAAATTCCTATAGGGAAATCCACTGAAAATGCTTGGTGTCCTATGTAACAACCGTTACATAGGACACCAAGCATTTTCAGTGGATTCCCTATAGAAAAAAAAACTGTTACATAGAATATTGAAAATAATTTCAAACACATATTGTTGATCACAAAATATTTATAAACTTGATTTGTTAATAATGTAACTAATGTATTGTGATAACAGTGCAGAATTTTACTGTTTGTACATATTTTAGGCATTTTCCAAATATGCATAACGCGTGTCGCAACGCGCGTCGCGGTTGGACACCAAAAAGAAAGAGGCAAATAGTTTCTTCCCAAATATTTTATATAATTTATATTCTTTTCTTTTGGATACCTATCCTGGAAAGGAGCTCAGAAAAATCAGAAAGGCCAGTAAATAGTATTGGAAATGTACAAAATAAAAGATCAAATCTTCATGTGTAACGGTGGTTACATTGGACACCAAAAAAATTGCTGATTTACCATTGTTAATTTTGACATAAAAATGTAAATATTTTGGAACAAAAGTTACATATTTTTCATCCCCCATTGAGCTCATTAAAAAAGTAAAAATGGATTGATTTTCAGAATTCCGATCAACCTTTTCTAGGATCTCTGCGTAACAGTTGTCGCGTGGACACCAAGCGTAACACGCGTTACGCACTGTTTATAATGGCATTTTAGGAATGAAACAGGATTTTTTTTTTACATGTCATTCCAAATAGGCATGTTCTGGAATAAAATCAGTCAAAAACACTCATAGAAATTTAGTTGAGTATGATGCATTTGATCTTAGGAGTACTAATCATGTCACAAATTTGGTGTCCTAAAATGGGCAATTTTTAAGGCATATTGTTTAAAATATACATGAAAAATGTAAGGTTTCATATGATTTTACCTCCACTGTCTCTCATATATGTGGGCTACATATCCTGAAAGTTTTAAGTCTTAATTATGTTTAATTTTTGAAATAGGGCTAATCAAACGTAATCACCTTAAATATCTGCAGTATTGTAAAAATACACATATACTTAATGAAATGCACGCATTGTACTGTGGTAATGTGAATGATTTTCACAAATCTTACCAAGACAGTTTAATGAATGGTTGATTGATTTTGCCATCCAGGAGCACAAGTAACAGAATGACAAATTTGTTTTATCTCTCATTAAGGAGAAAATGATGGTTATATCCTGGGGAAGATATAATTGTGAGTTGTATTCATGTTAGTGGAAGCATAGTGTGCTCTTCATTTCTACACCTATATCAGTTGACTACTGAATTTGTGTGATAATATGAAATGCATGAATATTCATCATCCTCATGAATATGCATGACTCCCAGGGTAGTCATTCAAGTGTGCACATAAATGTTCATACATCACAAAAACTAAGTTCTTTTGTTGTATGTTCATAGGTTTGTATAATTATTGTTTTGTAAACAATGATTCATCTGTATAAAATAGTTAATTTATATTACAGAGTTTATATGAAACAGTGGAGTTTTAGAGTACAATGCAAAGAAGTTTAATTGTACAAGATGAACTGTTCACTCTGTGGAGTAATATGGAACACTGGGAGAGCTTCAGTAGTAGCCAAGTACTGAGAGGTGGAACCTCCCAGGAGCTCAGGAGAGCTGAGTAAGTTTTGTAAATATTTCTTTTATTACTTCCACTACATGTGTGACTTGTATAAGAAATTAAGCACAGACACATCCTGTGTGTAGTAGCCACATACCCAGAGAAAGGTACCTAGGCATGTAGCAATTTGTTTTTGTTGTTTACAGTAGGTTCAGCTCCGTTGTGTGTGTAAGCGTAAAATGTGCATAGTGCATACACACGCACACACAGGAATGTCGTTCACTGCACAGCAGTCAGAGTGCATTGGCATAAATGTATCAATTTGAAATGTATCATTTTTAGAGCTAGGCATTCTTGCAGCATGTGTGTATGAAGTTTGCAATACACTATACACTATATTCATAATCACAGAGAGTATGTGAAGTTATGAATGAAAAGTGCAATGACAGTGTGGGAAAGAATTTGTGGCAATGTTTATGTTGACAAAAAGGGGAAAGACCTATTGCAATGTTTATATTAGTATCATAGTGCATTGTTGCTACAGAGTATGTTAGGATAGAAAAGCACTACAAATTATGCATAATGGTCATACAACTTGCACATTGCTAGATATACGCTTGTCAAAGAATGTGTGATATGTGAATAATTTCTCAATATATTCTGTATAGATTTAGATGAGAAATTAATGTAAAAAATGTAAACACGAGAAATATGTGTTTTGTAAAATTGTATAGATTTTACATATAGGCTTAAATGTAAATTGTTATCTTTTTGTAGATGAAGGACTTGGTTACTCAGCTGGTTGGAAAACCAGAGCGATGAGGAGACAGTTGGGTGAGTCAGGATGGCTCGATGGTTCATATTTCTATTATATGGAAATTATAATGTATTTTTTTGACAGAATACAGTTTATGCTTTTGTGTTTCACAAAATGAATATAACAGAATGTTAAAGCATGTTATTGTGAAATTTTGTACAGTGTTGATGCATTGAATATCTCACAGAGAAGAAAGAATAAGTTCCATCGGTTTTATTGAAATTGTACACTGTATGAACAAAGAAATCAATACTCTTAGCATATTGTCATGCTGTTTCTTTGCCCTGTTTCTGATTTCTTTAAATCTTACAGGGGTCTATTGTAAGGACAAGGTCTCTTCTCTTGTTTAGAGGTCATCTCTTTTACGAGTGAACAAGGTCTCTTTTAGATGATCATCTCCTTTAGTGGACGTGGTCTCTTCTAGTAATCGTTGTCTTATATTCGTCTTTTAGTGGACGAGAACTTTGGATGTCAACTTTTAAAGGACGTAGTCTTTAAATGAACGTCGTCTTCAGGTCGTCTCTTGTGTAAAGGAACATCTCTTTTAGAGGATCATCTCCTTTAGTGGACGTGGTCTCTTTTAGAGGTCAACGTGTTTACCATAGTGTTCAAGCGGTCCATTGCAGTCTTCGAAACAGACTTTACCACAGCGTTTACCAGTTCATATGTTTGACAGTCGTCAATACAGTCTTAGGTCTTTGTATTACAAGTTTTGATCCAGAGTTTGTTATCAAATTGTAAATAAATTCAGCTATTTCAGTTATATCCTACATTAGAGTGAAAGTGTAGTGGTTTTACCGTCCCACGTGAAAGCCGGACTACGACAGTACCATTGAAAAGTAATTAAGAATTCCCCAAATTAGTGCTACTTCCATTCATTGATTCACTTCTGCTACAATGTACATCTTGTAGCACTTTGTTTGCATATATTGTGTACACACACATGTACGCGCTTGTCACTATGTAAAAAAGAAAGTTTGCTCTTCATCAAAGTCATCGAGAATAGAAAATATGAAGACTGATAAAGTAACGTAAAACATTGATTACTGGATTTTAAAAAAAAAAGTATGTAAATGAATAAAGAAATGCGTTTACCAATTTGGAAAAAATCTAATTCCACAGTTGTTCTGAATATGAGGCAGCCACTCAATTGTCATCACAAAGCACAGTGTAAAACCAGAGCAGTTTGTTGTGATGGCATACTAGATATCAGCTGCCATATTAAACCAGTCCAACATTATTTTTCTTGACCAGGTTGATAAGCTGACAACCAACACAAGCTAACTAGCTCATAGCACACACAATGTAAGCTACAAACGGTTTTTATTCGTCATCAGTGAACATCATCACATAATATTTACTCACATTACAATAAGATTTTTGCATTGAAAATCTGCAATATGATTAGACTGTCTAAATGCTACCTCAGGGTCTTAAAATGTAACTTCTGAGATATATTTTGCAGAAAACCCCATTCAATTTGTTTAAATTGTCACAGAAAAATGTGGATCTTTGTAAAGCATGTCATGGGTTGGATTCTTCCAAATTTAGCACTCATGTGTGTGAACACAATGGACAGAATTTGGAGGGAAAGGATTCCTGACATGCTCTACAAATCTCACTTCTCTTTGACCACTGAAGCAAATCGGATGGGGTTTTCAGTAAGATATGGGTAATAAGTCATAGTTTCATACCCTGAAATTTCATTTGGATTGATTCACTATTTCTAAAGTTACCATTGTGGAGGGTCCTGTTGTAATTTTTTTAGGGGGTCATAAGGTACAATCAAGAGCCTTTCAATGAAACCCAAAAAAAAAGAAAAAAAGAAGAGAACTCTTGCTCACCCTGGCAGGTAGGAGAATGAGCAACTCCTCAAGCCATATCCAGGAGAAGGCGTAGATGAAGGCAGTGTTGGTGACAAAGAGCGCCGTTACGTCTGTCGGTGCCTTCAGCTTCAGGGCAGCGGCGTACATGTAATTGGTCACCATCCAGAGGGCGCAGAATGGCCCTGTAAGGCGCAGGCAGTGCCACCAGAGCATGCCTTCAGTGCCGTAGATCTGTAAATCTTCTCTGCACATTCATACACAAAATGAGAATACAAACTATTTTATGCAATGGACTGTATATAATTCAATCACCCACATTAAGGGACTGTACAGAACTGGTTGAGGTGGGGATTCATGTTTTGAACATTCCTAAGTGAGATAATGAAAAGCCTCTTATGAAAAATGAAAGAGCATGTAATTTCAAGAAGGATTCAATGTTTATTTGATGAAAATTGGTTTTCAAATGCTAATAATAAAAGGCGACATGCCACAACTTTATTAGGATCTCTTTGTTTCACCTTGTTTTTGGATATCTCGGCCATTTCAAAACCGATTTTCATCGAATAAACTTTTGATACCCCTTAGAACTGCATGCTCTTTGACATCTCATAGAGTGGTTCTGAATATCTCGCAAAACGTTAAATGCTAAATCCTCACCTCGACCAGAACTGTACACACCCTTTAATAGCTATCTTTATAAAACACACAAATAAACAAACAAACATGGGAACAACTTAAAGGAATCAACAATGTTTCAGTTTTTGTAAGCTGCATGGAGATACATGTACATCCTATCATGTGTCAAATATTCTCTAAAACAAAAACAACCAACTGTATGAAAAGACAACCATGTTGAAAATCATTGTTAGATGCTTATTAAAACTTAGTGTTTTGTTCATATACTGCATGTAAACTGGACAAAAGATTTGTCTGCCAATCTGCAAATTTTTTCAGTTCAATTCAATTCAATTTTATATCATATCTCTTTAAATGCAATATAAAGAGATATGCACACAATAAATCATTGTAAAATATGGGTAGCACCAAGGAGTCTTACTGTATAGTGGAGAATAAACAAAAACAGTAAAAATCCTGTGGATGTGAGGGATTGTCAAAGGACCCTTGGCCTGTCAGAGGTCAACCCCACATGGACTGCTCAGGACTCTAAATTGGTAACCCTCTGTCAATGAACAGAAAATGCCTAATGCCCCTAATCCCTTTTGTGTTCTCATGGCCTTCCTGTGGGACTGAAGCATGTTGCTGCACCTGAGTGAGCTGGCTATTAACCAGTTGAGGATGGACTGATTTTGCTACAGTACGCACTTCCCACAGACACCTGCCCGAGTATACGATCGGGACTCGTCCTCAACGGATTAACTTTGCAACTCTAGGTTAGATTTGGCACGATTACTGAATGCTGATGAAAAAGCTTGGCCATTTGTTAGCTGTGTGTTCGGGGACTTTAAGAATTAAAGAAGTAAAATACTGTTAACCTGTTGAGGACGGGCTGATTTTGTTACAGCACTCATTTCTCACACAGACAATTGCCCGAGTTTGTGCAGGTCTCACCTTTAATGGGTTCAGAGACTGGACTCACCATATAATTATCTTCTAATTTTCATAAACAGAGTCATGTATGAGTTTCTTCAATTTGTCTCCCTCTACAAATTGAATTTGTTGAGATCGCAACTTCTGATCGGTAAATTAACAAACATGTTGAAAAAAACTGGGTATTTGTTCCATGTTCATCGTGTCACTGCCGGTAACCAGGGACAGACCTGGTGGTAGTGTCGCTGCCCGGAAAGCAGCATCTCTCTGAATAATATCTTTCTTTCGTTTAAACAGCGTCATGTCGAAAAAAAAAAAATCTTACAAGTAGTTTACTCCCGTGTTGACATTGTTCATAGATGTCTTGTTAGTGAGAGTATGACTTAAAAAGATATTGTAAAGCTTCTCCTTCCATTTTAACACTATTTTCTAGCTCAGTCAGCAAAGTTTTGACATCTAAACAGGTGGCTACTCTACAGATGGTCCTCAATGCATCGTATCCATCTAATTTCTCTTTTGGGGATCCTGCAGTGACTACACAAAGCAGGCGGCTACTACTGTAAATGATCACAGCAGAACTGACATGAGGTGAAAGACAAATAGAAAAAGAAAGACGGCGAGAAAAAACAAGATACAATGTCCAGATGGAGAGATCAAAAGTAATCTTTCTCAACAGTTCTCAATAGAACAGTGCAAGTATAAGAATGATTCCTCCACAATTTGGGGTCTGCATCATTCATTCCTACAAGAACAGTAACTCCAACAACCTCTAAAACACACAATGAAAAGACTTAGAACTCTACTACATGGCTGGCGCCACGTTTTCAAAAGTGTGTGTGTGTGTGTGGGGGGGGGGGTCTACTTCTGGGTTTCATGAGCTAACAAGCAAAAAAAAAAAAAAAAAAAAAAAAAAGAAGGCCTTCCAATGCAACTTTTGGTGCCACTTCCCAGGTAAAAAAAAAAAAGGTCTTCAGCCCAAAAACAAAGGCCTTACTGCACTCAAAGGTTTCATTCCCGGGGTAAAAAAAAAAGTGGGGTGGGGGCCAAAGTGGTAACACCCTATGTATTCCTATTACGGGTGCAAAAAAGTGGGTTCCTTCGGCTCCGCACTACTTCTTACTTTAACAGGGCCTTAAGTCCAGCGGTGCGTCTTTCCTTGAAAAGCACCATAGCGCCAACAATGTAGATTGGGTAACAGATGATCATCCAGTTTGTCGAGAACCAGATAACGAAGAATGGGGCGACAAACGTGGGCGAGTACATGCTCTTCATGAACTGGGTCGCTGCGACCCACGAGATGGCCACGCTGAGACCGATGGTCAGTCCAATGAGGACCTTCCTAGCATTGACCGCCGAGAGGCAGGATTCTGAGGACGGCTTGTCATTGGGAAGATCTCCAGCTGACGTCGGCAGCTGACTGTAACCTGGGGAATGAGAATTAGGTGATTTGAGCAGAATTACTGCAAAAAAGTATGTATGCACTTTGCAGTTGTTGTTGTTGTTGTTGTTTTGCTACTAGAGTATAGGGACTTGAAATTCGTAACAAATTTGTAAAGTCCTTGTTTTTATGCCACATACAACTAGAAATGACAATGGAGCTTGGATTTAAATTCCTTCCTTCCCCCCCCCCCCCCCACCCCACAAGAAAAAGACAAAAATAGATTTAGTAACAATTAACAGAAGAATGTGTGTGTGTTTTTTTCTTCTTCTTTTTTTGGTTAAAGTTGTTGCTCTGCAAATTTGATGAATTAGTATCATGTATCTAATGATCTTTTTGATCAGCTTTGGATATTTTGTCACCTCAACTACTTTCCTCAACATAATCATGATCCACATTCTGATCATAATCTTTATTGTAATCCTCAACATCCATCTTTTTCTTCTTCTCTACCTCTTCTTCAGTTTTGTTTGGTTGGGTTGTTTTTTTCAAAATCGATTATGGATGAAGCCCCTCCGATGACTCTCTGGAGATTATTGCACATGCCGCAACTTCTGCCCTGCTTTGACCAAGGTGGCCACTGGCATTGACACACACTGCTTAGTCCCACCAGGGTCTTAAACAAAGGGTGCTGTGCAGTGAACCAATATACAGGCAGCATGTGATTTACAACATGGATAAACCATTTCTGTCATTAGCACAGCATATGGCAAAAACTTGTATAGTCAAGGCAACTTAGGAAAATTTATTGCAAAAGCAGTGTAAAAAAAAAGCACTTGGAAAAACAAGAATTGATGTGAAAATCTTGACCTCCATGAACTCAATTTCACCTGTAGACACAAGTAGCCTTTTTCAGAACTGCTGCTATTTCTTTTTCTTCTTTAAGGAAGGGGGAGTTGAAGCACAGTGCATCACTAATTGTGGGAAATTTTAGACAAATACATATTATGTACACGCTTCGAAATAGAAATACAAAGATGTAAAGCTATATTTGTATGATGGCGTGAGCCGTGACTACATTCTTTTTCTAGGGTGATCGACACCTGCTAGCTATCATTAATAAGGCATTGACACCACCACGATATCTTGTACCATTGTATTGTCAGTATTGACATAAAGTGCAGACACAATATGCTATCAAACATGTGTTTCACTGCCACTACAAAGTCCACTCTTGGTTGACAGATTTATATCACATGTTGGAAAATAGTGCCATATAAACTGTGACTGCGAACAATTAAATTTTTAAGCGGTGAATATATCAGCAGTGATTGATTTTAAGATGTGGTGCGTCATCATGCTACCCACGGATATAGAGACAGATAGATCATAAAAGTAAAGAACACGTAGAAACCACTTTTGGCAATTGAACTTTTTATAGTCTGATTTCAAATCTTTTTCTTTTATAATATTTTCCTCACAGAGAGTGGGGCAAATTATCATTATCAATATCAATTTAAAGCTTAGCATCTGGACAATTCATGTTGTATATCCTTTAAAAAAAAAACAATCTTGAAAATATGTAAAATTTTTCATATGTTTTAATTTTTTATTTTTTTCATATTTTTTTAAAACATGTAAATTCCTACATGTATACTAAATGACTTTCATGAAGACAGACATATTTGCCATAATGCTATTTGGGGCTCTGGTTTTTGCTTTTATTGTTTGGGTTTTGCTTCTTTCTTTTTTTTAACCCGTTGAGGACGAGTCCCGAGTATACTCGGGCAGGTGTCTATGGAAAATGCGTGTTGTAGCAAAATCAAACCGTCCTCAACGGGTTAAGAGAGGACATTTCTTTTTGCACTCAACCTAAAATCATTTGAGAATATATATCATGTCACATGACTAAGAAAAAAAATGCGCAATTTCAAATCTTTGAAATATGCCTCACCGGTTGAATGTCTTTAAGCAGGGCTCCACACTAACTTTTATTTTTGGTGGCCCAAAGGCAAACATCCGACCTTTTTTGGTGGCCCGATCAGGCCACCAAATTCTTCGTTTCTGAAATTTTGGTGGCCCGACGTGCGTTTTTGGTGGCCCCGGGCCACCGTCCCATCGTTAGTGTCGAGCCCTGCTTTAAGGGTTATCCATATTTTTAGTGATAACGAGAGAAACTATTGACTCAAACTACTCCAATATTTGCTTTATGCCATGTGATAAACTTTAATATTGTCCCCCTTTGTTATTGTATGACTCAGTACAATGTATTTATTTCCTGATGAAGACTCATGGCATTGTTTCTCATGTTTGGCTGGTGGAATCCAAATGTCATTGATTTTGTAATTTGACTACCTACATTTGTGGGATAGTTCCCAAAATTGTAAACTTAAAGGGATCGTACAGTTTTGGTTGAGACCTAATTTCAGGTTTCTACCATTTTTGGTGAGATAATGAGAAACCTCTTATAAAATGTGAAAGAGCATGTAGTTCTATGAGGAATTCAACGTTTATTTGATGAAAATTGGTTTTGAAATGGCTGAGATATCAAAAAACAGCGATTCTAAAAAAGTGTGGGACCCACACTTTATTATGATCGCTTTGTTTTACTTTGTTTTTGGATGTTTCAGTCATTCCAAACCCGATTTTCGTCAAATAAACTTTGAATTCCTCTTAAAATGGTATGTTCTGTACTATATCATAAGTGTTTTCTTGGTATCTCGCAAAAGTTAACAGCCAAATTCTCATCTCCACCAAAACTGTACCATCCCTTTAACATAATTTCTAAAGAGAGATCATTCACCATTGGAGACAAGGGAAATTCTAAACTAATTTTGATGGTGTAGACTTTGACCTGTAGCACGCAGCTTCAAAAACATTTACACAGTGTGCAGGTGTATTCACTGGAAAAGGGTATTTTCATGGATGTTGGGTAATTCTATGTGTCAATTTGCATTGCCCACACTTACGACTACAATGTATGACATTTTAAACTTTTGTCAAAGAGTTGGTTAAAAAGAAAAGAATTTCCCATAAATCACACAAGGACGAATGCAAAAATTGTGACAAACTATCATCTTATCTTGCTATTTTAAACTAAAAGTATGATGCAGATCAGGAAAAAAAAAATTACTGATGTGCATTTTAAAATATTTAAATGTTAAAGATCAAATCATCGATGATCAACAATGTTTGCATTAAACCAAAATAAAACCATATCTCCCCACCCACTCCACTAAAATGACATTTCTTTAGCAGATCCTGGCTGCAGAGCTCTGCTGATTACTACATTTGTAAGTGTGCATTTTCATAGTGATTGGTACAAGTGGTAGGGATATTATAGATCTTGTCAAGCTTACCCCTGGCATCAGTGGGTACAGTGGTTACCCTGTCCTCCTCTCCCTCTCTACCGGTGTCCGTGGTGGGGGTCGTTGCCGCAGCAACACCAGCGGTTGCTTCAGCATCCCCATTAAGCATCGGCTCCTCCTCCTCTTCTGCCCCAACCTCAAATTTGATCTCCTCTTTCCCCTTCTCCTCCTCTGTTTCCTTGGAGATGGAGTCCCCGCCTCCTGGAGGAGTCTCCTCTCCTCTTACGTCACCTCCTTCTCCCAAATCTGCTGCTCTCGTCTCCTCTGGTACAGCACTGCTGTCCACATCGGTGTTTGAATCTACTGGATCCATGTTAGGTTTGGTCTTGTTTTGTTTTGTCTGTTTTTGTTTGTTTACTTTCAAAGATGTACAAGGTTGCCGCCTTTTCTCCTGCAGTTGGGAAACTTTGGAAAATCAAAGCGTCACTCCTGGATCATAAATGATGCTGTGAAGAGCAAAGGGTGAAGAGCAAAATATTGTCAACAACATGGTTTTAGGTTTCAAGACAATTCTTTTACGATAGTCACAAACGGGACTTTGACTGATTGATAGTAATGTTGATGATAATGTTGGTCCGACAGTCCCTGACATTTACAAGTAGAAATCACTGTCTGACCAGTTACGTTTTCAGGAATGGACCAGTAAAACATGGAGAAACTGGGTATGTACTGGTCCGATAGACAGGTCAGACCAGTACAAAAAATGGGTCAGTGTGCAGCCCTGCTTTATACATGCTATTTGTAGAGATGTTGTGTCTTGTACGTACCACTGCCCGAAGGTAAATCACAAAACAACAAACAAAATGTATGTCAAAAGATTCATACAACACCCAATCAAGAGAGCCATGCACAGTCACCAGCCCAAAGTCTGTGGTTAAATTTTCTAGACTATCTCATCTAAACTTGCACAACAAATCAATGGAAAGCATGAGTGCTGTTGTTAAATATGTTAACATGAAAAAAAAAATGATTTCAATAGAGTAGGCCTAGGCCTATTAAAGTGTAGCTGGTTTAGTGGTTAACTCACACACACACTCTTATCACCATGACTTGATAACAGTGGCTCAGTGCCAGTACACCACAAGGCCGGCTCCATGGTTTTAAAAGTGGGTGGGAGAGTTTATATTTCTGGTGCCACTTGGAGTGGGGGGGGGGGGGGGGGTCATCAGATGGGAGGGACAGTTTATATTTCTGGTACCACTTGGGGTGGGGGGGGGGGGGGGGGGGGTCATCAGATGACAAGCAAAAAAAGGGGCTCTCAGGGCAAATATCTTGTACCAGGTACCCACTTTGCACTTCTGCAACTGGGTTTTCACAGCTGACAAGCAGTTTATACACAAAAGGGCCTACTTGTGCCTCTTCTGGGTTTCATTGGCTGATAAGTAAAAAAACAAATAAACAAACAAAAAAAAAACAAAAACAAAAACAAAAACAAAATGACTGATTGCAATTCTCTGTTCCACTTCAAGCAAAAACTTTTTCTGGTACCACATGTGGAGTAAAAAAAGTGGGAGGGGGGGGGGGGGCAAATGATTAGACCCTCCTACAGTATGTATCATGCAAAAAAAAAAAAATAGTGGGGGCAGTTCTATAATTTTCTGGTGCTAGGCCTACTTCTGTCCGGGTTTTATCAGCTGACAAGCAAAAAGAAAAAAGCCTTCAGCGCAATTGTCTGGTGCCCACTCCGCACTTCCAAGTTTCCATACATGTGTAGCTATAAAAAAATTAATTAATTAATTCAAAAAAAAAAAAAAAAAAAGCGCAATTTTCTGCTACCACTTTCGGGAAGCAAAAAAAGTTCTGATGCCACTTCCAAAGTGTGTAAAAAAAAAAAAAAAAAAAAAAAGAAAGAAAGAAAAAAGTGGGAATGACAGCAAGTGGTTAGACCCTAACGTACAATTACATGTAGGCTATGTATCACTATCATGCAAAAAAAACAAAACAAAACAAAACAAAACAAAACAAAACAAAAACAAAAGTGGGGCCCTGGCCAAGCCCCACCCCCTTCGTCCCCAACAGGCTCCACCGACCTTTCCCCCTACCCCTCCACCCCGCCGCGCCCAATAATGGCACTATTAGCAATAAATAACATCCATGACAATTAAGGCCACAATTTATTCTTGGAAGGTAAAATGACTGCAAATATGGAGCAGCAACAAATGAAAAGTGTCGGTACCACGCCACAACCTACGCCTAGCCGGCCGATAGCTACCACCCAACCAACCAACCGGAGCGGAGGCGGGTGGCGTTCCGAGCCGACCCGAGTTTGGGGGGCATTTCATGAAGGAACTTGTCGGATAAAATATCTGACAAATCAATTATATCCGACAAGTTTTGAGGAAATTCTTTAGTCTGATTGGCTGATTTCTCTGAACTTGTCGGATATAATTGACTTGTCGGACATTTTATCCGACAAGTTCCCTCATGAAATGCCCCCCAGAACGTTTACTGTACTACCACTGCTGTTTGCCTACGCCTCCACTCCGAGGCCCCCATTGCATGCGATACCATGGCCATCGCCAGGCGCCGGTCGGTGGCGGTGGGAGGGAGCTGACGGATGTGCTCTGCTGCAAGCGGCGACGATACGCGCTGAGCTCTACACACGATACACACGCACGCACACACAACAATCTACTGGTACCGTACCGTACCGGTATGTGAAGCGGGAGCTCCCCATGGCCCAAGCTGCAAGGAGCCTGCTCCCACAATGCATGCGCTCCGCTCATAAGCTCAGCTCACACGCTCGGCTCCTCCTCTGTCTTCTGCTTCGAAAAGTGAATGCGCAATAAAACACGAGGGATTTTTCATGCGCTCCTCTGAACGCAGAATGATGCATATAATCATAAACTTTTCTCTCACCTCATTCGCACGAACAGCAAAATCACTTTACTTCAGCTGCCTTTTTGAAGCACGTGCTAAGGGGATAATAATTGCAAGCTGCAACGGCGCCTCATTACCCTCAGCTCATCAAGATTGTGTTAAAGCAGCGCATGAATGAATGACGACACAAAGTCGTCGAGCTATTTATACCAAAGATCATAGAGCGCAGCCGCGCGCACGCCGTTTACTAGCAAAATCATCAGCTGATCTCTTTCGAGCTTCTCACGCAATGTCCATACGATGTCGTACGAGTGGCGAAACGAGCGGCAGCGTAGCAGCACAGTCCGCGCGGCAAAACAAAACAAACTTGTGCACGCGCACACGAGCACACGTCAATGTACTTTCAGCTGACGAAACGCTGTGTCTGTTTGCTACACTAATGTTCACTGGACCAAAACAAAGTTTCGCCATTGCACCACTCTCTACTTTACACAATCACCTATAATTTGCATAATTAACGCAAATTTATATGTCTGAAAATTCCCAATTTCTATAGAAACGCAATACAGGGGACGCGTCCGGTACGTGTGTTGGGGGTGGAATGGGGGGGGGGGGGGGGGTGGGGAAGGGGAGTGGTTAAAAGGGGTGTAAATATTTTCGTGGTTGGGTTGGGTATGGGTCTTACGCCCCTCCCCCCCCCCCCTAAAACACACACACACACACACACACACACACACACACACACAAACAAACAAACAAACAAAACAAAACAAAACAAAACTCTCCGTGTAAAACCCTTCAAATTGGCACGTCAAGGGTCTAGTTCTTGAACATTTTTCAGATTTCATATCTTTTGTTTGGGGCGGGGGAGCCTGACGGGAGGGGCAAAGCAAAAATATGGAGGGAGACTGGCTACAATTCACCTCTTTAGTATTGCACCGTCAGACTGGCAAGAGATCGAGAAGATTGGCAGGGTTTATGTTATATATACGGGGAAATACTCCTATATCTGAGTTGGAAGTTTCGCGAGAAGTTTCTCGGGAAGTTTTGCGGGAAGTTTGCGATCACACTGGCAAAACTTCCGAGACCTAAAGATCGAAATCTTAAACTTCTCGATCTTTTGCCATCAGTGTGACCGCGTCTTTACAGACTGACCCGCGTTGCGGGTTAAAGTTCATAGAAAGTAGCAAGGATAACGCACTCTCAGCAGTGGAAGATATTACTTCATGTTGTCGGATGATAATGAATAAATTGAAACTGACTGGCTGGATATATTAGTGCATGCCTGCCCTTGTAAGCATATCGACACAATAATTGAAGTGAAGTGAGAGTTATTTTCATTGGAAAAAATGTAGGCCTACGTTACGAGCGTGTTAAAAAAAAAAAAGCATATTCCCACTTTTGATCCTTTACAGTTCAAAAACTATATATCAGAAAACACTAACATTGATATGAGCAATAGCTGAATAGTGCACAATTTTGTTGGAGGTAAATTGAAAATGAAAGCATGATTCAGTTTTTTTTTTTTTAATTCAACATTGATTTTTCAGTTAGGTTTCAGATTTTGCTCTATTTTCAACCCTCTGTACAAAACTTCAACTTTGCACAGGGGGTTATTGGTGTGTATAGGAGTGTGTTGTTGATGCCCAGACAATGGTCCTGGACAATGGCCAGGATTGGAATGCCAATTACATATTCAAGATGAATTCCACTATCACAGCTAGTATTTATTCATTCTGAAATGCGGTGGATGCAAGCACATGGAAACATGTGCTCACTTTTTTCATGTGCATGCATTTCACCCTGTGTCATGAATTCAGACTAGCAGTGCTCAGGGCAATTCACATGAAAAGTACTCATGTGCCTTGCAGCAGAGCTCTGAACAGGTGGTAGCCATGTCCATTGTTCAGGGTCATTGTCAGCACACACTCACATACGACATCATAGGTTCCTGTGTAAAGTTCAAGTTTTGTACAGAGGGTTAAAATTTGCTCAAAATCTGGAACCTAACATTGAAATAAATCATTGATTTCATGAAAATAGTATAGGCTTTCATATTCAAATCACCTCCAACTAAATTGTACACTATTCAGCTATTACTCATATCAATGACAGTTTTATCTGATATATAGTTTTTGAACTATTAAGAATCAAAATTGCGAAATGTTTTTTGTAACACCTAGTACAATGAGTATATAGGCTTACACGGGAATCACAGTTTGATGTGAGCTGAAAACGAATGGGTCTATCTACGAAATAGGCCTATTTCATATCGATAAAACTGATGAATCCACACTTGCACCATGAAATGAATGCAGACTCAACAATGTTGGGGAGTTCTAAATGTCCCAAACCCTTGAAATTACTTTAAAGAAGACGAGTTAGCAATAACTTGCAAATTTACAGAGGTGATCTTGAGTCACTTACAATGAAAGAAATGGTCCTCAAGCACCTATACACACCTAGTCCGTGCAGTGTCCATGTGGAGGCAAACAATGGGAAGAACGTTCAACAATGTCATCATCGACTTTTGATAGGTTCAGTTCAACTTCCGCTCCAGCGTGAATTAGTTCCGAGATTGCCCGTCCAGTATATACGCCATGGTTGATGTAAAATCTGCATACAATATCACGCTACTTCATGTACATCGCTGCACTTTGAGCCGCAGTGGAATATTATTACCTTTGGCTGATTGTGGCGCTGACACCTGTATGCCGATCGTTGTTGTCTTTTGTTGGCTGTTGTTGTGTTAAAGAGTTGGTTTATTTAATATTGATGGAGATGAGGTTAGGGCTTTCTACTTTTCGCAAGATACCAATTAAACCATCTTATGATATAATACACAGCATTCCATTCTGAGAGCAATTTAAAGTTTAATAGATTAAAATCGGTTTTGGAATGGCTTAGAGTAAAAAAAAAACAAACAAACAAACAAACAAAAAACGATTCTAATAAAATTTGGGTCCCATCTCTTATTAGAATTGCTTTGTTTTGAATATCTCAACCATTTCAAAACCAAGATTTATCAAATAAAGGTTGAATTCCTCTTGGTATTCATGTTCTTCAATATTTCATAAGAGTTTTCTCATTATCTCACCAAAAGATGTTAGAAATCTGAAGTTAGGTCTCAACCAAAAACTATACGATCCCTTTAATACTGTTATTGTTTCCAGAAGGTGTGTCAGCGCGATGAAGGCATCACACTTTTTCCACACATATCATCAATACAACGTAGCCAACCGCCGGGCCAACCGACACACAAGTTTATCCCTAGTAAAATAGTTGGAAGTTCTAGTTAACCATTGTTTTCTTTTCACTTGTCTTTCTTGGTCACGACGTTCTTGTCGATTGTAAATTTGGTCACTGTGACTTTTTGTAGTTTGACACATTCTGAAAACTTCTTTAAGAAACGAAAAATCAACTAAAAAAAAAAGACATCGAACAGTCAGGTCGCAGAAAGAATTGCAAAAAAAAAAAAAAAAAAAAAAATCCCAAACAAATGCACATCAAAGCCGACAAGTGATTGTTTTGAATGCAGCTGCGATCATCATGCCAAGTAACTAAAAAAAAAAAAAAAAAAAAAAAAAAAAAAATGATAATACTATGAAACACGAATTAATGACATCCAATAAAATAAATTATTATTTTCAGGTGACGATTCCGTTGATAGAATGAGAGAACATAATTTCATTCGAACATTTTTATAGAAAATGTATACAATCGTATTTGGGTCTGCGATAAATATGATAACACTGAAAGCAAATAATATATAACTGTCATGCGAACAGTAGTTGAGAAATCT